>NC_088854.1:58519424-58857477 GCF_963853765.1 Magallana gigas | reverse complement strand
AAAGCATGAGTAAATATCTTATACAATTTGAATAACATTCATTTTATTTATAAAATAGAGAATGTCGTAATCCAGTTTAAGGATTCCGTTTACTGGGGGCGCAAAAAATCCATTCCACTAGTAGGATAATAGGAACAAAAAATTGTGATCCAACTACTGATGTGATTAAACTCACTTTCAGATAACGAGGTCGATGACCTACTTTTAGTGCTCGTGGCCTCAGAATGTTTATTTTTTTAAATCCTCAAAATTTTACACTAATACCAAAATTTTCTATATTTTGAAAATATTACAAATCATAAAATATATTTTGCGCCGGGTAAATAGTAAATTAAGGATGACTATTCTTAATGATTGTTGCAACGAATAACTAAAACGTCAAAGTTTAATGTTATATAATCCGAATTTCCGCTACCAATTCTTTAACTTCGACCTATTTTTGATAAGATAAAATGTGTTACAAAAATCTGCCTAAAAATGAACTTTTAAAAATGAATTGTCTATGATAACTTGTCGGTATTCTCTTAGGGGTGAAATTATGTGAGGCAAAAGATCACATTTTTAGATATGCTATTTAGACTTGGTATTATGTATTTTTCAAATAATTCTTTTTGCGTATTTATTGTCAGTTATCACAAAATGTTGCTGATATTTTACTTACACAAAATATGCAAAACTATATCTAAGAGAAAAAAATGAACAATTTATTTCAAATTACCTCTGCTTAAAGATAAATCTACCTATTTCATTGCTTTCTTTCTCAAAGAAACAGACTATTGATATAAGAATTGATATCTATTGGTAATATTGTTATGTTGTCTGTTAAAATCAATAGTTGAATTTAGATGTTGAAGCTTGAAAAAATTGATAATTATTAATAATTTAAAACAATAATTTTTCAAATAAAAGGAAAAACCAGTAATTATTTCATAGAAAAGAGATCAAGCAAATCATCAACATATTTGTCCAAGAAATTTCCTCAAATAGTGTCGTAAAGAAAAACGCTTCAGGACAGCACTCTTTAATTCATATATGCATTAGTGTGTAATTGAATTTAATTGAATTGAAAGGTAATTTGTACCATGTACCTTGTTTTATCAATAATTAAATAACAATTAAATAAAACTAAAAAAATTGATCATTTACACATTACTTTTAGTTACATCAGATTTGTAAATATTTAACTTCAATTACCAATACCTATTACTACATCTTCATTCTTGAGAGATAGGGAGGGAAGGAGGGAGACAAAGTGATTTCATCCTGCTTCTGATATAGTCGTTTGCATGATGTCCCTGGTCTTACCTATATATAAACTGTGAACAAGCTAACAACTCAAGGTTCCTAGCCTAGAGCGTTGTCATTTTTAGCAATTTCTTATATTCTTTCATTATTTCTCTGAAAAAGAAAGAAAAAGTGAATGCTTTTTTGTTATTCTGCTTTTAAATAACCAAAAATAAATATACTGTGGTATCATTAAAATTCGAGGTGGTCAATTTTCGTGGATTGCCTGAATTTTACAGGTTTGTTGGGGGGGGGGGGCGTAACGTTCGGTAAAAATTTTATACTTGCGAAAGGAAATACACTTTATAATTCCAATTCATTAGTTCATGGAGGATATTAATTCGTGGATGAAGGATACCCACGAATTTCATGAAAATTTAGCCGCAATGAAATTTAATGATTCCACAGTAAAACAGAAATTCAATTTCTACAATGAGAGAAATATACAGACTAACACGTGTCTTTGTTTTTGTTCGCAGTATAGTTTCATGAAATCGTCATTGAATGGCTACTTTGTCGTGATTTTAGTTAAAAGTATACAAAAAATAAATTGATTAAAGAATAAAATATGAATATAATAATATATGAACAAATACATAACGAACGATTGACAACATCGCTCACATGAACAATACTGATGCATTGACAAGTATTATTATACTAGTCCTCAACAAATCAAAGATAATATAATCAAATGAACGATAAATAGTTGTGAAAAGGCATTGAGAGGTTACTTTAATTTTGATATAAGAAAAACGAAGATTGTTTAGGTTGCTAGCATAGTAATATTACTTAACATATCATTGTATATCTTTTTAAAAATAGTTTTAAACATTTTACCAATCTGTTTTAAAGAGGACCTTTAAATCCTCTTTGGCCTCAGTATTAGTCCGGGGGTCATAGTTTGTATTATATAAATCTGTACTTTCTTAGGATGCTTGCATAATAAGCATTGCAGTTGTGTAGAAGAAGACTGTTAAACTTATATATTTGTATGTTGAATTTTGACCCCCTATTGGAGCCATATCGAAGCCATTTTGCTAATATTGACATTATTGGTGCAGAGGTTCTCGACCAGAAAATTTAAAAGATACCTACCCTTTTCACTGTTTTGTAACCATCTCCCTTTTAAAACATAAAATTGTTATTAGGGTCTTCCATTTCCAACGGAAGACCCTCTTGTTATTCTACGGTTTCTTTTTATTATTAAGGTCTTCCGTTTTCCAACGGAAGACCTTATTGTTTTCGTTCGGTTTCTTTTTCCCTATTATTATTATTTTTTTTTCTTACAAAATTTGTGCAGGCGATTTCTCAAAAATGGCTGAACCGATTTTTGTGAAACTTTCAGATCTAATAGATATTAGTCCCAACTTAATATACATGTTTTTATTTTGATGACGTCATATCCGTTTTTGAGAAAATGACGTTTTAGTGATTTTCAGAGGGTCGGCTTGTCCAGGGATCTACTCCTAAACGGTAAAAGATATTGAGTTCAAACTTTCAGGGATTGTAGACAAGAGATTGTAGATGTGCAATTTGGCATTCAAATTTGTCATGCTCAAAAGGCGTTAAAGCTCGCCTGGTCCCGAAAATTGAGACTTAAAAAACGTCGTTATTTTTCATGGTTTTCTTGGTTTATCTCTTTTCTGAAAAATATTTTGTTAACACATGTAAAGCAAAAAAAGTTTATATTCACAAGACCTTTCATTTGATATCGACAAAATGGGACTGGCCCCTAAAATTAGGGGACCAAAGGGCTCTAAAGTCTTTCATCTGTAGCCCTTTACTGAGGGATATTTTGTAAACAATTATAGAAGCAAATATGTTTATTTTACAGTTATGTATATAAGCAATATAATGATTTTATCATGTGTTACGTAATTAGGGGTTTTTAGGGGCCAAAAGTCCAGAATTTTGATTACATATATCTCAGAAAGGAAAAATATTTTGAAATGCAGTATAGAAGAAAACATGCTCGAAATGATGTATTAAATCATATGCAATTTTCAAAATTTCGTTAAACGACCCCTATAAGGAGTTAAGGGATCTGCCCCTAAAATGTTCTTTCCCATATATCTCAAGAACGGTAACGAATTTCTTAACAGTTGTTGAACAAAAAAATGTTCAGATTTAAATGACATTTTATTTGATATCAAGAAAAAGGGGCTGGCCCCTAAAATTAGGGGTCCAAAGGGCTCTAAAGTCTTTTATTTGTAGCCCTTTACTGAGGGATATTTTGTGAACGGTTATAGAAGCAAATATGTTTATCTCACAGTTATGTATCCAAGCAATGTAATGATTTTATCATGTGTTACGTAATTAGGGGTTTTTAGGGGCCAAAAGTCCAGAATTCTGATCACATATATCTCAGAAAGGAAAAATATTTTGAAATGAAGTATAGAAGAAAAGATGCTCAAAATGATGTATTAAATCATATACAATTTTCAAAATTTCGTTAAACGGTCTCTATAAGGAGTTAAGGGATCAGCCCCTAAAATGTTCTTTTCCATATATCTCAAGAACGGTAACGAAATTCTAAACAGTTGTTGAACAAAATGTGTTCAGATTTAAATGACCTTTTATTTGATATCAAAAAGGGGGCTGGCCCCTCAAATTAGGGAACTAATGGGCTCTAAAATCTTTCATCTGTAGCTCTTTACTGAGGGAAATTTAATGAAAGGCTATAAAAGCAAATATGTTTATTTTATAGTTCTGTATCCAAGTAATGTAATGATTCATTCATGTGTTATGTAATAATGATATTTTAGGGGTCAAGGGTCCATAAACGATGGCCACATATATCTCAAAAAGTAAAATTTTTGAAATGCAGTATAGAAGAAAAGATGCTCAAAATGATGTACTTTACAAAATGCAACCTTCAAAATTTGGTTCAGCGGCTCCAATAAGGGATTGGCCCCTAAAACTTTTTTTTCTCAGATATCTCAAGAACGGTGACGAATTTCAAAACATTTGTTGAACAAAGCTCTTATCCCTGAAACAAAATAGTATCTGGCCCTTAGAATGTAGACCCTGTTTTCTATTCTAAATCATGTTTAGCTGTTGAATATCAAAATCAAGATCGAACATATATCTCAAATTCTAAAATCAGACGGAAGACCTCCTCGTTGCTCGCAACGAGATCGTGTCTAGTTATTTTATATTTTTCCTCTGACATTTTTCGAGAGCTATAACTCAAAAACTATTTGGTCGATTTTCACAAAATTTACAGGACTGATAGAACATGACACGTGCTTGCAAAAATAAAATTTTGAGCTGATGACGGCACTTCCAGTTTGAGGTTTTGAAGATTTTGTGAATTTTTAAGGACCATTTTGTCCACGTAACTCCTCCGAAACTAAAGGGTATAGAAACGTGAAACTTTCAGGAATATGTAGATGTATGTCTGTAGATGATCCTCTGTATTTGACATTGTGGAAGCTCGCCCGAGGTCAAAAATTGGCACCAAAAGTTTTGGCAAAATTTTAACACGTTTTGCAAAATATCTTTTAACCTGTAGATAATTTGTTAAAACATGTAATGCAAAAGTTGTTAAGATTTATACGAGCTTTTGTTTTGTTTTAATAAAAAGGGGCTGGCCCCTTTAATTGGGGGCCAGGAGGGCTCTAAAGTCTTTTAATTTTAACTCTTTACTGAGCAATAATTTGTCATTAATTATAGAGTCAAAAATGTGTATTGTACAGCTGTTTATCTACACAGTTCCTTATTTTAAACATTTGTTACCTAATTAGGGGTTTCAAGCGGCCAGAAGACCAAAACTTTCATCATTAATATCTTGAAAAGGAGAAATATTTTGAAAGGCAATGTTGAACAAAAGTTGCTTAAAATAATGTTCTTTAGAACATGGTACCTTAAAGTTTATGGTTTGTGGCCCCTGTAAGGAGTTTAAGGGTCGGCCCCTAAAACACTGTTTTTCAGATATCTCCAAATCGGTCAACAATTTCTGAACACTTATTAAACAAAATATGTTTATATTTATGAGATGTTTTATTTAATATGATGAAAAAGGGACTGGCCCCTCAAATTAGGGACCAAGAGCGCTCTAAAGTCTTTATATAATAACTCTTTACTGAAAAATAATTTGTTATTAATTATAGAAGCAAAAATGTTCATTGTACAGCTGTTCATCTTTACTGGACCATACTAAAGTCATATGTTACATAATTAGGGGTTTCAAGGGGCCAGAAATCCAGAACTTTGATCAATATTATCTTGAAAAGGAGAAATATTTTGAAAAACATTGTATAACAAAAGTTGCTGAAAATAATGTTGTTAGCAATGTGATACCTAAAAATTTTTTCATTGGTGGGCCCAGTAAGGAGTTGAAGGGTCGGCCCCTAAAACACAGTTGTTCCAATATCTCTATTACGGTTAACAATTCGTGAACACTTGTTGAACAAAATATGTTTATATTTGCGAGACCTTTAATTTGATATCAAGAAAAAGGGGCTGACCCCTCAAATTAGGGACCAGGAGGGCTAAAAAGTCTTTTTATAGTAACCTTGTTTAGAGCGATAATTTGTTATTAATCATAAAAGCAAAAATAAAAGCTTATTAAGTTTAATGTAAAACTGAAATCCGTTTTAAAATCGGCCGATGCATTACAGAGATATAGGTGTTCAAAAATTGACTTTTCTGGAAATTTTGATTCCACATTCTTGGTAAAGAAAATAGTTTTATGTTCATAGTTAAATTAACTCGTATCTAAAATAATTCGATAATTGTTAAATCGTACTTAAAAACACATTCGGATTTGTATTTGCTAAGTTGTTCTTGAAATTGATAATGTTTTTGCTAATTCGTACCTAGAATCATTTTGATTTTGTGAATTCGTACCAAAAATAATTCGATTTTTTTTCTTTTTGTTTTATTTACTTATGTTTATTGGTTTAAGAACTCTGATTCTTAGAGAAAGATTTAGCTTTACTTTCGACATTATCAGAAGACCCACTCGTACCTTTGCAACGAGCTTTGCTCTAGTTTTGTTTACATTTTTATAATTTGATTAGTTTTATTATATCTGATGCAAAGGTTCTAAAAAAGTCAAAAAAAAGTTTAGAGAAAGACGGACGAACAGAGCAATACAGAAGGACAAAAGACAACAGGGGATCAGAAAGGCTCTCTTTAACCCTTCGGTTCGGGTGAGCTAAAACACATCCTTTTTAAACTATAGAAATTTCTTTTATTTATTGAGTCGACCCTAGTTTAAATAATGTAGATTTGTGCTGCATTGGTCAAGATTGGTTGATTTTGGATGAGTGATTTAAAGACATGAAGAAAACCAAAACCCTGAAAAGAATGTATCAAACACTACTACATACGCCGGACAAACTTTGCTTAAAAATGGTCAAATATACCACCAGTTTTTGAGAGATACGATGTTTTGCTTTATTTACTTCATGTTCTGTTATATTTCAGGAAGGGTATTTGCGGCGTATAAGAAGAATTCTAAAGTAAAGGAAAAGGAGTAAAACAGTAAAGACAATACACTGAAAATATGTTTACCATTCTCAGAACGACAAAGACAATTATGAGTCCAATCAGTCCGCTTATCACCCCTCCGGCAATTGTTCCAGCATCAGATGAATCTGAATGTATGAAGACCATGGATATTATTTACTTATTGTTTCAAAGATATCATTCAGGTATGATAAACAAAATACGTGCCATCATAATTAAAAACATTTCATAAAGGTTGATCAAAAATGTTGTTAGAGAAAAAAATGCTACATATACAAACATATGAATTATAAAAACAAATTATACTTTAAAACATGTAGTTAAAAATATTTAAAATGTTCAGATTACATATTAATTTGTAGCATACACGTTTGATCATGTATCCTGGTATCAAAATAAAGCATTACATATAATATTCATTATATAACAGAAGCTATATAATGGTATGTTACCATTATAAAGCTTCTGAAGATTTTAAAATGAAAGCGCTTAAGCTATATTGAACGTTTTTCGTGTTTTCTTTTTTACTTTTTATCTATCTATCTATCTATCTATCTATCTATCTATCTATCTATCTATCTATCTATCAAATGGGTGACTAAGTTTGAGATTTGTTCAGTTTATGTTAGCTGTCTAAAATGAAATGTTTTCTCCCTCTTTCTTATCATCCCTTTGAAGATGGTTGAAATTCTGCCTGATGAATACTTGAGAAATAGTCTTAAAATGTAAAAATTTTTACAGAGAGACATACGAAAGATTTACAAAATGATCAAAAAAAGTTGATCATCCAGAGTTTTAAGAGTTTCTGGCAAATACTACCAGTTCTTTCTTAAATTTACAATTTACCACAAAAATATTAAATATAGACTTGTTGTCATAATACATACCATCTTTTCCATGAGTACTTGTCTCAGGAACTGTAAATGGTAAAAGAATATATGTTTAGTTTTCATACAACCTTGCCTTAAAACTATTCTGAAATTAATTATACAAACTGAATTAAAGGAATTAGGAATTGAAACAGTAAACGTGTCATGATACAATGATGTCAACAAGTTTATCATAGATATTATTACTTTCCGTTTCTCTACATTACAAAGAGATGACGAGTACCTTTCTTGCTAAGAATTTGTTGCAGTATTTGTTTGTAATTCATTTCTCATTAATACCCGATCTTATTGATTTTACTGCATTTACAAAACCCAAATTCAGTAATCTAATTGTAAAAAGTTTTACAGAGAGACATACGAAAGATTTACAAAATGATCAAAAAAGTTGATCATCCAGAGTTTTAAGAGTTTCTGGCAAATACTACTAGTTCTTTCTTAAATTTACAATTTATCACAAAAATATTAAATATAGATAGACTTGTTGTCATTATACATACCATCTCTTCCATGAGTATTTGTTGCTAAGAATTCGTTACAGTATTTGTAATTCATTTCTCATTAATACCCGATCTTATTGATTTTACTTCATTCACAAAACCCAACTTCAGTAATCTAATAGTCATACATGTACAACTTGAGCTAAATATATGAATTATTAAATATTATTTTAGACAAGTTATACATAAACATTTGAATAGATAAATATTTTAGAGAGAGTAACAATTGTCTTGTACTTGTTATAGACTGTTAAACAGACAATTGTAAATAGACAATTGTAGTTCTTTTTTTCAAGGTCTACTGCAATTCCTGTACCTAGGAGAGGGAATCATCTGACCCCAAAAATCATAAAGGTATTAGCCTTGTAAGCTGTTTCTGTAAAAAGTTCACATCAATTTTAAATCAAACCAAATGCTATTATTATGGTCTGGTAATACGAACTATTTTAATGGAATTGGAAAATTTCTTGCAATGAAATGTGGTCGAAACAAAAATGTCACAAAAAAACAAGAGTTTCACAGACTTTGATGGTCACTGAGTACAAACGCCAGTAGATGGACTTGTTAGGGAGTCTAATGTTTGCATTTAAGGTGGCTCCACTTTTTGATGACGCAGTACGCAAACAAGGAAATCTGGAACCATGCAATTCCGGTACTGGCTGATTCAAACTAATGCGAATTGTATGGGGACCGCTCTTTTAAAACAATTGTTAAATGAATAGTCTTAGATTTAATTTGTTAATTGGAAAAATCATTACTCACAAGTAATGTGACACATTTACGTTGTGTCGTATTATTATTCGTAAAAAACAATAAAATCAAGCATAATTTTTTTAATAGTTTCTTTCCAATTTTCGATATCTTACAGCGTAGCTCAGTGGGTTAGTGGGTTCACTACAAACCTATAGGTCATGAGTTCGAATCCCGTTGAGGACAATAAAATTTTTAACTTTCCAAAATTCTCTCAAACGTATTTTTTGGTTGAATACTGTGAAAGAAAATTCTAAACCGGTGAAAGTATTTTAATTATAATAAACTTTAATCCACATTAATATTGACAGATGTTCCTATAAACCATCATAAGGGAATGGGAGGGTGGCTTTGAATTTCTCTCAGGTTGGGATACATAAATCCTATTAGGTAATTTTCCACTTTATTTATTTGACTTAGTTTTGCATTAAAGCTAATAAATTCATTTATATAGGCCTATAATGAAACATGTATGTATTTATCAATCTATCGTGATATTTAGGAAATTTTCTTTAACTCAGAAATGAAAAGTCCCCAAGATGTTTGGGCCTTGGGACTTAGGAACGATAACTCTTACCGGAGGAACTTTCATACCAAATAAAATTTGTGTTTATTTGCAATGATTTTTTATTCAATTTTTTATGTCACAGTTATTAAAATACATTTTCTTATAACATCAAGCAGCTTTTTCAGATGATTTGAATATATGAAGAAGTATGAAAAATTTCGTTTTGGGGAAATACTAAAAAAAATTGCAATTGTAAAATTTTTGAATTTTAAGAAGTATTATATCTATTTTTAGGTGACCGAAAGAAATATCCATCATATAACAAAAAATATTCTTTCAATTTGTTAATAGTTAACTTTTTAAAAATTAATTTACAAAAACATGAAAAAACATTTGAAATTTCTTTAAAAATACCAATAGTATCCCTATCATCATTTTAATATTTGATAAGTATATGTTTTGTGGTCTTCTATTGAAAATTGGAAAAAAAACTGTGGGTGTATAGAGCCACCTTAAAGCCTTATGGCAATGAGTTACCCGAGAGACTCAAGTAACCAAGAAAATGTTCACTATATATCTCTTATTACTCGACGACTGACACTCATTTTGGTTGACGACTACACATGCCTTACTTATTGTAAACATAAAAAAACGGTAAAATAATTTTTGACCAAAATCGTGACCATGCCACTTTAAAGATGTACAAACATAATATATGTATGCAAAGATATGTATATTTATACAACTCTTAACACATAATCGGACAAAATCTAATCAGGCTGAAAGCGGCAAGGGGTAAGTTGTGTAAAGTCATCAATGTGTTGCTGTGTACACATATTACACGGAGTGTAATGGAATTCATTGAAGTTTGCGTCAAAGGTAGCCTCTCCATTATCTTCGAGTCAATTTTACCCCATCTGTTAAAATTGTTTCATTTAAACATGTTTTGCTCATTATCTCAAAATTTTACGCAGATTAGCGCCTAATTGTTCATATTTAAAGCTGCTTGGTCCGATTTTTTTCGTAATTACAGTATCAAAATTTTGTTCATACAAATCATTTATCTTACAAAGTTATGGACTTTCTCCTATTTACACCAGCAGAATCAATCTCCTTTCTAAGTTAGAAATATTCAAAGTAAATAAAAATAATTTCTCTTTGGGCAAACGAAAAAACAAACCAAAATGCATCACGGGAATGTTTAGAAAAGGAAACCGCATGGTTTCGTCCCCCGAATGATTGGGGTTGTTCAACCCGCATGCTATGCATCGATTGTAAAGAAAGCAGGCTCTAGAAATATTGGCGATCAAAACGTACACATGTTTATTTGTAATTTGTCTGATCATTTGTCTGACCATTTCGACCTTTATTTAAAGCGATGTCAAATTCGTAATACAACCAAACCCGTATCGTCGTCAGGGGTGAAATTTAACATGAGGCGAAATAACGCGGTACCTTTTAATGTCGTATGTTTTGTTAGCAGATTTTGTACGTATTTTTCTTCATTGAAATTTGGCTTAATTGACTGGGTAAACAACTGCAATGTCTATTATTATACATATACTAAGCATAGCCATCGTTTTAAAGCGTGCATAAAATTTGGTATAAAATCGGACCAAGCAGCTTTAATGATATTGACCCCCTATTAACATGAAAGAAAATTTCACCGTTATCCAGTACAGTGTTTTTAAAGTATTTGAAATTATTGTTATTTCAATCAAAATAATGAAATGTTCCATGGATTTTGATACACTGCCAATAATAATATATTACCAATGGTGATATTAACATATTGTATGGCGGTCCCCGATCCGCAACTACCAGTATTTCCAGATTCACACAAAAACCTTGTGAAGGTGTCTTGACTGGTCAGGCTGTATGTGATGGTACTTGATCGTGTGTACTGACAACCTGACTGAGAAACCTCCGAACTGATTGGAGTCTGGGACAATTTTGTGAAGCTCTTTTCATTGGCTCTTTGGGCACACCATCCAATCATCTGAAATCACAGCATGAAATGTTTTCAATCTGCCTGGAAGAAAAAGAAGGAAATTCAATTTTTTTCTTAGTGTATGTTTGCTATTGTGTTAATACATACAGTGCTTGGATCACTACCGATCTGTCCTTCACAAGTTATCTGTATTACAGTTCCCTTGGAAAACTGTCGACTTGGCGTATTGTAAGGATCACTCGGGATCTTCACTCGAGGCATCTCCATCACAGTTGGTTTGACTGAATCAAAATTTTAAAAAATACCGCCATTGACTTTTACCATTTAATATTTGCAAGTATTAGAAATCGGAAACTCTTAATGCAATAAAGTCACTTTCATGCATATTTCAAACCATTTTCTATTTTAACAAAATCATACATTAATAATCGTCATTTCGTATTGTTCATACAAAATAATAATAATAAAAAAGAAACAATGTTAATATGCATATTGAATGCAGTACATACTATTGTATGTGACTGTGATTGGCAATGTTTCATCTTCGACAACATTTGATTGACTATTAATCCCAGACATTTTACATTTGTATATTTTGAAGTCGTCGGGACATCGAACAATGTCCTTATTTAGTGTAAGTCTCAGTTGTGCAGTGTTTAATGTGCTTATAGAACCGGAAGCTGTAGCTCCTCTGCTGTGCAATGTTTTGTCTGCCCACAAAAGTTTGTCTCCACTGGCAACTGAAACTACTGTGGTAAAGTTACCACTAGCATTCTTTGAGAGCTGAATGAAGAATAAGGAAGTGAGTTGTGAAGGATTAGTGATGGAGCACAGGACAACTAAATCATTCTCCCGGAGAGTCACTGTTGGTGGGATGGCTTGTATCTGAATGTTCTGAGCTAAGTCTGAAATAATTGATTCAAAACGAAAGTACAAGTTATATACATAAATGGCATGTTAAAGATAGACCGTCGTTAACCGACAGTTTTGAGTGAAAGTATTTGATATCAACAATTGTATACATTAAATCTGGAAAGTTCATAAAAAAAACCTCATTACACCAATATATATGTAGTTTTATGAATACCGGTTTTAAAATACGCGTAAGTTTTAAATCTCAATTTGGCAAGGGTTTGCAATATTAAAATTTAAAACTAAAGTACTTTTCTGGATACTTACCGTGTGATATGAGACTCAGTAGCACTGACCAGACAAGAGCAAACGTCATACTGTTTATTTAGTGAAACTATTTCCTGATTCACTATTTTCTTTAATGAAAAAACCATGATTATGAAATGTCAGGAAAAAATCGATCATATATTAAGAAATAGAGCATAACATTCTAGATATCGATCGATTCAAAGAGTTTTAACCAAACAATGCAAAGACCTTTAAACAAAGTGATCATGAGATAACACCGTGTATACAACCTATAGATTTACACCCACTAAGTATTTTCTATTTTATTCTATTTCTTAAGTAGACATGTTGTGATTAAAGGCTTTATAGAAACCGACGTGGCTTAAATATACTCGATCCAATTATATCCAATTTATCGATAAGTTGAAACCTTCAGCAGTATAAACAAATCACGCCTTGGCTGCACGGAATAATAATGATGGTGCCAGACTCAAATTCCCATATAAGATTGGAATTTCTTTATCTAACGTTCTGGTTAACAATAATAATTTAGTAACTATTACTCACTTTTTTAAATCACTTCAATGATTTTAAAAATAAAGGTGTAAATTTAAAAAATGAAATTCCTTTTGATGCTTGACTTGGGTTCTGAATCTGCTAGCATCGCAGAAAACAACTTACATAACCCGCTACTCTTACTACACTGTTAACTACATATTTCGATGATTTTTGTGTTGTTCTCATATTCATTAATAATGAATTTAATTTGAGCTCAATTTTTTCTCTTGTTAAAAATTATACAATTTACCATTTTCTGCATCGTCGGATACCCACGGGTGATCGCGTCTTTTACTTATCACCCGTGGGCAAACCAGCCGAAATATCACTGTAAAATATGCAAATTCGTTCATATTGAACAACCAATCAGAAACTCTGATAGTAAATTTGGAACTCTTCAGTTTTGAAAATACGTTTTGTTGTTAACTAAACATGCAACAATGGCGGCGTCCATGAAGACGTGTGGCTTTTGTAAGAAAAATATCCGGGATAAGTCTTACAGGTCCTTAGCATCAAATATTAGTCAAGATCACTATGGAAATATTTTCAAAATACTGGGAATAGCTATGACTGGCGTTCTTTGCAATCAGTGTGTGAATAAACTGAACAGAATAAGGAAATTAAATGGGAACATTGAGACGAAAGTTGTGTCGTTAACAGAAGAACGCGACAAACTTTTAGGGACACTCAAAGCAATGCCAGGCATTATTCAACAGTGTTTAAGTACACCTAGAAGAGGGGAAAAAAGACCGTTAGTTAAACAAACGCCGACACCAAGGTCAAGGCTCAAGAAAAGTTTATTTTGCACACCTTCCCGTAAATGTAGTCCTGCACCTAAAGTCACACCAGAGAAAAGGGTTGTAACTCAAGTCACAAGGTCAACGCAGACAAAACAACCACGAGAAGATTTTGATGTCAAGGTAAATATAGCGCACTTGGTTTACATTTTGCGTATATATATATTATAATGCTATTGCAAAAATCATATATTTTAAATATTATACAATATTGAGTACAAAAATGGTAGGAACTATGAAACAATTTTTCTTCGTCTCCATGAAATTTTACTAGGAGTCATTTTGTACCATAATCATTTCGTAAAACTACTGACGTGCGACCAGTTTTTGCTGTGTACCATTTCTTGCCAGTACATTGTGACGTCATTTAATCAACACACTGTCACATAAAATTATATACAAAAAACTAGAGCAGAGCTCGTGGCAAAGCCACGAGTAGGTCTTCCGTTGTTGCTGCGAGGTGAAAATTTATGTGATTTGGTGTCAAACGATTATAATGACTAATGACTAAAATTTCACTTCTGCTTTTGTTATAAAAACGTGCTGTGATTGAAAGCCTGTATAAAGACAGGAAGAAAATGTTTTAGGAAAACTATTTGTCGAACACAGTTTGTGTAATTGTTTTGAAAACTCTTTAAGGCCCTGTCACACAAAGTTGCGTTCCCAGTGCGTGTTCACGGCGTTGTAAAATTAATGGAATCGCCGTAGGATCGCAAGGAAAGTTCAGAAAGGTGTTCTTACAGAGCTCCCAATTACGTTTCCACAGAGTTCTACTTGGCGATTGACTGCCCTCTCGCTGGGTATCCGCCGAGCGCTCATGACGTGCTAGGAGTTTTTACCGCGCATCCACAGCGTACTCTGCGCGCTGACTGCGTGCACATGCGCTGTTGGAGACTTTACGGCGCTGTCATGGCGACCTTACTCCACTTCTACGGCGTGTTAATCGGAACGCAGAGTCACGGCGCGTACTTTGTGCATGTTCAAAGTACGCGCCGTCGCATGGCGTTCTAAAATGTTCTAGGCTAGGATATCCCACTGCGGCGAACGAAGATGCCGTTGAGTTGTTACGGCGCTGTAGAAGACTCTAGTTCGTTTACCACGGTGTTTTACATTATTCAATTACGCAGCGGGATCGCTGTGAGGACGCAGCTCCAGCGTGACAGGGGTTTAAACAATGAGAAGTTTAATGGAGTTAAATTTTTCAGGGTAGCATGGATTGTTATATATTACATGTACTCTTGATTCATGTATGGAAATGTAAGTAAAAACGTGCATAAAAAACACGTAACTTCTGTAAATAAATCTTTCTAATTTTTTGAAGACTATGTGCAAGTTTGAATTTGTTTCGTGCTGTCAAAATTTGGTAAATAGCCAAAATCGATGGCATCTATGAAAATTTATTCAGGGCTGATATTATTTGATAATACGAGTAGACTTGAACATTTAAAATAATAATCAGCTATCTAAGATCATCGGGAGAATTTATGCATAAGTGAGCGTCTAAATTTTACTCCTGATATACAGACACCGCTATGTAACGTAAAATTACGATGCAATAATATTCAAAATCCCTTTTTTTAAGTCAGTTTTTTCTCCTTTATCGGATCAACAGTTATTTTCTCGGAGAAAGTTTACGTATGTATTTTTTTTTAAAAAAAGGGAGAAACTTCAATAAAAATAAGCGGAAGATAATGGTGTTACGGTTTTTATTTTCAGTTAATCTAATTAAATGTGACAAAGGCGCATATTCGGTCGGATTTTTGGTAACATGTACATAAAGTAAATTTGATGCAAGTTCCATGTTTGTTTTTTGTAGGTTTTTTTTTTTTTTATTTTTTTTTTGCTTTTCTCTGCTTTATCATAAAGATATATAAAAAAAACTACGTACATGTCACAAGCAATATTTGCCTTCTCTATTTTATTATCTTGTATTTTAATAGATTGGGTAATCATTGACTTGTTGACCTAAAATTAGTATTCCACTGGCTGTAGCTAACCTTGTAAGTAAATTAAGTTGCATGACATCCTCATACCACACAACTTCAATAAAACTTTTTTTTAAAAATCAATTTTCATATAATTAGCAATAAAGAAAATCCCAAAGAACACATGTCCATCTCACTGAAGTGTAACTTTGAGAAGCACATATATTTTTTGGAGGCAGATATGTCGCTATATTATATTCTGTAAGTCAAGTAAACTAATATGTCCTAACTTGCAATACTTTGATGATTTCTATGGCGACCACCTGCATAGCATAATGTAGTCGTATTTCATAACATCTTATCCCAAGAAAACATTACATTTGACTTAAAACTTTTAATTATAATATATATTATTCTGTTCATAACTATATATAATAGAAGTTTAGCGTGTTCGACATGTTAATTTATTATATCCACGTTCTCAGATTACGATCCCGCGCCTTTAATGTGAAAATGAAAGTCTCGTTGTTTGAAAATTGACCACTTTGAAGAAAGCACCCTTCGAACTGTTGATTAATTACATAACAATTAATGATCTGCAGCCATAAATAAGCTGGGGCTGTATATGTTCTGAGCTGTTTGCACTGTTCAAAGTGACACAAGATTTTCGGTAGCACGTGGCGATTGAATTTACGCAATTTTTAAGAAAGTGTGAAATTTACAAAGACTGACCGAATAAAAAAACAGGTGGGAAAGAGAAACACGCTCAGGAGAAAATGTTACACATAACAAGTCACTATTAAATGATTTTCGACACATCTGAAATTTACAAAGACTGACCGAATAAAAAGACGGGTGGGAAAGAGAAACACGCTCAGGAGAAAATGTTACACATAACAAGTCACTATTAAATGATTTTCGACAGATCTGGAATTTAAAAAAAAGAGAGCACTTGGCACCGGGGCGGTGGGAGGGCAACACAGAAATAAGTTCGTTTTCACAATGAAACTAACGACCATGTAGAAACAATACAGAAGTTATTAATATGTGACCGATAGAATCTAAAATCTAAACAAAACTTGTTTCAAAACTCATGTGAATATTCTTTAAAATAATCACCGAATGCTTTAATTCAGGGCATTCTCTTATCGTGTCAGCACCTACCGCAAACATGGCACTTTGATCATAATTTGATTTGATTTTTTAAATTACCTTGTACGCTGTCGTATAAATCAATGCTAAATCAACTGTACGAGTAAAATAAATTTATCGGTTCATCTGAAACCAATATAATAGTTTAAAACATAATAAAAATAGTTGCGTTCGTACAAAATACCAAACATGCACGCGTGCTAAGGTACATGTAGAGGTCACTTGCGCGGGATCTCCTCGGCCATGTGCGAGGGATGATCATTATTTAAAGGTTTTAATATTTGTGTTGTTGTTTTTTTGTTGTTGATTGAAAACATTATTTGTACAGTTTTTAAAACATTTAAGACTTACAAACCAGCCATTCAAATATGTCTCACGAGTATTTCCGATTTGGAGTAATATCGCTTTTATTAATTTTCAGAACGACTTTTTAATTTACTCTCCAATGTTTAATTTAACTAAATACAAAATGAACAAACTTTTATAACATAAGATTAAAACAGTGTACAGTGTATTAACGGCTATATAAACTCAAACACGTTCATATTCATGTAAGTGTGCGGGTGCGAATCTTGTGTATTAGATAACCGTTTACCGCTAGGTAGTGCAGCCGTGGATGATTTCCTCGGCCGTGGGCGAAGGATAGATTTCATAAAGGTTTAACGCACACACACGCACAGCTCAGAACCTAGGAAGATTTGAAAAGTTTGCAATTTAATGACTAAATTCTATCAAATAGAAATTCTTTTTTTATTAAAACCCACAATTGATATATATGTCTGATATTGCATTAGATATAGAATGGCATTGCTTTTATTAATTAACTGAACGATTTCTTAATTGACACCCTATCGTTTAATCCAATTGAAGAATAAACCTTTATGTGTAATCAAAACTGAAATAGTTCTTCAGTTCGCAGCTAGATTAACTCATATCTGAGAGACGCAATTCTCGTGTATTAGATAACCGCTGACCGCTAGGTAGTCCAGCCGCGACCATGGTGACCGATTTTCTCGGCCGTGGGCGAGGGATAGCTTACGTAATAATACACATCTCTGATTCAAGGTGGATTTTAAATGCATGCAGTATGATAACTAAAACGTAATGCATAGATTTTTTTTTCAATAAGTACTTTGTGTTTTACTAGAAAAGAAAAAGAATGTTTTGTTTTTCGATTCTCGTCTTTAAGGATTGTGCACTATAAGAACTAAACAACAATGACTTTAACTTCTATATAAAAAAAAAAGCATGTGTTTTAATTTTTTTCTCATGAATTAAAGCCTCCTGTATAAACCATCATACTCTCTGTGGTAACTTTTTGCCAGTTTTACGCGCAAAGACTTTCGTTAACTTGCCAAATGAAAGCAGGTACATGTTAACATGTAAAGCTTTTTACACTCATACTACACAAATCACTTACAAAATAACATTGTGACGACCTTTATGAGACCCCAACAAACAACTTTTCCAGCGACAGCAATACCGAAATCCTAACCGTTTTTGAGTTATTAGGCAAAATCTTTTGAGGGCTACTGGTCCTTAATTTAATGGGCCAGCCCTTTTTCATTGGTGTCAAATGAAAGCCCTTAACATTATGCACAATTTTTGTTCTATATGTATTTAGGAAATATTTCAAACTAAAACGTTACGAAGCTAAAACATGAGAAAAAGTTCGCTATTTTTAAAACAAAGATTTCGATTGATTCATTCGAGTGGAATAATTGGAAGAAATTAAAATCCAAAAATCAGAGGACAATATTCAAAGTGTCAATAAAAAAAATTTTTAACTAAAAATTATTTGCTACTGACCATTTCGGAGCCTTTGTCTGGAAACTAACGCCCCTAAAATTTTAGAAAAAGGGGAATAACTCAAAACCGGAAGTTGCGATTTCAATTTTTTTTGTGCTCTAGAAACCTAATTCAATTTACAATATACCGTGAAAATTTGAATAAAAACAGATGACAAACAAAAAAGTTATTGAGGATTTAAAAACGTCTAGAAGAAGAAAAATTATAATGAAGAAGAACCATCAGAATCAGTACAAGGTCTTCCGTTGGAAACGGAAGACCTTAATGAGGTCACAAAGTATTAGCCAGAAACGGTACTTGGTGAGAACTGGTCGCACACCAGTACACAGATACAATATTTTATTTCATAGATTTTAAATTATATACTGGCGAGAAAATTAGATTTTAAAAAATGTACTAGCGAAAAGCGGTACTTGGTGAGAACTGGTCGCACACCAGTACACATATTCAATGTTTTATTTCATAGACTTTAAATTATAGCATAAAAAGCAGGAGATTTGATATCTATGACTATCAAACAAATTCAAATTGGTGAACTTTTTATCATTGTTATCTTGAGAAAATCAGATTATTAAAATTGACAAATAAATTAACTGTATTCAACATGTTCAATATCATGTTTTATATACCTGGTACATACATAATAGAATATCAAAAATAAGCAATTATAAAATGTGCAATGATCATTGTGGCATCATATTATGACCTCTTGATCCTTGGCAAAGTTCACTTAGATATGAACATATACCGGCATATGTACAGTACGTCTTGTAAAGATCAACAATTCATTTATTTATGTTTTGATAGATCACAGTCAAGTACCAACATGGTGAACGCTCCAAGTATGTTAACACTGAACCTGAAAAATCGGCCTTGAAAGCTATGATGAACAGCAAGAAACCTGAAGCAATTATGAAACATTACAGGAAAAATGATAAATACAAGGATGCTATTGTGAATGTTGTGAAAAAAGAAATTCAGAAAGAAATTAATGTTCTTGTTAGTAGAAATGGAAATGTCTTCCAAAATCAAAGTTCAGAAAACCTTCTTAAATTTGATTGGACAGCTGTCTCTCATGAATTTCAAGCCAAAGCTCCTTACTTGCATAATATTCTATGTGGTGCGGCTAACCTGGATTTGAGAACCAAGAAAAAGTTGCCTGGTGTGATAACCTCTGCAGCTATATTACTTTACACAAGATCCCAAGGACTTAATCAGCTGCAGTATATCTTAGGACTTATTGCAGACAAATGTGGAATGACCAAAGAGGTGATAGATTTTTAATGTTTGATATTATATTCATGAATGTAAAAATGGGACTGAAACTCAATACTTAAAATACAAGTCATTTGAATTATTACAAATTGAGTTAAACTTCCAAACACTATACATTATTTTGCTGAAACAGATACAAAACAAAATAGTACATGCACAGTACTGTAATTAAAAAGTTAAAATTTTAAGTTCAAACTCATGGATTGATTAAATTGTTTTTCTTTTCAGGGTTTGAAAATACTTCATGATCTTGGTGTAGTTGTGTCGCCTACAAGCATAATGAAAAAGAAAAAACAACTTGTAAAACAGCAAGAAAAACAGATTATGGAAACAGTTTCAACATATGTAAATCACAAACAAGAGTTCACAAGGAATGCTTCAGGACTGTCTCCTACTGCAGGGCTTGAAAGTGATACAGAAGTAACTTCGCTTGCTGCTTGTGGAGACAGTGAGACACAAGGCTTACCGTGCCATGCTGCTGTTGTTGAAAGTGAAGCAGGCAAAACACAGTACCATACTGGTAGAACTGAAAGTAGTGCAGAAAACAATTTGCTTTTTTCTGCTGCATGCGAAATTGATGATTAATCTGATACAGGAGAACATTCAGTTCAGAACATTATTTCAAAACCAAAGCCAATAGAAATTCTTGGGGATCATTTGGACGTCACGATCAGTCCAGCAAAGATGACCATGGAGAAACAGCGCAAGAGCTTACACTGGTTCCTAGTCATGGCCAAGCAAAAACGAATTAAAGCAGAGGACTTGAATTTACCGTCCGATATGTTGAGAGAAAGAAATGATGTTTTACGTGTACCAACAAATAGTTGGATACCATCAATGGTACAGACTGACAGCCTTTGTAAAAACATTGTTTTCCATGTATCTCACATCCTGCTGAAGTATATTGAATTTTTGAAACCTGCAAGTGCAAGCTTTCCAACTTATATTTCACATCCATACATGGAGAAGACAAAGGAGAAGTCTATTTTTCTCAATTGTGACCTAATTGAAGCCAGTGAGAATTCTTCTCAAGGTATAATTAAATGAGAAAAAATTAAATGTAATGGAATTTTTTCTATGTGCATATACATGTTTTAATATGACAGTGAGAGAACATTTCTTAAAATTAGATCTCCACACTCTCTAAGGAAATATTTTTCATTATCTTTTATTATTTAGGCATGATTACTATACTTTAAAGAATCCATCACTTAGCAGTTCCACATGTAGACAATGAAACGCCAGAAAGAATTGTGTTCGGTGGAGACGTTCTGACGAATGAGAGAGCTTTTTCTGCGCAGGAGGCCATGCAGAATGTCCCATCTGAATTTGAGAGCCTTAGTGGATTAATTCACAGGCCAGAGGGATTGCACAGGGAAATGAACTTTCTTTTGGTATACTGAGCGTGGATGTTTCAAAAGTTGACAGTTCAAAAAGTTTGAAGTTTATTTTTCACCTTGTTCATATGTAAGTTTTTCTTTTGTTTTCATTTGTGTTTGTGTTTTACTGACTGATTATTACTGTTGTGTGTTGATCTAGACTGGAAATTGTGTCTATACCTCCCCCTCCCTCTAGGAAAATTCTTACAAATTAAGAAATTAAGTTCACATAGTAATGTTGATGAAAAATAGGTTTTAATGGTTTCTCCGTCCTTATAGACAACACCCCCCCAGAAAAATGGAATTATTTTTAGAGAAATCACTGGTCCATTGAGGACAGTTTTTATGTGTAAAAATAAGAAAATTTATTGATAAATTGTTATAACATAAACCAAGCCTTTATAACACATTTATTAATTCAAATTGATATCAAATGTTATTTTTTAAAAAATGCAGTTTGTTTTAAAGACATTGCCATATTAGATATTGCTTTACTTTTCAAATGCATGATAATTTTACTTGGTTTAACATCATCTCTCAATGTTATGGTATTGCTTTTGTGATAATATGCAGAGAGACTTCAATGAATTTATTAATTGGTGGAGGGGTTGATTTTTAACCTACCGGGTATTTAACAGATGCCCAATGAAATTGAGAGGGTTACTTTTTTGCTGTTTTTTTATGTTTACAATAAATTTTAATGTTTGTAATTCTAGATGAAGAGGAATAAGGTAAACTTTACAATAATTTGCCATTAACTTTTATTTCTACAGAGCATTTACCAACTCTTCTACAAAGAAAAAAGCTCATCAGATGTTGGGACATTATACCAACTTCGCAATCTCATAAACAGAAGAGATGTTTCAGGACCTGATGAAGTAATCAATAAATTCAGATACTGTAATTGTTGCAAACTATTGCAAACAATTAATATATGTAAAAAAAACACAACCCCATTTTTGCATTAATACTTTTTACATTGCCAGATATCCACAGATGATCATATCTTTTACTCATCACCCATGGTCGATGAGGAAGGTGTGATCACCTGTGGGTATCCAACGACAAAGACAAAGACAAAGCTCTATACCCTGTGTATAAATGTACATCATGTTATATGCATATCAGTTTTAACGTTTTCAAAAATTTTAGGCCACATCACCAGTTCATTGATGACGTCATGGATGGGTACATTGTAGGAGCTTTCCTGGATACCATGGACATGGATGACATCAGTTCAACACCTGCAGATGCACCTGTATTTTCAATGATGAATGACCAAGAAAAAGCTGACTGGGTTCTCCATGCGGCAAATAAAGTGGTCAAATCTTTAGGTTTTTGTGATTTTGGAACAATACACCATTAGCGAGAAAACGTACAGGCTTTGGATCAGAATGATTCCCAGATGGAAGCTATGAAAAATGAAGACTTGTACGAGTGTCCTCTTTGTGCGAAAACATACTACAAATCTGGTTGGTTCAAGAAACATTTAGAAAAAAAAACATTGCTGGAAGTTTTGTAGTGTTGAAAATATGGATGCAGATTCAAATCCTGTTCATTGCTTTCTTTTAATGTCTTTATTGTTAAGAGATACATGCAATGCTTATCAAATGGGTGATGGTGAAAGAATTGTACGCAATGCTTATATGGAATGGCTGTATGCTTCTGCAGTAAAACACTCAAAATATAAAATTTGGCTTTGGCGAATGATTACATACATAATTGCCATACTCGATACCAAAGAAAGCTTTGAGTATAAATGGAACATGACCGTTAACTTGAAAGGTGGAATTAAAAACAATATTCCAAATGATAATTGTGTAGAGATACAGGTACACAATATTAAATCTCAGTTAAACACACAAGGTGCAAACAAATCCTTTCAATCTGCAAGGCTAATTTGTATGACAACACAAGTAGTAGATGGAATAAAATATCAGTTAATGAAAAGTACTAAAGCTGTAAAATCAAGGAGTACGAGACCAACAGTTGACAAAACAGGTGATATTGTTACAATTGTGAAAGTATTGCGACAAAAAGGACAGGTGAAAGATTTAAAATGGGAAAGTTTTTCAAATTTTAAGGAGCCATTGTATTATATTAATAGTGAAGACTTGCACAACTGGATTAAAGCTCAAAAGAATGTTGCAAGTTTTCTTTTGTAATTACAATATATAGATACATCTATGAGCATAATAAATTATGCTTTACCTCATATTATAGCCTTTTAGGTCTCATTTTTAATGTATTGACCAAGTATTTACACTTTTCATATGCATTTTAGAGTGTCGGTAACCAAATAGTATGACTGCTTCCTTAATATATCCTAATAAATTAACCCTTGTTTTGACATGCATACTTTGGATCTACCTCAGATTGTGTATATTATATGATTAAAATTTGTACAACCTATGGATGTTTTTTCTCATTTTACTGCAATATCAATAACAGGACATATAGTGAAGAAATGCTGTCTACTGCAACAAAATTTTCCAAAGTGAAGATTCTTATTTTTTATTTTTGTTCTAAATATTTTCAATTTACTTGAAGTTGAATAATGTTTATTTTTCTTCAATTTTGCTGCGGTAGAAAAATAAGCATTCTTAACTTTATGACACCATACCTTTAAATGAAATAGAAAACAAAACCAGGAATATAATGAAATGATTTGTTTTAATCTGAATCGTCGTCAAACATGTCGTCAGCACTATTATCAGAATCTGAAGAACACACAGGCAATTCGTATTTATAAAATGAATGTTTAAAATTTGAACAGTCAGTACTATTACAATCACATTGGACATCACAAATATCACAGCACATGTGCCTTAATCTTTTGGGGTCAGATTTTGATTTGTATGCTGAAAGTATGATGTCCCTACGGCAAGTTTCTTTATTTTGAGTATAGGTTTTCATGTCTTCATCCAATTTTCTACACTGTTTACCATTAAAAAGTAACAAGGCCATGGCCACTCCTCCATCACGACCTGCTCTACCGAACTGTTGGACAAATCCATCCATATCTTTGGGAGGTCCATAATTTATAACATATTTAACCGATCTGAAATTCACTCCTATCCCTGCTGCACTTGTTGCAACTAAAACTCTGATGTTACCACTCTCTACACTCATGTCTTCTTTAATCTTTTCTTTAACTGTGTCTGGTGATTGTGAATGAAACATGTCAACATGCTTAATGATATGCCCAAGTTTCTTCCTTAAGGCAGAAAATAATTCACTGCATGTTTTAATTGAAGGACAGAACATCAAAAATCTTTCACACAGTTCTTTGTCCTTTTTTAACAAGTGAATAAGAAAGTAGAAAATGTTTCCATGTGAAACTGTGCTCTTAAATTTATGAACAAACAGCTTGATATTTTCTCTATCAGGATTTTGAATAATTTCATGACAATCTATCATGCAAAACTTCTTCTGCATTTCCATTCGAGCTGATCTGTTAGCTGTTGCAGTTATCAACAGGACAGGACACTGTATTAGGGATCTGATTTCGCCTAGCTTGCTGTACCAGATACGGAAAGGCTCCATCTCGATTTCACTTTCACCCCTAAAAATGTACACATTGAAATCTTGTGCAATAAATAGTAAAACATCATGTAAAGGATATTTATTACGTGTGTTATATACCGTTGGAATAAAATTTTCTTACCAATGCAATACCGTATGGGCCTCATCGACGACGAACAGTTTGAAATGTTTGCTAGCAACGAGCATGTCCCTCCACTTATTTACAGACAAAATGGATTCCGGTGAAGCAAACAGGAATTGAAAATTACCATTGATAATGTCAATGTTTTCGCTACTATCTCTGCCAATATACGTTGAGGTAAAATCACAAGATTTCAAGTATTCACATTGTTCTTTCATAATCGAAAGCGAAACTATCAAAACACTGCATTCGCATCCGTTCAATTCCGTCCACATCAGCTGGAAACCTTGATAGCAAATACTTTTGCCACCGCCTGTTTTAACGGAAAGAAATGAATCCCTGCCTTTCAACAGCTGTGTAATTGTTCCCTCCTGGAAAGGTTTTAACGCATCTAAACTGAACCTTTTACACACATTTTGAAACTTGCCCGCCATGTTCACGATAGCCAAACACTGATACGTTATAAGAATTCTGATTGGTTGAAATGCCATCGATGTTTTGCGATGGAATCATATGATGACCAATCAAATGATCCATGAATATCAATTAACTTACAACGATATTTCGGCTGGTTTGCCCACGGGTGATAAGTAAAAGACGCGATCACCTGTGGGTATCCGACGATGCATTTTCTGTTGATTACTTGCTTGTTTGTGACAACACTGAATGATGTGCTGCATAATAACCCCGTGGAGTCGTTTGTGTAATAAAATAGTTTCTCATCTAAGCATTCTATTAGGACTGAATGATGAGAGCAATTAATGCCTGAGGCTCAAGAGGGCATCATATACCTACTAAATGTGGTTTTGTTGTGTGATTTGATATTTATCCCAAACCATTGTTTCAGTGTTGTCACAAATCCTGTAAAAAACCGATGCGGCATGAGGACAGCGGTTAATATAGGGATATTGTATTATTGTCCCATGATCACTATGTTATTAAAATCTTTAAAGTGTAATGCCTCGCTGAAATCGGTAAAAAAAAACCAATGCTAAAGGATACCTTCTTAAGCCACAGGCTCATTTAACGAATGTCAACTTTTTACATCCCTAAAGGTATTTGGGTGAGGGACCACTATCATCACTAAAACATTGGATTTTTTTCATTATATACTAGAAATAATATAAAATGATGTACTTACTGTTTAAATGAAAATGTCTGGGACTACATTTAGATACGCAAGAAAATATACAATCTATTCTCCTAAAATTTTAATCATTAGATGTGGACTGTTAAATATACAAATTCAAACGTATAGATTTTAACGAATACGCACGGCGATTTTTAAGTACTTCTTAATTTGGAATATCTAACACTAAATAAAAAAGAACATTTTGGAGGACCCTAAACTGGAAATACTTTATCAGTCTTATATATATATATAACTTTGGAACTGTTCATTTTCTATTTTGATGATTTATACTGTGTGATATCACCTTTCACTCATTTTGGATTATATATATATATATATATATATATATATATATATATATATATATATATATATATATATATATATATATATATATATATATATATATATATATATATATATATATATATTTCCAATCTCCAATGAAAGAACTTATGCAGCAACACATGACAACTAAACCTTTAATTTAAATTGGTAAGTTCACCTTATCGGGTGGATAAAATATTTGGAAACTATCTCAATATTCTTAAATGCGTTTGAATACATTGCATAATTTGCAGAGAATTATAGCTTATGTAACAAAATACATCTTTCTTTGAAAACGTTTAGTTCTAAGTAACGAGTTAACAATTTAGTAAATACAATTTATTTTCAAAAGAAGTGATTTTAGTTCTAAGTCATCAATGATCACATATAAAGAGCATGTACACGCTAGAAAGATTAAGAGTAAAATGGCACGTTACATTAATAGTGAGATCTTCGTTAAATCGAAAATCTGATTTCTTTGAAATCGAGACATATGTTACCAAAAATAATATACATATATGAGGTAAAGAAGGTTAAAACCTCGTTACAACATTACAAAAATGATATAAAGAAAAAATATCAAATCTAACATATATCAAAAGATATGCAAGCAAATAAAATCATTGGATGAAAAGCTTTAAAATTGTGTAAGAATTAGAAAATAATACTAAAAAGCACAAGAGGCGATGTGTGTTAGTTGGTTTACATTGCACATCTCACAACATTCTTACAATATCAAGTAGATAAAGTACATCACAAAATTATAATGATGTACGCTGATATCAATGATTAAATTATAAAATTCTTAAGCTATCAGAGAACATATATATATATACATGGGTAGTTAAATAAAACAATTCTTTGACAACATAGAACAGGAAGCCGTATTTATACAATGAATAATTCTAACAATTTTACAAGATTGTTACATCACACCATTTGAAAGTTTGCAATGATTCTAACTATCATTTAGAAGAAGGTTAGTGTTTGAAGATGCAGATTTCTAGATTTAAACAACCAACAAAGATAAAAAACACCAATGTGAAATTTATCATAGCAAAGTCTTGTCACTAAAGTAAAGCACTTGTTCTGTATAAACTAATACAAATGTAATGGCGGTAAACATTTTTGATACATAATCTATTTCCAAAATTTGCTTGTTTCAAAATTTTATTCATTCATTATATATATGTGTGTGTGTGTGTGTGTGTGTGTGTGTGTGTGTGTGTGTGTGTGTGTGTGTGTGTGTGTGTGAAATGTTTATCTCAATATATGGTGGATATCACTCATGTGATAAATTTAAATTTGGTTTACAGCCTGGTGTCAGCATTTTCGCCTGCGACCCTGTTGCTGTGTCCATTGTTATAACTCATTGACTCGCTAGCTCCTTCCTGTGCTCCAGTCGGCAGCTCTAGAGCCTCGTTATCATATCCCTCCGTGTCCATAACATCCTTATTATAAGAGAATACCATCATGTATTTTATCAATCACTTTTAGGGAATTTTAAGTGTTCTTCATATCCACGGATTTTGAGATCACAAGAATTGAGTTTTCCCCTTATATATATCAATAATGTATCGCTAACACCGACATCTTTACAATTAATTTACTCTATCAATAGTAAACGGATAAGGGGGAATAATAATCATAAAATGTTAAATTTTAAAAACTCTTTTAGAGTTGTAAAAAATTCACCCCACTCTAAATTCCTACAAATTATTGGTAAATGATAAGTACCATTTTTTAATTAGGACCATTACAATTTTTCCTTTTGTCAATGAGGGTCCACAAAGCAAAAACACACGGCGAAAAATTTCCTTATACTGAGTATATGCAGAATCCGAATTTTGCATCATTCATTACGTTTCATTAATTTACAAAACTTTTTACTGATAGAAATAAAATTAAATATCCTCTCGTTAATACTAATACATTGTCTTTTAATTTCAATATGATTTATTGATAAGATATGAAAACATTTTTTGATGAAATAGCAAAAATGTGCTTTAATACCAAATTACTTTAACAAAATGAACATACATTAAAAGTTAACTTAAAGGTAGAACAGAATGAAATCAAATAATTCCATTGTAAATGACTAAGACTTATACAAAACTGGAGGCATTGTGGCCCACATTATTTCATATAAAATGTAGTAAAACAAAATTTACCTGTGGTAAATTAATCTAAACGATTCAAAATAATATAAAAATGACTGTTGACTAAACAAGCTTAACACATAAGTGACAGTTCATTTGTTTTCAGGGGTAATGAAGGTGATGATATAATAGTGATGATACCATGCCGGACCCGGTCGATTGCACGAGATAGAACTTCTCTTAGGTAAATGATGTTTAGCTACTCTTCTTATATCCATGCAATTTTTAACACATGACCACTCCAAAAAGCATAAAGGTAATCAGAACCACAGAGCTGTATATGCGTGGTTTTTTTTTTTACCTCCTGTCTGTTTTTGGTAAAAAAAAAAATCGGTGTTTTATTATTTGAAGAGAATAAGAATAATGGCTTGGACAGGATTATGACTTTGGTACTGCATTTTAACCTTAGAGGAGATTCAAAAACATTTTCTGAGACATGGGAGGGAGATCAAATACGTTCTAAAGTGACATGTGATAAGTAAGTAAAATAAAGCATAACAAGAGGCCCAGGGGCCACATCGCTGACCTGAGCAACAATTGCCTTAATTCTGATCAAATTAGCATTACAGAATCAAAATATCTTGACAACTAAGTACAGTAGATCTTGCTAAAAAACTTGAATATCTGCCAATTTTTATCCACCTCTTTTTTTGGTAAATACCAAGCCCCTTTTGTTGTTGTACCTGTAAGAAGATTGTTATCTATTCCTATGTACCCCCCCCCCCCCCCCCATTTCGTGGCCCCACTTTTCTCTAGGGAATCATGGTTTCATCAAACTTAAATCTGTATAACCTGTACTTTCACACTAAGTACTGAGTTTTGGACCGAAAACTTTCCCAGAATATGTTTAAAGATTTTCTCTATAAATTACTATGTAAAAATTCAAACCGCCATCACGGCCCCGCCCTACCACTAGGGACTGTGATTTTGCAAACTTGAATTTACACTACCCGAGGATGCCTCTACACAAGTTTAAGCTTTTCTGGCCAAATAGTCTTAAAAAAGAAGATTTTATAAGATTTTCTCTATGTAATTATGTAAAAATTCATCCCCCATTGCGGCCTCACCCTACCCCTGGACTATGATTTAAACAAACTTGAATCTATACGATCTGGAGATGCTTCCACTCAAATTCGGCTTTCCTGGCCTAATAGTTTTGAGAAGAAGATTTTTAAAGATTTTCTCTATATATAAAAATCCATTCCCCCATTGTGGCCCCACCATACCACCAGGGACTATGATTTGAACAAATTTGAATCTACACTATCTGAGGATGCTTCCATTTTAATTTGAGCTTTTCTGGCCTAATAGTTTTTGAGAAGAAGATTTTAAAAGATTTTCTCTATATATTCCTATGTAAAACTTGATCCCCCAATTATGACCCCACCCTACCCCCCGGGGACCATGATTTGAACAAATTTGAATCTACGCTACATAGGCAATTTCGCCGCATATGATTCTGATATGAAGTGCTCTTCATATAAGTATCATATCGAAATCACATAAGAATGATATCAAAATTGATTCATATAAGAATTATATAATCCCTATCATATGATTCTGATATGATTTGAATTATATGATAACTACTTCATATGAGAATTATATCATAATAAAATCATATCAAAATTATATAAGATTCATATCATAATTTTATGATTGTGAATTACATCAAAATATTCCCAAGGAAAATGTATAAAATCATTTTATCTACCTTCGAATTAATTGCGGTATGATGATTTTTGGTTTGATATGAAAATGTGTTTGAAATTATAAGCGAATTAAATATTTAATGAGTGGTTTTCTATTGCTTTCAAGTAAAGTTAGTAAACAGTGTATACATTTTAATTACTTCCTATATTTTTGTTTAATATATAAAATCACTATTGATAAAGGCACATAGTATAAAAATATATTTTTTACGAATTATATAATCAACTTAAGCCACGTGTGAACAATTCCGGAATGAATCCTGAATCGGCTTCGATTTTGTCGTTCACATGTATACGTCATATTTTTACGTCACGAACGCAGAAGAGATCAGACACTGCAGGATGATTTCAGATAATAGTATAGGTAAGAATTTACCAGTCGTATTTCTTTTTTATTTACGAGCAATTAAATTACTCAACTGACGGTAGATTGCGAATTGATCTGCGCATGCTGTAGAACTGTTGCTGTGTTTTCCAAGAAAATTCGAGTAGATCGTCGATCGGAATCATTCATCGTTTATATTTATAAAAACTACTACGTACAGTCCTTCTCTGGAGAGGGTCGGAGTGTTTATATAAACGTGTGAGGAAATTCAGTTACAAGATTTAATGCAACAATGAACAATTTTATATTTAAAATTTAGTCCTGCGTGTTAAAACTTAAATTATAGGCTTATCTCCCACAGAGACAGCTCTGTGCAGCTATAGCTAATTAATTTGATTTAGATAGAACAACACTTTTGTAAAACAATCACCAATGCAAAATATATATCAATTATTGGAAGATCAAGCGCATCCTGAGCACTAAAAACTTTCAATGTGAAAGTAGCCGAAATCTAGAGCAAAGGTTGATGTGAAGCAACGAGTTGGCCTTCCTCTCAGCTCTCGAAGATCTACAGGTAATGACTCCGCAGTACAGTTAAGGCGGTCAATAAAAATATGGGCAAATTTTTGTGATGAAAACACGTATACTTTATTTAAACTGGCATGTCCTTTTTAAAATCAATAACAGTCACTCAAATGCAATATATTTCTAAAATATATATATAACAGTACAATATTTTATGTTCATAGTAGTCACGTGATATGGCAGTCGCATGGTACAAGCAGATGTATTTGTGGTTTTGAGGTCATTTAAAAAATTCAATATTGCAAGGGCATAATCATGTCAAAATTCACAACTGAATTATGAAATAACTTGATGTTATATCGTAGATTTTGAAAAACGGTGCGAACTTTTTAAGATAAGAATATTTGTTAGTAGAAACCGTAATTTATAATGCATATGTTGAATAATTTTGAAGGTCACAGGGTTAATTTCATTAAAAAATAATTAATCAGTAAGATTTTACAAGGATCGTAGAAGTTTTTAAGTTACATAGCATATTTCAAATTCACATGTAAAAGTTTGTCGGGATCAGGTAAGTGTATGCCCTTGCAATTAAGTGATTTATTTAGGTACTCAGATTTTAGATATACGATATTTTATACAAAACCGATGTGGCTTCTTTATACGATGCATACTTTTAACAAAATGAAAATAAGACTATATAGGTAGCATTCTACTAATAATAATTTTAAACAAAATATTCATTTATACTTTTCCGTTAATGTATGACATTTATTTTTCTTCGCTATAAAACTGCACGATAGCCTTCAATGATTTAACTTAATGCGTCATTTTGAAGCATATGACGTCATATTTTGTAGTACAGCGAGAACGACATCTCGCTTATTTTTCAGTGTGTACGATATAACGGACATCAAAATTGTAAGTAATAGCATTTTTTGTTTTTAATTAAAAGATTCGTATAAGTTAATTTTACTAATAAATAGATTAATAAGTACTTTCGAGGTTTGTAATATACTGTGATGTCATAATGCACATTTCCCGTACTTTTTGTCTGAACGGAGTTTATTGACAGCCTTAACTGTGCTGCGTCACTGATTATCTCATGTGGCATATCAAGCATTAAAATTATGAATAACTATTCATTGACATTATTTATGTTATTTATCTTATTTAAAAATTTAATATACGTTACAAAAAGATAAGTTAATTTTACAAATGTGTATAATGTAAATTTGTTTATTGTTTATTTTTCTTCTTTAACAAGTTAACTCAAGACAAGTACTAGTTTTTGTTGGAAATGACCAGTCAGTCATACAAAGGAGTGTTATTTTATTACAATTTAATTAAAACAGGTTATGCTCACATCTTCAAAAAAACAGCATGACTTTTATTTCTACCAAACCTTCATTAATATTGTAGTATAAAAATCAGTATTTTTAGGTCACCTCAGGTGACCTATTGCAATTGGTCTTCGTCCGTCGTCGTGCGGCGTGCGTTAAAAATTTTACATATTTAACTTCTTATTGAAAACTATCAGGCCAATCGTTACCATTTTTGGTGTGAAGCATCTCTATGGTTAGAAGAATCTAAATTGTGACATTCATGGCCTTACCACCCCTGGGGTGCCACGGGCGGGGCCAAATATGCAAAAAAGCTAAATTTTCAAAAATCTTCTCCTCTACTCCCAAGCATGTGAGGAAAAAACTGGTTGCATGGTTATGATTTCCATGAAGCCCTCTACCAAAATTGTGAAATTCATGGCCCCTGGCTCGTGGGTTCTGGGTTTAGGGTGGGGCCAATATAGCAATATAGTAAAAATGTATTAAATCTTAGAAAATCTTTTTCTCTACTACTATATATATTTGTTAAAAACTAAATACATGGTAATGATGTCCATGAAGCTCTCTACCTTAGTTGTGATATTCATGACCCCTCGGTCAGGGGTTCAGGCTCTATGGTGTGGCCAATATGGCCATATAGTTAACATATATCTGAGAATGCTTCCATTTTAATTTGAGCTTTTCTGGCCTGATAGTTTTTAAGAAGAAGATTTTTGAAGATTTTCTCTATATATTCCTATGTAAAACTTGACCCCCCTCTTGTGGCCCCTCCCTATCCCTCACTACCCCTGGGGACCATGATTTGAACAAACTTGAATATACACTACCTGAGGATGCCTCCACACAAGTTTAAGCTTTTCAGACTGAATAGTTTTTGAGAAGAAGATTTTTGAAAATACCAACAAATTTTCAATAATTCTCAATTATCTCCCCTTTAAAGAGAGCTAGGTCCTTCATTTGAACAAACTTGAATTCCCTTCACCTAGTGGTGCTTTTTGCCAAATTTGGTTGAAATCTGCCCAGCGGTTCTTGAGAAGAAGATGAAAATGTGAAAAGTTTACAACGACGACGACAACGACGACAACTACGAAAACGACGACAACGACAGACAACGGACAAATTGTGATCAGAAAAGCTCACTTGAGCCTTTGGCTCAGGTGAGCTAAAAAGGACTCATTTGAAGAATATATTAAGGTTGGTAAACGTAGGAATGAATATTTATAATGCACATGTATAGAACGTATACACCATTCCGAATACAATTCATATCAATATTCATTGGATTTCATAAGATTCAATAACACTGGCGTCGGAAGCAAATTGAAAGTGGTGGAGGGGGGGGGGGGGGCTAGACTGATCCTTAGAAATATTGAGGAAAAAAACCTAATTCCCAAAATCATGAAAATCCTATCCGGGGAGGGGGAGGGGAGAGTATACTATACCTATTACCTACCAATTTTTCTTTTCTTAAAAAATAACGAAATTCCTAATCGGGGGGGGGGGGGGGGGGGCTAGTATGCCTATGACTCCAAGTTCTCAATCTTTTAAACGTACATTACGGAACAATTATGTTTCCTGCGAAAAAATACCATGTACAATTTATGATTTGTATATTCTTGAATACAATATCGTTTGTGTAACTTCAAATCGATTCTTAAAAAATATTTCCCAAATATTATTATTAACTGACTTTCTGTGTCACGCCATTTTGAAATTTTATACGTTTAAAGTTTAAATAGCATAAATACATGGAACCAACTAAACTGAATGTCATCAAACACTAGTTCATCAAAATCAGTTATTGAACATTTATAACATTTACAATAGGTAGGAAACTAAGGTATGTCGACGATAAAATAAAAATTGAAACAAGAGGCCAATAGGCCTTTACAATTACCTGAGTACCACAGCCCATACACAAACTTGTCCAAGATTCTCAGATGATTATACATTCAATTAAGTTTTATCTTGGAATAAAAAAATTTTAATATTGTTTTATGATGACCACCTCCCTGCCTGAAATCTTTCAAAATCTGTAATGTCAGCGAAAAAATTAAGGATCATTACAAAGTGCATGCCTTATTAACTTAACTATGCATATTGACAAGGTGCAAGACTCTAGTAAAAAATAATTTTCCGATATTTATTAACTTCCAAGAAAGGTTTTATGTGTATATTTTTTAAGATAGACTAAAACAAGATGGCTTGTAAACATTGTTTTCTTTAGAACAACCCCCAACCCCCCGGCATTTATATCAAACTCAAATTACATGTACTCAGCTTATCAGTGATTCTGGTTAGTTAATTGTTACTTTGCTATTAACAAGTATATTTGTTTGTTTAAAAAGTTGAAAACCATTTTTGTTTTAAGTGTTAAAAAATACTTAAATAAATCCTATAATCATACAACATTTTAATTCATGATTCTTTACGAATGAACAAGCAAAGGAAGATTACTCCATTATGAAGTAATGAAGAAGCAAGGGAAGATAACTCCATTTACTGTTACAACTCCACCCCCCCCCCAACTCTATTCAAACGCTTTCACAGCATCTTAGATTTGACACACATCTTAAGTCTTTCTTTTTTTAAATACGTGAATTTATTCATTTCTTTCTTTAAAATTCCTGAACAGAATGAAATAATAAGACAAATATATACCCCTCTCCCCAGCCATAACCCTTGCTTAACGTGTAGATGACATGGACTATTATCAACCATAACAGCATAATATTTTTATAGATATGCAGGCAGTTTTTATTTTGTGTGTGTAAATGTTTTTAAACATTATATACAGTAACACTAAATGACTATTTTGGCCACACCTTGTATTAGAAACCCCTACCTAGTCTTTACACTATATAGTGTTGGCCCCGCCCTAGATTCAAATCAATACATGAGTGACATGAATTTTAAACTGTTTATAGATGGCTTTATTTTCTTTCTTTATATGTAGTCAGTTTTTATTCAGTATCAGCAAAAGTAAAAAAGACGATTTTTAAAACATTAAATGCATTAACACTAAAAATACTATTTTGGCCCCGCCCTAGTGCCAGAACCGCTTCCTCGGGGACATAAAAGTCATGAAATACGTAGATGGCTTTTTTGTCTACAAAATTATAAATTCAGTTTACCTAACAGGTGTATGTTAGTAGAGAAGATTATATGCATTTACATTATACCTCGATTTTGACCCCGCCCTAGACTCTAATCTCATACTCCAGCGGATTTTAAAACATTATATTCATTAACACTATATATCCATATTGCCCACCTAACGACCTGAACACCTGAGCCAGGAGCCATGAATTTCAAAGTTTAGGTAGGGGAGATAGTGAACATCGAATCCATGAATAAGTTTTTTCCCACTTAAAGTAAAGAGGAGAATTTTCTAAGATTTCACACAGTTTAACTATATGGCTATACTGGACCCGCCCTTGGGTCTAACCTCTGTCCCTGGGGTCTTAAATTTCACAGTTTGGATAGAAGACTTTATGAAGATCATAGTTTAAGCAAATATGTATGGCATAAGAAATGAAGACTTTCTTAGATTTATTCTATTTTAATATGTGGCTATATTGGCCCAACTCTAGAGCCTGATCCCTTAATCCAGGGACCTTGAAATTCACCATCTTGTTAGAGGGCTTAATGGGCATCATAATTATGCATTTAGGTTTTTTTTCCTGACATGTGTGACAGTAGAGAAGAAGAGTTTTGAAAACTTGGCCTTTTGCATACTTAACCCTGTCTGTGGCGCCCCGGGGATAGTAGAGTTATGAATTTTACAATTTAGATTTCTCGTACCATAGAGATGGTTCACATCTAAAATGGTAATCATTGCCGTTATAGTTTTTAAAAAGAGCTTTAAAATGTACAATTGTTAATGAACGACGGATGACACACGACGACAAACTAAAACAGAAATATAGTTATAGTTTACTTGAATTTACTCAGGTAACCTTAAAACACAGTTAATTTCATTGAATCATGCTCATCCAACAGACTTAGTTTTTTATTTTAAATAACAACTCTATACTAATTTCTTATTTTGAATTAAGTCATTTTTAAAGCCAGAGTTCCCTCGTAATGATTGTATATAAAAAGACAAATTCACAACGTACAACAATCATTAAATGATATTCGTGGTACATATTGTATATTGGTGCAAGAACATTGATGACATTGGGTTAATCAAAATGTGCCATTAAATAAAATAGTACAAAAGACTTTTAAAAATGAAAGATGCATTACATAAGGTGTAACAAGCTCAATGTATTTCATATTCAAAACTGTTTAAGTTTCAATTTTTTACAATCATTATATAATATAAAATATATTAATTTTTATATCATTATAACTACATAACATTATAACATTATTGCTTATAATGAATTATGTTAACATGTCTGTTTATTCATTTACTTTGCAATATAGTTTTATTATTTGAAAGGGAGTAAAATTCCCTTAACATATGTTTAATTTGAAGGGTAAAATTCATTTTCACTTTATCTTTTGTTAATTTTATTTTCTTGACTTGAACTTTGTTTTTAAAATCTTTTAAAAGTAACTTTAAAAGATACATCAGTATGACAGGATATAAAATAATTTAAGGATATATGTTAGGGTGGTATGGGACACCTCCATGTTGTGACGTACTATTTATCGAAATAAGCAATAAAATCAAATGAAATTTTATTAATAGTTTCTTTCCAAAAATAGTTATCTAACAGTGTGTCGCAGGGGGTTGGAGGATTCACTACGGAACTGAAACTTATATGTTCGATTCCCCCTGGGGGTTTTTACGTTCCATAAAATAATTTAAACGTATTCTTTGGTTAAATATTGTAAAATTTGAAAATTTTAAACCGGTGAAGAATTTTAATGTTAATATACTTTAATCCACATTAAAATTGACAGATCTCCAGGATAAGTCAATGAAATACAAATGCCAACTTTAAATATTTTTCTTTGCATGCACGTGAATCATAAGGTTAAAGTTAAGTGGTTATCACAAACTTACCTGCCTCAATGTTTCAAGGTTTTGATTTGCGGATCCTCCTGAGCTAGGTCTACAAACATCGTAATTATTCAATCCAATTATCCTACATAAAATTCTGATAACATTCCTATTAAACCCCTTTTCACAATTGGCGCACGAACAGAAGCGACAAAATATTTATGCGATTTAAAAAACTAGATGGTTCTTAAACTGTTGCCAAAATAATCGCATTCGGAAATATACTCTTACGAAATACGCACGTTTCAGAGCGATCGTTGTGCGATGTAAACGCATTGTATCTCTCGATATATTTTGAGTCTATATGCGACTGTTGTACATTGAAAGCGAGTGTTGTAAGATAATTCGATGGGATTGCACGACGACCAAATGATCGAACCTTTGAACGTGCGTAAATGCGATAAGACGTTTGTCCGATCAAGCGTTTCCTTGTACGATTCAGGGGGGAGTATAAATTCCGCCCGTTTCCGACGTTCTTCAGTAGACAGAGGTCGCAGGAGATATTTTTTGTTGTTGAGAAATTATTAAGTAGATAGTATTCACAATGTGATCTCATCTTTCAGTGGATTTTTAAATTTGTTGAAATTAGTTTACATGCAGGGGACACATAGTCCTAACTGTTGATAATTTTTAAACACTGCAGAATAAAACAAGTACAGGTTGCATAAGCACTATATAGAATAATCCGGGACAATCTCAAAATTTCTGAAAGATTGCCATTTTTTTCACACTTTCACGGGTCCAGCCCCGCGCTCCAGTCCATAGCAACTGCTTTAAACTGCCATAGGATTTGTAGGTTAATGTCTACCCATGCAAATAATCATCAATTAATGAAGGGTCAATCACATTCTTTTTGAGTGGCATTTCGTGCTCTGAACCCACCCTCTTTTTCAAGCACATTGGCGAAAGTGAAAAGTTCCGCATTTTCATTCCGTATATAACGAAAAGTGCTACCGTTACTAAAGTGTCATATATCAACAAGCATTCTGAGAGTATTGCACAAGCAATACACGTCTCCTACCGGTTTGTATTATTCTATGAAAGCTTCGAAGCATGCATCTATTTCAAAACTATTATTAAAGAGATGTTATGCTTTATCAGAGATAAGAAAACAGAGGAAATTCAAACTACATAGTGATATAGAAATTAAATAAAAATTGGGTAAAATAGTACTTTTTTATATCCTGTAATTTCGCCAAGTCCATTAAGTATTTGCTGGTAGAAATTGGTGAAAACAATGCACTGTTGTGCAGAATATCATTTCTTACCGTCTTCTGTACCCCGAATTAACAGACCAACCAGATAACAAACCCGATTGTAATAATACAAAAAACCATGTCGAAATAATTTACAACACAATGCTTGACACTTTTTTACAGAACGAACTTATTTGTTCGTTAGAAACAATAAAAGGAATGGTACAAGTAATGCACGATATTATTACTGACTACATACTTTCCTCGTTTATTCAATACACACCGAACCCGATAATGAACCCGAACATTAAAAAATTGGAATATAAAAAATTTATTTTCTCGAAAATATGTCAACTAGACGGTACAAAATTGTAAACTTGATCTGTAGTTTGACATTCTCATATTCCTCAAACGCATAAAGAAAAAAAGTGTGGAAAACCACAATTTAACTTCTTTAATTAAGTGGGACAGACAGACGGACAGACAGACTGACAGACGGACAAACAGACAGACTGACGGACGCAGAGGAAAGCTATAGTCCCTTCCGGTGAAACCGGTAGGGGACTAATAAAATGGGCATGAGCTACTCTACCAACAAAATGAATGCAATAAGTATTCTAGCAATTTATACCCTTAAAATAACCAGTCAAATCTACGATCAGATTCTCCCTTTATTTCACAATTTTGACATGGTATTTCGTTCGTAACTATCTACTGCCACCATATACATGTATAGTTGAATGCAAGAGAAGATACCGCCCAAGATGATGACAAAAGCAATAGCAAAGATCAAGGTCAGTTGTGACCTAAAACAGATATGCTTATACAGTGTATGTTGTAAAAGGGAATAATTCGGCTCCGTTTTATTTCCGCTCATTTCGCTATTTTTTCTGTTAGCGTATTAAGACTTGGCGAATTTATAGGTCTCACTTTATCTGTCTTTTACCACATCATAGTTGGTGATAATTCAAAACAACGCAAAACCGTGAGTAGAAGCGAAAGTATCAAAGGGTGAAAAAACCCTGTATACAGCATATACTGTGGCAAAGCATGGGAATTAAAACCGATAATTGTTTTATAAGATAGTAAACCGTTGCAAGATTACATGATACATGTTGAGCAACAGTCAAATGGTCGCACAACAAACCCATAAACAGCTGCGATTTATATTGCGATCTTTAAAAAATTGCATCGCTCTTGCGAGTACAAACAACGTTGTAAAACGTTTTTACTAATGTTTATGCGCTGCATAACAAAAATTTGGATCGCATTTGGTGGCGTCTGAAAAAAATGTGCATGTCCACTATTTTGAGGAGACTTGACGCGACCATAAAAACGCATACAACGAATGCGAGAGCTCGGGCAACGTATGCGATAGCTCGTTCGAAGCCCAAAACATCCGATCGCAAAGTGTTGTTAAGTCCCTTTCACAATTGGCGCACGAGCACTTTACAACACTTTGCTATTGTAATTTTTTATATTCGCACGAGCTCTATCATACGTTGCACGAGCTCTCACATTCTTTTCAATGCGTTTATTGCTCGAATCAAGTCTCCTCAAAATATGGGACATGCACACTATTCAGACGCGACCGAATTCGATCCAGATCATTGCAGTGCAACGCACGAACATTAGTACGAATGTTTTACAACGTTTTGTGTACTCGCAAGAGTGATGCACGATTTGTAAAGGTCGTATAATGAATCGCTGTTGTTTATGCGCATATTGTGCGACCACGAGACTGTTGCTCAATATGTCTCATGTTATCTTGCAACGTTTTACTATCATTGCACGACGTATCAGTAATATGCCATGCTTTGCCACTAGTATATATACCCTATATAAACATCTCTGTTTCAGACCACAATTCAACAACATACATGTATTGCATGATAGTGAGGGAAAAATGTAGATTTATTTCTCGAAGAAAAAACATATATTTTCCGAGGGAATTGCCCGAGGAAAATTTGTTTTTCTTAGGGGAATAGATTGATTACGTTGATATCTAAAAATTGTTTGAATTTTTAATAGCAATAACGTGATTGTTTGATTTTTTCTGTTACTGTCTTGCTTTTCTTTCATAACTTCGAATCATAGATAATTATGTTGGTTTTGTGATATATCGAGAATCATAATGATTATCTGTTTTTGATTTTATCATACTTGTCTACATCATATGCTCATATCGGCTTCTTCATTCCTGCCACGTGACTGTCTAGACAAATCAAATATAATAGAATAATCATATTGAGGTATAATAATAAATGCTGCTTCATCTCTGTTTCTTTTTGGGCGGCATATTCTCTCTCTTTCAACTATGCCTACTGAAGAGCGTCGGAAATCGGCGGTATATATACCCCTCTGACTCGCATGAGCATTCGTACCATTGAACGTATGATCGCACGTCCAATCGCACTGGGCACGTTCAATCGTCCGATCACCTCGTCTCTCGCACGATCCTATCGCATTATCTTTCAACAGTCGCTTTCACTGTACAACAGTTGTATATAGATGCAAGATATATCGCAAGATTTAATGCGTTTATATCGCACAACGCTCGCTTAGATCGTGCAAATTTCGTACGAACACTTTTTTTGTCCCCCGCCGCAACGCGGAGCGGGGACTTAGAAATGCCGGGCGTCCGTCCGTGCGTCCGTGTGTCCGTGTGTCCGTCCGTCACACTTTTTTGTAAGCGCTCTCATGCCTACAAATTTTGACGGATTTTCATTAAATTTAGAACAAATGTTAATACCACTATTACCGTGGGCAAGTCTGAAAATCAGCATTGGTCGATGCTTTTTGTTGGAGTTATGGGACCTTGACCACAATAATGACTCCGTTTTATCCAAAAATTGACCTTGTAAGCGCTCTCATGCCTACAAATTTTGACGGATTTTCAATAAATTTATAATAAATGTTTATAGCACTAATACTTTGGTCAAGTTCGAAAATCAGCTTTGGTCAATGCTTTTTGTTGGAGTTATGGGACTTTGACCACAATAATGACTCCGTTTTATCCCAAAACTCACCCTCTAAGCGCTCTCATGCCTACAAATTTTGAGGATTTACATGAAATTTATACCAAATGTTTATACCACTAATTCATTGGTCAAGTTCCTAAATCAGCCTTGGTCGATACTAGTATACTGATTGACCGGCGGGGGACCCAGGAATTCTATTCTTGTTCAAATGCGATTATTTCGGCAACAGTTTGCGATTCATATCTAATTTTATCGGTCGCACGCATATTCAGTCGTTTCTGGTCGTGCGCCAATTATGAAAGGGGCTTTAAGTGCTCGTCCTCCAATTGTGAAAGGGGCTTTAAACAACTATTCAAACTCAATCGTATTCTAATTACAACAGATATTATTTCAACGCTTAAATTATATTGCCACTTAGTCAAAAGTGCATGCGCATAGTATATTTTAAAAAATAGGTATACTCGAAAAATTTATTTTTTAATGAGACAGATAATATCTAACATATTTTATTTCTAATTTCAAGAAGAACCAACCACTTACATTGGAGGGCCGTTTGTTGTATTGTCTGAAAAAAGAAGTTACGTATGATTTAACGATTCCTCTTAGGTAAAATAGTTGACAATTGTAAATGGTTGATTATCAATAAAAAATGAATTTAAATTTTTGAAATACACTTTTGAACAGACTTAGTTAAGAAGCATGCTGTCGTATGTTTGACAAGTATGTCACACAAGAGTATGCTTAAAATATGAAATGTGAAATTGTTGAAAAGTTATATGGTTATAACGAAGTCTCAGGCAACGATAAGAGAACTCTTGTAATGTACATTTATAGTTACTGGATCTACCAAAGGTATAATAATTGTGCGATTGATATGGAAATGCGGGGAATCCTGCTAATTTTTTTCGTAATATTTCTCTTTTTTTCTTATTTTCCACTAAAAATATTGCTTTATATGTGAATACAGAAATAATTACCAATTGAAAGGTCTGTAGCTGAGTAAACCAATGATTTTGATATAGGTATGGAATTTTTTATCATAGCATTTTGAATATAGCTGAACAGTGCTTTACTGACTAATTGCAAGGACGAGATTACAGAATTCAACTTTAGAAAAGTTAATCCTTACAACCATTCTACAGAGTAATGCAAAAAAGTGGTCGTTAAAATGGCGTCACGTTAACTTTTTGGCAGTCATCGCCTATGTTTAAAGCACATTTTCCTTAATTAAGGTATCCCACTGCTCAATGTCTTTGTATCAAGAATTTCTTGTGAAGTATATTATTGAAATCTGTAGACAAAACAAACTTGAAAAATACAAAGAAAAAGGGGTTCAGTTTTTACTCCTCTGAGTTACAGCACATTTAATTTGACCTTTTTGCACCTAAAATGCAATTTCAGCCTTGTTGTCATTTTTTGCCAGTATATTTAATCAAGCAAAGATATTTCATCAAATATTTGTTTTTAATTATGTACAATGATCAGAATGAATAAAGTGATTACGAAAAAAATTTGTATCAAGGACGACGGACCTAATTTATTTCCAAAAGAGATTTTGTATTCAAAATGTTATATATTGTTAATCAATTAATGGCAAGTGAAAATCAATAAAAAAAATTAATTATTATCGACTTCCTTATTTTACTGGGGCGCTTCATTACAGATATGATAGAAAGTAATCAGAATTTTCTGGGGTGTGGTATAAAAACTGATATTTTAAAATTCTGCAATAGATTTTTTACTCTATTCAAATTGTAATATTAAGAAGTCAATTAGCTTACTGATGAACAGAAAAATAATGTAGGTCATCGACCTAAATTTTTTGAGGGGTTGTGTCAAAGTTCACTGCATGCATATGGTTCATTGTTTTTCTTCAGAAATATAATTGAAAAAGGACATAATTAATTATTGCCTGACATTACGATAACTGCTATATACATATTTAATGTAAGGCTAAGATATAAATTCAATATCTACCAGATAATAACACTATAAACTGCCTTTTTGTCGTTTTAGGATTTATAAACCGTGGAAATATAATGGAATTGACGCAAACAGAGAAAATTCGGACTAATTTTTTTTCGTAATTTTTCTCTTCTTTTTTTCTTATTTTCCACTAAAAATATTTCGGCATCACAAATGATGTTAAGTAGAATGATGTAATGATGTAGGTAAGTACGACAGTCATATTCATAGCATATGCGCGGACATATGCGCGGATTTCTGCGCAGAGATGCGAAATCTTGAATTGGGTCCGTCGTCCTTAGGCTGCATAGCTTTTTTTTTTTTTTTACCTTTTTGCACTTAAAATATACAATTTATTTAATAATGGTAATTTGATTTAAAATAAAAACTTTTTGAATATCAAGAATTTTATAAAATTAATTCAGTTTGCCTAGATATGTATTCAATATTATTTTGACATAATAAAATGATGTTATATTTTAGATAGAGGGCTTCAAAGGTAAATTTCTTGCAAAATTTGGCATTAAAAAATTCATACCTTTTCTATATAATTGCATAATTTTATGCTAAAAGTCTATCAACTCACAGGATTTAATTTTCTACATGTTTTACAGAACCTATAGAATATGTTTCAAACTTTAAATGTAAAAAAATTGTCTTATGAATAAAGTATGATAAAAATAAAATATTGAAATTTCATAATATTGCTCGATTTCTGTCATTTTGTCTAAAAGTCCTTCCGCAGGAAAAAAAGTTTCTCTAAACTCTGAAAACTTGTTTGTTTACTTAATTTAATTAGGTTTTCTTATGAATGTTGTTTGATTATGAAATAATAATTTTTCTGTGCTGATTAAATAAATATAATCATTATAATTTTAAATATAATGATCATGTGCGCAATGAAATCAAAACTTGAGGAGTGATATACCTTAAATGATGCAAAGTTGCTGAAATAACTTTCTAGTTTCATGTACACGAAAATGGCTTTAGACGAAGAGTAAAAGGGAAAAAATTGATTATAAAAGAAGTGAATAGACAAAATCGGTTCTCGTTGTCTCGTGAAAAGCGGAAATGGACTGTTGAAAATAATTGGAAAAAAATATGTTGTCTAATGAAAGTAGGATAATGTTGGCCAAGATGAAAGAGTGTACGTATGGAGAAAAGCGAGGAAATGTGGATATGTTTCACATAAACCGCGTTTGATGTCATGATATGGGGTGTATTTCTTGGTTCGGACCTGGCACAGTTGCATCCGTGGACGGAAAATTAATGCAAATAAATACCAAGATATTGTAGAAGATAATCCTTTGCCTGCTGGCACGAATATAATCCTGAAAGGGGTAATATTTTCCAGGATGATACGGCCCCGGTTCATCGCGCTAGATCGACGGTCGAATACAAAACTCACAACTATATTCCCTTACTATCCTGGCTTGCTCAGTCACCGGATACCAATATAATAGAAAACTTATGAATTTTAATTAAAAGAAAATTGCGATCAAGAAACCAGAACATAAATTCATAGGCAAACGTACTTCAGGAATTTAGAACATTTGGTTTGATATAACCTGCAATATGTTCAAATTTTATACAACTCCATTTCCAGCCGATTTATGCAGGTCATCCGGCTAATAGGTGATTCCTCAAAGTATAAGGTGAGTTTGTTTAAGTTTTCTGATGTGTTTATGTTACTTTTAATTATATGGTTTGTCAAAGCTTGCACGGTGTGACAATTTTTGCAAGTTCAAAATTAATTTAATGATAAGATCATTAAGTAATCGTGTAAACTCACTAGTTTCCTCCGGCGGATTTTCTTTCAGACTACAGATGTAAACAAGCACCAGAATGATCACGATCAGGACGACGACCCATCCCACCACCGCGAGAACAATCAATCCAGTGTTTGATTCAGCTGTAACGTACAACAAATGAGCTTACTCACATTTATATGTAACAAAAATCTGATTACACTTGGAATTGATAATCTTTTTATATTGCCATTGATTGATTTTACGTTTAAGTTAAAAGAAATCGTTTCATTCAATATGATATATATAAGTTTTTCTTTTAAAGACAAGATCTAAAGTTAAAAATGGTAAATTATGTTTGCTGCTCACATTTACATTTTAATTTTATTGAGGGCAGAAATATTGTGTTTATGTATTAAGATGGTTTCAGGTTTGTTCTTATCATTTTTTATTTACGAAATAATACAACTAGCTGTGTGTCTATTAAGATGTTAAAAATACATGGTACTCAAGCAATAGTCTTGAAACCAAGCCAGTGTGTTGCAAGACAAATGCTCAAATTGATGTTAAAGAGAGAAGTGTCGAATAAGGAACATATTTTTAAAGCGTCTCTTTTAGAGTATCGTCTTAATGTATCAGCATAACTTGTATCAGTTTACATTGCATATATATATATATATATATATATATATATATATATATATATATATATATATATATATATATATATATATATATATATATATATATATATATGTTTTTATTTTGCACATGTGTCAGTTTTATTGCGTAGCTGCTTAACACAAAGGGTAGGTATAAATTCACAAATTCACAATTATCTGGTAAGACAGTGTTTCATTATTGGATTACAGTGTTACTGCATATTTTGAGGTATAGCGCACTTAATATACGATTTGCCTCCAAAATAGCGCTTTTGCAAACATCGGGATTTTTAATATTATACACTATTTAGTAAAAATACATTCAAAGAAGCGCAATTTACACAATTACCATGTTAAAATGTTCTTAATTATCTTGCACGGTATCATTAAAATCTGAAGGTTTTGTCATAGATAGATATAAAAGTCTTTAAAATGCAAAAAAGTTGGATTTTTTGCTACATATGAACCACATTAAACAAAAGACATTTGACTGAAATCATGTTGTAGTACACGATAGCATTGAATTAATTTTGGTTAACGTGTCTTTGCACTTAGAATTAGACAAATATTTCAATTAGTGATTTTTCTAATACTATCATGTATTTAGCCGTATGTATTAAAAAGACATCATATGTAATAAAAATGACAATAATAAACTGTCAACCATTTCAAAAATCCATAAAACGAAATACAAATTCAAAGCAGAGCAACATGGACCTCTAAAAAGACTAAGGTAGGATCAGGTGCCTAGGAGGAGTAAGCATCATCCTCTTACCGGTCACACCCGCAGTGTGCTCTTTGGCGTAATCGGTAAAAAGCGGAAAAGTCCGTACATTAAATATGGTCTAACAATTAGTATGAAAAAAGTCAGTATGCGACCCAGTGGAGATTGTATTTGCTGACAATTCGTTGTATCGACCATAGAACCTACGAAAAGATGACTTCAAACGAGACTGTTGATAATCCTGTTTTATCAACTTGTTTGTCAGTAGCTTGCCTCGCTTTAGAAACTGTTCATACAAAGAGCACGCCCTTGTGTATGAAATTGACGGAGAGACAAAAACACTATATGCAGGTGATGAAGGTATATTGTTACATAAGTAAGGAAAGTTGACTATAGAAAAAATTGAAGCCATCGCGTTTATCATAAAGTTTTGTCGTTAGGTTACCATCGATGTCCATTTCCAGCAAAATATCCAAATATGAAACAAATGAAACAGACTGTGTGGTATCTTTTATTTCAAGTTCACTGGGATATATCGAGTCGACGTAAGTATGGATATAACAATTGTTTATTGATAATACGTCGTCGGTATACCTGAATGTTGAGTTGAAGGCCACAGCGGGTAATTTATTTTTTTCACGTACAAGTTTTTGAATATATTCTGCTTCATAAGAATACAAAAATAGGTCTTCTAACAATGGGGCTCAATTGGTACCATTAGGAATTCCAACAAACTGTTGGAAGACTTGATTTCCAAATACTACATAGATGTTGTCTATCAGAAACTTAACCATTTTTTTAATGTCAACTTCAGACTACTTGTGTGTGCAATCAGAATGGTTTTTAACATACTAATCTTTAGGATTTCCAATGACAAGGTAAGCATTTTTACGACTTCCATTTTTATGGAAGAAACAACTGTCGATAATATCAAAAAGCTTTGATTTTAATTTGTCATTGGGAATGGTTGTATAAAGCATTCAAAAACCGTACGTTTTGATGTTATTGATTTTGGTAAGGTTTTGTGACCTGAAATTTTCTAAGAGTTTTAGTATCCACATCTGATTTACATCGCTTCTAGATTATAATTGTTATATGCGGGGCCTAGAGGTAATACGTGTATCTTTGAATCCATCAGGTAGTTAATATTTTTTTCTCTTCATTTAAAGTACGATAAGAATAGAGTTAAAATCATTTGTGTCTAATCTACTTTTTTTACTTAAAATATTTGTTTTTAATTCAGAGTATGAACAAATGAAATAAAAACAGATCTCTTCACTTCACTAACTCTATGCTCTATTTACATTTCTTCATTCATTGCATATTCCTGGAGGTTATTCCGGTTCATAATATCAAATGATTTATACACAGAGTTCATTTCTCGATGCAGGTTTCCTGACTTGATGACAAGTCAGGGATGACGGACACCATTACACATTCAGTACTTAGGTTTAAAAAATCATATTGCGACAGGTACCTGTATCTATTTTTAGCATCAGGTACATTCTGTTCAAGCATGGGTGTAGCAAAATAATGGGAAAGGCGCTTTACCTCTTTGTAAAAAGTATATTTGAAAGACAAACACGGCTTTTCAACAAATTGTTTATCAAAACAAAGTATACATTATTTCTCTTTTGAAAAGTAAACATACTTGCAGGAATACATACCATATCTAAACGAATCATGGATTTAATTATTCAGTAATACAGGATATATGTATTTTTTCTTTATTATATATCACCTGTACAGAAAGTTACACAAAGCACAATACGAGGTAGATGTAAGGTGCAGGATTAACTGATGTTTTGACCTTGAGTAACTACCGTGACCTTGGGAATGGTCGTGGAAGTTGAAGGTGTGGTGACTATTGCAGACTAATGAAAAGACATGTGTACACACAATCTGTCTTATTGATAGCAGTTTACACAATTAATGTGATGTTAAAACGTATAAATGTGGACTGAAGAATTTCAATAAAAGTCAAAGATGTTGACATCATAATCAACCTTTCATTAAAAATTGACATCTGCCTGCTTATCTATATTATACTTTTATGTAAATAAGTTGATTCTTATTGGTCAAAGATCTTTTGTTTTTAAAAATAGACTTATATACCTTCAGTTTTCGTCGAATTTGTCGAAGATGGAAGATCTGTAAGAAAAAGTTTTTAGTATTTAGTTATTACTACAGCATTACAATATGCTTAACGTAATACAGACGTGAAAATCTATTAGTTTGATGTGTCAAAATCAGGTAACAACGTCAATATTTCATTAATATTAAAGGGCTTCCAAATCTATAACTACTCTCCCAGTAGTTCATCGCTTTATGAAATTGGGCATAAAATGTCATTTTTACTTTGATAATAGAATTTTCGAAGCCTTGAAAAATATGATCGCATATTATCAAGGCTATTGGTAAAAAAAGGTTTTCCTGTCCATAAAATTGGTAGTTTTGATGTCTAAAATACAGGTTTTTTTTGTGTAAAGGTAAGGTTAGGAGTTGAAAACTTCTGAATGTGTTGAACAGGAGTATATTTTGTTCGATTTTGGACATGAATTGTTTAGTTTGATACACCTCAAAACACTGGTGCAATAGCAACGTTTTGAGCCTTTCCGTAAGACTCAAATGCATTGCATACGTGTACAATACAACACATCCATCGCTTCATTAACATGGAAATAAATATATTGTAGATTTTTGTTAAAAATGGGACTTTTCAGTATATTTAATAATTTACAAAAATATATAATAATGTAAAAGAGGTATTTATCTCTGCTCAGCTAGTACAGGGTGGTGACAAAAGTGAGTAAATTGGCGTCCATTTTGAATTCTGATTGTAAAGAAATCAGGGTAATAAAAACCTACTAACCTTTCTGCTGAGTTTTGTTTTGTCCTAATATTTAGTAATATGGTCATTTGATCTGATAACTATAGTCGACGGGGAATGGAGAAATACAAGTTATGTATGTTCATTTAAGGAATTTATAGACAGGCATACCGAAGTACTGCTTTCAGATCATCAACTGTGTCAATGTCCAGCATATGTCTTTTTACTTGTTTTTTTTAAAAGCAACCAAACATTTTCGATTATATTTATATCAGGAGACTGAGTAGCCCATGTGAGAGTTGGAAATGTAGTTATTTTCTTTCCAGGTCTTAGTAATGTTTGAGGCATGAGGTGGTGCATTGTCATCCTAAAACATGTATGGCTTATCTGTGAAATATTTGGCTATGACTCGCCACAGGCTCTCATCTAATACGTTGATGTATTTCTCACTGTCCATATTTCCATCTATGAAAGTCAATAGTCCCTATTCATGATAGGTAATACAACCCCACAACATAACTTTCAAATTCCAGCCAGTGTGACGTTTCAAATCACTGATGCATTAAGATAGGATCTTACTCCAGTTTTCATCCACTGTTCATGTTAACTTACTCCTAGCCCACGAAACACGACGGACTGTATTTATTTGTCGAACGACCAATTTCTTAGCGATAGCTCACTTTCCCAGGTCATATTTATGAATGGATCGCTGGATTGTCCTTTTGGACACAGATATAGGTTAAAAGTGTTAAAGTCATTAGTAATTCCCTCGAATGATTCTATTTAAAGTCCGGCAACTTCCATCGTCCATCTTTTTAGGTCGTCCTAATCGGGGGCGATTTTCAATTGAGCCGCTTCATGATACCGCTTCAAAAATCTACAGATAGTAACTGGACTTATTAGATATTTCACTTTGTTTGGTACCGCTGTCAATAGCTCCAAAATAATTTTTTTCGTTTCATCTTGTTTGGTATCAACTGTAAACCAATGGCGGTCGAAAACAGAAGCAGAAGCTTGTACCTCTAAACACTGAAGAGCTGGCACAGGCGTACCCAAAATCATTCTTATTTATGACAACAACAACATTTGACGCTGTGTATGTATCCAAAATTTATTTTTACAAACCCGACAAGAAGAATCAGAATTCAAAATGGCCGCAAATTTACTCACTTTTGTCACCACCCTGTACTTGCAGCTATTGAAAGCGACTCACTCCATTTTCCTAAAGATATATTGTGTTTTAAGTAAATGCAGTTAGAGTCAATTTTGAAGCCCTGACAAAAAGGCACAAACCAACAAACCATTGAGAACCTGTATTTTAAAATAAATAGATTAAAAGTGTTTATTTTGTATTATTAAAACAATAATAATTGTAACATTTAGTGCTGGGTTCTAGATAATGTAAAGGGCTTTGGTTCATTTCCAGTGTTGTTGGATTATTACAGAACCGGATATCAATAAGGATGTTTGTTTATAACTGCAGGCCTCTAGCTCTCGATCTCAAAATCGGATGGACGACCCAAGATCTAAGTCTTAAGTAAGGTAATTTTTTACATTTCTTGAAATTTTGATTTCTGCTGAGTGCTCTCGCCATTTATTAAATTTATTAAAGAGAGCCTAACAATTATTGTACATAAAGACTTTAGCAAATATATCACTTATTGTTCCTGTCATACACATAACGTTAAACTATTGATAAATATCATAAACTATACATGCTCAAGTAATGACTAAGATCTATAACAAAGACTTGAAGCAGTTTTTAATAACGGTATATTAGTCAATTAGAAGAAAACAAAGAAAAACTAGTTCCTAAAGTGTCTGTCAAATAATGTTGATGAAAGAAGTAACGGACACAAACAAAACGTTGTAAACTTGGTCATTTATGGAACAAGACCATAAAAACATTTTCCGGATCTGAGAGTTAGTTTATACATCACAGAGTTGTAGTCATATAACCAACTTATATTCAATTTGTTATTTTTTTTCAAAACTTATTTAATGAATTTATTGGGAACTACAACAGCTTACCGATGCTGATATTGAAGTATTGTATTGCTGTTCCTGAACCACAGATACTTTAATTTGTTTTTATTTACATACCATCTGTTGAAGGAGCACTGGTGGTAGATGACCCTTCTGTACCTGATAAATACAATGATTTAAATACTTTAATTACGAAAAGTTTGGCAAATCAAGGTAATATTTGTTTTAATTGGATCATCATAACCTGTTGTCTGTTTGAAAGATTATTTATGCCCTGAAATGAAATAAGATTTAAACAATGCAATAAATCGCCTAAGATATTCTATACACTATGACAATTTACCAGTAGTGCTGATGTTGACATATTGTATGGCGGTCCCCGTCCCACACAAACCGGTATCTCCGGACTCGCATAAGAACCTTGTGAAAATATCTTCACTGGTCAGGTTGTACGTAATGGTACTGGACTGATTTCCAGCGTCGGAGTGAAGAGGTGTTTGGGACAATCTTGTGAAACTTGGTTCATTTTTCTTTTGGATACACCAACCAATCGTCTGAAATCACATTGAATTTTCTTTTAAATGCGCCAAGAAAATTAAATAAAGTTCTTCGTTAATAATGTATTGTGATGATACTTACTTTGTTAGGGTCACTACCAATCTGTCCTTGACAAGTTATCTGTAGGACTGTTCCCACTGGAAATTGTCGCTTAGTTGTATCATTATGATCATTCATGATTCTCACTTTTACAATTAGAGTTGGCCTGACTGAAAGAAAAGTAATGTAGGGCCAATTACGTTTTAAAATTTCAAATGTTAAAATAATTAAAGTGTCATTTGTTAAAAAAAATAATGCTACTTATTGTCATACACGATTACCACCATTCGAAAAAGATTTATCTACAACTCGTGAATTACTATAATTTTATATTTATCGGAGAATGTGGACTATAAAAAAAACCTGTATGTATTAAGTGTGCCTATAGATATTTTAATTAACTTTATTTATTGAAGAAAATATACTTGTACAAGGAAAAATTGCATTTCCTTATTTATCAAGAGAAGTTGAGTCACTTTTGTTCATGGAGATTCCACGCCAAAATATTCTATTCAAAGCGAGGTTATAATAGTAAACATATGTATACGGAAAACATAATGCATATTAACAAATACACAAAGAAATGTAGTACAATGACATATCTATACAAGTTTAATCAAAGATGAAATACATAATACATATTACCGTATAACATCTTACCAATGGTGATATTGACATATTGTATGGCTGTCCCCGTTCCACAAGTACCAGTGTCTCCAGACTCACACAAAAACCTTGTAAACGTGTCATAATTAGTCAGGTTGTATGTGATGGTACTGGACCGCGTGTACTGACATCCTAATGGAGTAGCATCTGAGTGGATCGGGGTATTGGCTAATGTGATAAAACTCAATTCACTGGCCCTTTTAGCGCACCATCCAATCGTCTGAAACCACAGCAAGAAGTGTTGTCACCCTGCAAGAAGAGCCAAGACATTCACAGTTTTTGGCTCAGTACATTGATGTATTGATACGTACATTACTTGGGTCACTACCGATCTGTCCTTCACAGGTTATCTCTATTACTGTTCCAATGGAAAACTGTCTATTTGGTGTATCATTAGTCTCACCCAGGATCCTTACCCGAGGCATCTCTATCACGTTTGGTTTGACTGAATGAAAATAAAATAAGATTACATTAAATTTTTGCATCTATTATATCTTATTTATCTGAAACTCTTATTGCAATAGGCACGTAACATCGTTTTTGATACCGGGGTTGGGGGGGGGGGTGGGGGTGGGGGGGGGGGGGCAGACTTATCCCAAATATCTTGACAAGCCAAAAAAACACCACTTTTCAAAATCTTCAAAATCTTTTAAATCCTAATCCTTGTGGGGGGGGGGGGGTTGTAGTATATCTATATCTATAACTTCATTTTCACTCAAAATATATGTAAATTTTAGAAAATTGTTGTTGCGAGAAAAGTGGGGGGGGGGCAGGCTCACCTGCCCCCCCCCCCCCAGGATGCCACGTGCCTGTGCAATGAGGGCATTTTCAAAATCGGTTTCTATTTAAACAAAAGTATGCATCAATATTCATCATTCTGTATCAATTCTTAAATGCTTTGAATTATTTTGCAACCAATCGATGTTATATACGTATATTGATACATTAGCCACATTTCAAAATTCTGTGAAAAATAGTAAAAAAAAAATGATGTTAATACGCTTATTAGATGCAGTACATACTATTGTAAGTAATTGTGATTGGCATCGTTTCACTTTCGAATGCATTTGATTGAAGGTCGAATCCAGACATTTTACATTTGTACAATTTAAAGTCATCGGGGCATCTGACGATGTCTTTTAGTATTGTAAATCTCAATTGTGGCGTGCTTTTTGTGCTTATAGAACCGGAAGCTATAGCTCCTCTGTTATATAATGTTGAGTCTGCCCACAAAAGTTTGTTTCCACTGGCAACTGAAACTACTGTGGTAAAGTTACCACTAGCATTCTTTGAGAGCTGAATGAAGAATAAGGAAGCGAGTTGTGAAGGATTAGTGATGGAGCAGAGGACAACCAAATCATTCTCCCGGAGGGTCACTGTTTGTGGGATGGCTTGAATCTGGACGTTCTGGGATGAGGCTGAAACGATTGACAATCAAAATGAAAGTACAAGTGATTTGAATATATGGCATAATATATTAGACAACAATAAACGGATAGGACATAGTTTTAGAAGTAAGAATACTTGAAACTATAGACAAAAAATCTGGACACGTTTTTCAAGACTCATTATTGATTATAAAAGTCAAGTTTACCTGTAAGAATTTTACCCCCTTTTTTATATACATTGTACCTGAGTTAAATGACAGATTATACCAAGGAAAAAATCAATTAATTAGTTACTTATAATTTAATTGAATTAAGAAAAAGTGCTGGGATGATTTTTTGATCCTTCACCCAACTATACAGCTTTTAGCCTTGTTTAGGTGAACGATCGTGCCCTGACTCGCGAAAGTTTTTAAATGGCGACTTATTCTTTAATTTCTTGGTTTGGAAAAAGTTTCCAGACAAAAAAATAGTACTTTTCTGGATACTTACCTTGTGAAATGAGACTTAAAAGAGCTGACCAGACGAGTGAATACGTCATGTTGTTCATTTCATGAAACGAATTCCTGAACTAATACAAAAAATGGCGGTAAACGGACTGTAATATAATTTTGACTTTAACTACGGCAGTTAATCAATACGCATGATATGATACTTTAATCAATAGCACATAACAGAGTTAATTAACATTAGGTTTCTAAGCACTCTAGAATACACAAAATATGCGTAAGGTTTGTATTTTTGATGGCCTCAATCTATACGCATTTGAAAAAATAAATAATTCGGAAATTGATAGTGGGACATAATAAGATTTGGAGAATCTAACATGATATTCCCTTACAGTTTTAAGAGTTATAAGAGTGTTTGTTTAATTGAAAACATGGTTTAAAACTTTTCATACCCCCTTATAAAGAAAAGTATAATGAATCTTTAAGCAATGTAAATATCATCTAAATTTGTCGCAATAATCATCTTTTGTAATCGTAACTTTACTTTTGTGACATAAATTGTGATTTATAAAGTAACAAACTTGATCAATACATGCAGTTAATGTTCAAAGGAAATAATTTTATTTATTCAAAGTCACAAGTTCTATATTTAGATCAATAGATAGTAAAAGGGTAAAAAATCAAAATAATAAAACTAAATAAACAAAAAAATGTTTGCAGAAGTTAAATTGGCTAAATCTTTAACAACAGAGACCACACAGCATTTTTAAAAATTTGCAACTCATATTTATTGAAACTTACAATGATTTTGAGTGTCATTTAAAAGACAATACTGTACATGTTTAAGTCAAGGGCATATTTCAAGATTTAAACAAACGACTCATTTTAAAACACATACCAATGGATAGTCATCAGTGCAAAGTCTAATTACAAAACTATAGAACTTGTTAACATATTGTTGATATAAAATAATGGCCATAATTTGTTATTTTTAATATAACTCATCAACAACATTTGCTTTGTTTTAAATACTGTTAATACCATTTTTAACCTTAAAAGTATAAGGCACTTTTAATAATAACTTTAATATCTCTGGATTTGTTGTAGTAATTTATGCAAAATATATCAGGCATCCCATTTTTTGTTGTCGCTAGCTATCATTTTTTTTTAAAGTTAATTATGAATAGTCATTATTTTGTTATAAAATTTGAAAAGTGTCATCATAACATTGAGCTATTGGGATTGCTAATAATTTATTATGGTTTGTTAAGAATTACTTTCATATACTTCAGGTATATTATGGTTTTTTTTTAGGAATTGTCGTTATTTTCTTTATTGAATTATGAGTATGATTAATATTTAGAACTTTAATTAACAGTGTATTTTATCACAACATGGCATATTTATCAAAAGAGTAATAAGAAGCATTCCTTTTAAATGACTCAAAACTGAAACTGACCCCTTAATCATTATTTGAATCTAAAAAGTAAAAAACACCAGGTTACAAAATAGAACAAAAGGTAAGACCCTGACAAAGAAGGGGAATGAAGGGGAATGAACATATTATAGTCTTTATTGCCCATACTGTTTTTAACTAGTCCGCTCTCTTGTTTGATTGCTTACAAAGAAACCTTACAATTGAAATCTCGCAGGTAAAATAAAACCCAACAAAACAAGTTAAAATCAAATCATACCGCTGTTAATGAATAACACAAAAGGGCATTGTTTCCAACATGATCACCTTTAGAATATAATAAAACAAAAATTACACGGTAGAAAACTAACAAAATGAATCAAATAACATAATAAAATGAAAATTGTCTAATTTTTCAGCCCAACACATAAAAATTCACTGTGTTAGCAGGTATGTAATTTTTTCCGGCAATGATTGCTACCTTCATAACCCGCAAGAATCATCAAAGGAAACATTTTATTATTCATACCTACGTCTTTCTTGTAGCAAAATTTAAAAAAAACAGATCGTAAAGCTTGAAAAAGTAAATAAATTATTGTTAATGTACACCAGTACATCCGATAAAAGAAAGAGACAAATTGTCTTCTGTATGAATTTGAGTCTAACCGTGATTTTGATTAATGAGCTGACAGTTTTCCATCAATCGATAAAAGGGGCGTGTAGATTTTAGTTCTGTCAATTTCTACAGAGTTATGTTTGTACAATCAATTTCCAGACAAGAAAAAGACAAAATTATACTTGGTGGATGCTAATATCTGTCTAAATGTTGATTTTTTTGTATCATATCATATACTCATAGTCGTATTATTAATTGAATTCACCAAGCTGACCCAGCAAAATACATAACATTTGCCTGAAAGACACAGAGCCCGGCAACATACGGGACCTATGAAATGGAACTTGACAATATGATAAATGTTTATTACTCTGCTATTACAAGTAATTGGTGGATGTTGGGCGCATAATAATTTTGTGGGTTTTTCCTGGGGAGCCAGCTGACCAGTGCTCCAGTTTAACTACCCACGTAGAATAGTGGGCCCGAGTATAGAGCATCAGTGCCGAAGACCTGCCTCTCTCACCCTGTCTCCTGCAGTGCTTCCCGATTAAGAACTTTTGTGTGGCAAAGGCTTCTTTTTAACCTAATTATCCCCTCGCGCAACTTGTTGCGAAGGGGTTATAGCATTGCTGCTGGGCGAGTGTGTGTATGTACTTATGTATGTCAATCTGATTAAAATACAGATCTCTAGATAAGCGCACAGCGCTGTGCGCTTATGTAGAGATCTGTATTTTAATCAGATTGGTATGTACGTGTGTCTTCTTAGGCTTGGAAGCAAGATATAAAGAAAACCCTTGCACGGATATTTATCAAACTTCGTATACTTATTTGGCATGATAAAAGAACAAACCCTCTTGATTTTCAAGTCAATTAGTTAAGTACAGGTAAACAAAAAAGACTTTTAGTACAAATGGAGGGTTAGTACAATTTAATCTCCTCATTTACTTTTGCAAAACTGTATATTCCTAAGTAATGCATCCCCTACACAATATTTCATGTCGCGAGTGGATGCTCCGCCTAGCGGTGCCCGTGTTATTACCTGCGCCAGCCTGTAGCATCCTCTCACTGAGTTGAGGTGGATATGGCCCCTGCTAAACCCTGTGTATGCCCCACTATACAAAAGCCTCTAACTTTGAAAGCTTTGAATACCCAGGTTTGGGAGCAGAAAGTCCACACATACCACTGCGAACTCCGCAGTCCCGTTACAGACATTGGCATAATGTCTCTCACAAACCCTTATTATACAAATCAATATTATATATGTAAACTAATATATATAAAACTTAGTGTAGATGCTTGCATAAATAAATGAGGCAAAAATTGTTGGATACTTGTAAAATATTTATATTTGCCTTAGATTGCACATGAAACTGAATAAGCATTACAACAGACAAATACCAAGTAGGCAGCACATAAATAAAATAAACAATTTGGGCCAAAGCATTGGTCCCATTATAGTAGCAAAACATGTATCAGAACTTTCTGAATACTAAACAAAAAGTGTACATACATGGAACTAGGAACAGAATAAAATTGCTTTTCAAGAAACCACTGGATACTGAATCCCTTGTCCATCAATGAAATATGAAAAGTACACAAGTGACAGCCCATTTGTTTCATGAGTTGTAAAGGTAGAGGACCAGCTTCTTACTTAATCCACCTCTTTGTGAACCCCATTCTAAATTTTGTTCCATGTTAGCTTCAAACATATATTATCATCATCTCAAATCCTAGCAACTATACTGCATTAATTATATCAACTTTTCAAACATTACTGTCATAGCCCATAAGATACTTTTCCTTGTGTCACCCACAGACTTATTGCAGCACTTCCAACATTCAATAATTTAAGCACTTTCCTAAGTTACAAGCTGAACAGTATATCTTGACTCACCTTTAAGCTTAACTTTGTTTCTTGTGAGTTAATACATCACATTATGTATCTCATTGCAATGAATTTTGAAGCTTAATCATGTGCCACAATGCAATCACTCTTTAGTTCCAAAAATTATCAGGTTGGTAAGGCAACTACTACCCAGCCAGGCGGATTCTTCTGATTGGCATTTTAATATTACATGAATGGCTACCCGCGAAGACCAGTTGCTTATACTTTAATAACTATAACATCATACCTGTCCACAGTCTTTTCACGACTCACGTCTCACGTAGACTTTTACGTAACACAATTATGATTACAAATCTAGTCTACTTGTTGCAAGTTGGCAATTTAAATGTTTGTTAAACTGCCTGTGTCAATCCAATTCGTTGTACAGTGGATTAAGTATCTGGCTTGTGAACTGCATATTATGAGGTCTAATACGCTTGCCGCCTTTATGGTTCATGTTTAAAGAACCAAATTTTTTAAAATAAACTTTTATATCCAAATTGCAAATTATTTCACCTACACGTACTTGGCTTGAATACTTCTTATCCGTCATATTATCTATCATAATCGTACAATTTTCTTGTTATCTTAAAAACTATTTCAAAGTGTAGAGAGTTACCTTAAAAGGGCATGGTCACGATTTTGGTCAAATTCTATTATTCTGTTTTTATTATATAACACATCAGAATAATTAAACGGTCCTTGTGTTGTTTTACAGTTCTTTTATTCTTAAGTTGATTGTTCAATATTGACAGTGGTCCTAAAATAAACAATATATACAACTGAAAGAGAAATCTTTGACATGATTTCATAAAAAAAAATATTTATGACCTCTTGCTATTACACTTTATCATACAACATAACATCTAAGTAAGAAATATAATGAAGTATGAATAATGTTATAATAATGTACACAGTTCACAAACCTAAGTTAGGAATACAGTATCATGGCTTCCGGTCAATGTGACGTCATCATACAAGAGGACTGTTCAATATAAATATATCAAGCCTTACTTCTCAATTTATAAAAACTAAACATACTTAATAAGGAACCACTATTGTAATAAAAACGTTTTGCATTAAACAAGCATTTAAAACCATTTATAACATCAGGACAATTATTATATTAACCTATAAACATACTTATACACAAATGACTAGATGTCAACATCACATCAATTCTCTGACTAGAAGAAAACAACTTTCGATCGGTTAATTACACAGAACTTATTATTCCACAAACTATAGTTATAAATAGAATAATCATTCACTTGTAACATATGTATCTGATCTAATATGAATGTAAGACAAAAATATCATCTATCAGACAAAAGGTTTATCAGGTCTTCCCTTGTCAACACCAACGGTGAAAATGCCGCCAAAAGATGGCCTACTGCCTACACCGTAAATTGACCAATCAATGGACAGATTCACAAGTGTTAAAAAAGTAATAAAAATTACTTTCAACAAAATACTGATATTATTACAGTTATTCAATTAGGATAATATGTTTTACGGTGCTTACGTTGTGGCGAGCGCAGCAAGAATTACACATACCTTGCATCGTTGTCAACTTATAGTGTTATTTAGGTATTATTAGGACGTCAAAGATTTTTGTGAGAGAGAGAGAGAGAGAGAGAGAGAGAGAGAGAGAGAGAGAGAGAGAGAGAGAGAAAGAGAGAGCCCGGTCCCTGTTTGTAGGTGTGTAATTTCCCACCGTGTGTTTTTTCTCTTTATTCTTTTTCACTTAGTTCAAAATGTCCTATTGTTTTTTCCTTCCTACTCATATACCAACCTGCTTACTGTGCATGCATGCTCAATTATAGCTTATATAGCTTAAAATTGGATCGATGTGACAGTAAAGTATGGCTCTTGCTAGAATATATTTATATAATCTCTGCATAAAAAAAATGTAAATGTGAATCTCAAACCCGATGTTAAATATACTTTGCCCTCTTACACATTTCCCCCTTTTTGTCATTGCTTTCCACAGCAATGAATAGGTTGCATAAAACATAATAAAAAATCTAACTATCAAAAAGTACAGGTACATATACACAAAGCAGTGAAACTACATAATAACATCTCATTTTGTAACTACATAATCCCATCTGATTTTGTCTTGCCCACGATTCACTTAAAGTAGCACTTAATGTAGCACCAAGATTCACAATCGTATCACTGAGTTGCTTGAATTTTGACGGTTTGACGGAAATTTGATTGCATGGTACAGTACTCTTAGGTAAGTTGAACGGGTTGGAATGTTTTCCTGCGGTCGCTCTTTTACTTCGTCGAGGCTGTGTCTCTTCCTCTGAATCCTCACTGTTTGCTGCAGGTGCACATGGTTTTTCTATTGCAGCTTCTTCAAAATCCTCAGCAGCTGCGGAATGTTCTTCTTCGTCTTGAATTTGTACGGCCTGTTCTGGAATATGCTCAAGATCCGATCCTTCAGAACTGGAATATCCATCACTCGAATTCACTCTTTCACCTGTGTCTAAGATCTCTTTCCTTGTCACGTTCTTGATCGGGCCAGATCCATCTGCCAGCTGAATAGAATACACATTATCACCGAGATATTTCGCAACTTTGTATGGCGTGGAACACCAGATATCTTGAATTTTATTCCTTCCAATTAATTAATCAATTAATTAATAATAAAATTAAATTTGAGAGCCAGTCGTAAAGTTTAACGGAAGATATAGAGCTCACAATTCTTTGTCTTGCAAACAAGGCTTGTGCCGTGTGTTTGTTGACATAGGTTCAATTTACCATTAAACATCTTTTTCAGGCTGATCTTTTTTTCATTTTAGGAATAAATAAACAGTTCCTAACTTTTAACACATCCATTTGAGGTCTAGAATTAGAATTTTCACTTCTACATTCAAAATGTAAACAAAAGCTATGTTTTCGGAAACCAACAAATCGGTGTTTTATATGATATTTATAATGGCTATAGCATGTAGCGTTATGCTATCGTATTACGATGCCAACCAATGATGTTACATGCCGTTCATTTATTTAAAAGGAATACTTTTTTCAGTCTTGCTTACCCTGCTTCACTGCCCCATTTTCTGATGCACTGACTTGTAGTATAACAGTCATGTTGTACATTTTGAATTTACCGGGTGTCAATAAGAACAAAATGATGTTATTTCATGTCAATAGTTGCATTCAATTTTCTTTCAGATATAAGTACATATGTTCCCTTGAACATCAAAATAGATAAAAACAAAGAGCAATGCTCTGTGCCAAGTTTGGTTGAAGTTGTCCTAGAGAAAAAGTCTTGAATTTTACATTTATCTCAAAGACCGTATACAGGGTGAATGCATGAAAGGGCTCCGTACTATGGCTACATCAAAATAAAATTACTTCCAGCTTGCATGGCCGGTCAGTTGGTTAGCTGCTAAGTCGGTTCTGCACGTCAAGAGTTCAAACCCAAGCTGGACACGCATCCCAAGACTTTGGATCTTGGACGTCAGCTGCCATTAATTATCTTTATTCAAATGAAGTTTCAACGTTTAAATAAAAAATGTTATTATCTGCAAACAATAATATTACTGTTTTTCAGTATGGTCTTATCAAAACAGCAAGCACTCGTAACTTTAAGGTGGAATACTACACCAAAAATTTTATCTAATGGATCGTTAGAGTATCATTTTTTAAACATGCTTCCGTTTTCAAAGAAGGACAAATTCTTTATATTATTTTATACCATTTTTTGTATTTTTTATGATAAAGTGGAAAATTGGGTTTTGGTTGTGAGTAACACATTGTAGAAAATTTGGTGTGAATTAATGCATGAAATTGATATCTATTAAATAATTTTCAGTAATGTCAACAGGGTGTTTTATTTTTTTAAATAAAAAATTAATCATGAAAATAAATAAAACGTCTTGTGTCCATATTTTTCTAACGTATGAAAACATTTTATTAATGAGTCATTTGTTGTAGAAATAAAAATATGATCAAAATGGCAATGCCATCACACTTGATTAACATTAATAATTATTACATATTCAGCAACAAATATAAAAGAAAATAAAAAAATATTCAATTCAAGGTCTTTTTCAATAATATCTTTTGTAAAACTGACATATATATTTTTATGAAGTTTAAAATACACCACCCGAAAAAAAGCTTTACAGTTTTGAGACATACTTTATGCTGGAATAAGTTGCTTCTTAAAGTTATTGTGTTACATAAAAAGACATTTTTTCAGGGTTTAACTTAACAAAAGTTTCAAAAGCCTTTTTGTTGAAATATCAATGACAGCAAATTTATAGCTTACGCATCATAACACAAAACATATAGCAAAATTAAAAGTCTTTGTAATCAAAGATACACCGCTTCACAAATAAAAGTCAATAGTTAGTATCTGGGTCAAGTTCATTGTATAATTTGGCCTAGTCCAATATTCGTAGCAGGTCCCTGATCGTTATGTGCAATTAGGTAAGAACTAGACGGCGAGGAGAGTATGTAGAATGAGTACAGTACGTCTCATCAGTCCTCGAGAGATGGTACCAGCAGCTGATGTACCTAAAACCATTCATATAATTATGAAGATTGTTTAAAAAATGAATTTATAATAAATTAATTTGTGAAAACTACCTATATTTTCTTGATTTCGAGTCACAAATTTAATTTCAAATGTGCATTATGCAATCGTTAATTGTAAGGCTTAGAATATGTATTAATGTCAGGCTTGGGGCGAAATACATTGTAAAGTAATACATTACATTACCATTATTTCATGAATTTGGGCATTAAATTACCATTACCATTACTTGATTATCTTAAAGTAATGCATTACATTACCATTACATGAGTAAAGTAATGCATTACCATTACTTTGTTTTATAACAGTAAAGCTCATAAAGAGTTTTTGCAAATGTTTCAAATATAAAACACTCTTTAAGATATCTACATGTTCATGCTTAGTATCAGGTTCAAATTCAATGACTATACAAGAGTCATTCTTTATTTGCTCAATATATAATCGTCTTGTGGCATTATGAACAACATATTACATAAGTAAAATGATATTTATAGATATTTGGCATGATACAATGTAGGATACGAAATAGAAACACAGAATTACATGCATAACAAAAAAACAATTTATGGAATAATGTTGCGGTTATCAAAAGCTAAATAGAGATATTTCCCCAGATTACACAAATCTTTATAATTTCGACACTTAATTGTATTATTTCATAAACAGATGGTTTTTCCCATTTATATTTCTTAAGATACTGTATTTGAATCGTATTTCTTTCTACTGAGGACAATTTAAGACAAAAGATTGCTGTTGCACTTTATGATCAACGTTTCAAAGGGTTTTTCTTTTAACTGCATCCTGCTAGTTTGAAAATCTTCCCAGCTATACTAAATAAATGTTTTACAGGAGCAGTCGAAGCTTGGACTGAAAAGTACTGTTTGACAATCTTTATCTTAGGATATGAATCTTGTATTTTCTATCAGTCCAAACTAATGTACAGTGTACTTAATTTACAAGAGAGAGAGAGAGAGAGAGAGAGAGAGAGAGAGAGAGAGAACAAGTAAGGAACATTATTTTCAAATGGGTTATTGTAACAGGGGGTATATTTGTTGAATGTTGAAGAAATCAAACAACGCCTGTTCGGGTTCTGGACATCTCCAGTATTTATTGAGATAGATGGTAAACAAATGAATAGCCCTACAATGAAAAACAACAATATAAATATACGGCATAAAAATATTACAATAGGAGCAAGTTGCGCTAAAGGGGACCAACTCTTTGCATTAATCCATTATACAGGTATGAATTACATTATGTATTAATTCATGTATCTAATAATAGGTTTACAATGATATTCATCTGTAAAGTCTATAAACAGATAAAGACATCACTATATTATTCTAAATCATAAAACACAGTTAAAGATACCATTCTATGGGAATGCGCTCTTGTACAGTATTACAACCTTATGGTATATACTATCTGGTATGGTACCTACAAATTATTGTAAAGTTTACATTAATAAACTTGTACTTATGTTCACAATATCAAAGGATAAAAACAGTGAACATATTCATGTTATTCTTATCTATTAAGTTGATATCTCACAAAATCATTTACTCTTACCGTGCATGAGCTATTGTTTTAATTTGGCAAAATTACAGAATTCACTGTTAATGAAATGTATAACTATTAATCAAAATTATTAGAATTAGTAATGTTAACTTACCAAATGGCAGAGTTTGTTACGTTTCAAAAGTCAGCTTTCAGATTACGAAAAACCTCACCTCTCTTTGATGTGACAAAGAAAATATGACAAACCAGCTCCAAGAATTTGGAGGGTAATATCAACAACCAATAAAATCCAAGAAGACAAAACTAAAAACCAATTGAATACTTAGATACATTATATATTTGGCCAGAACCTTAATTAAAACCCTAAAGCAATTTATACCATATGGTCAAGATAGCAGCCTGTTCTATTCAATTGACCATGACCAGATTTTTAAGTTTATAAAAGATTTTATTAGACACTTTAGTATTAAGTTTTAAATTTATTTGTACAATAATTAAAACATATTTATATTAATTAAATTATCAATAAATTAATTACTTTTATTTATAGATTTATTAATTTCATAATTAATAAATCTGTAACTCCTACAAACTCCCCCTCCTTTTAAAATGACTTCCACGTCATTTAAAGGAGACTTACCAATTCTGAGTCTGCAAAAAATAATAAAATAAAATCACATATATAAATCTGAAAACAATACAATCAAAATTTCTTGATAAGCATTTTTAAAAACTCTTTTGACATTTCTTTGTCCATTTTCTTCAATTCCGATGCCATTTCCTCAAAGCATAACACTTTCTCTTTCCATTTGGTTGGTTTGAATGCTAACTGACTGCATACAAAGTTTTTCATCCATTTTAGCTTTTGTCTAACTCTTGTTGACCTTCTTTGGATATTCTGATCATCATCATCAGCATCATCATCTTCTTGTATTTAATCCTGAGTATCATCCGGAACTCCTGAAATACAACTCCTACTGCTACTGCTGGTATCAGGATCATCAGATGCCTCTGTGTTCTGATTAGGAACGTCCTCCCTTTATCCTTCCTCCAGGCACTCCGCACTTTCCTGATCGTCACCAGTTAAAGTGGGAATGCTTCCATCCTCAGACGTATCTTTGTTCTGTACAGGTATTCCGCTGTCAGATAAATACTGTCATCATCAGACTCTACCTGATGATGGATGAATTCCTCAACCTCAGTTTCCTCAGTTTTCTTTTTCCTAATCCTAGATGCTGAAACAGGTGACGTCAACTTTGATCCAATAGGGAGCAAGAGATTCCTGTGAAGAACTCTTTCTTTCCCTTGGTCATCCTCTCAGTTGACTTTGAAAACTGGGATATCTCTGTTAGGCTGACTGATGATATAATAAGGATGATCTTCCCATCTGTCTTGAATCTTATGTCTTCCATCAAACTTGACAACACGAACGAAAACCCTATCACCTTTTTTTAAAGAAACTCCTCTGATCTTAGAGTCATAGTTAGACTTCTGTTTTTCCTGGGAATTCTTTATTGCTGTCTGTGCTTTCTGATATGCACTCTGGAGTCTATCTTTCAAATTCTCTTTATATGCTTAACTTGTTGAGTTCTTAACCTTATTTCTGTTTAAACCAAAAACTTAATCTATGGGCAGAATTGGGTCTCTTCAAAACATCAAAAAGTAGGGTGAATAACCTGTTGAATCATGAATAGTTGAATTGAAGGCATGTACCAATGTATAAATGTATTTCTTCCAATTATGTTTCTGTTCTGGACCTAAAGTTCCTAGCATTGAAACTAAAGTACGGTTAAATCTTTCTATAATTCCATTTCCTATGGGATTTTATGGAGTGGTTCTTGATTTGGAAATTCCGGTGATTTCGCGGCTATGTTAAGGCTGTCCGATTAATTTCACAGCGATATGTAGAAAGTCACTTGTCTGTACTTCATAAGATATGACGTCATAGTTAACTTTGACGTCACGATCTGCATTCCTTTCGATCGTTCTTAGGGAATGTATCGTAACGTAATAAGTGATATTCATTGTACATAATAAAACCGCTTTATTCCTTCACATAGACACTGTTGTAAATACTAGTGATACTACATTCAATATCACCAATATGGAGTATAAAAATATCAACAGTGTTAAAGCTTCGTAATAGGTAAATAACTATTCATAAACTAATGGTTTTGAGACTCCCCCTGCTACGTGTAATCTAATGAATGGTGATATGTATGTGCATATAAAAAACGGCTTGGCACAAGTGAAAGATAAAAACAATCTTAGTATATTTTACGTGAAATCGGGAGAGAAAATAAGTACCACTGTGAATCTTGCTGGGGGAAACCTACCGATTGACCCGATTTTGTTGAAATCGAGCCTAAAAGGTAAAAATATGCCTAATTTCGATGGCGGTGCGAAATTTTTTGACAATATTTCAAATAAACGAAATATTTATATGAAGCCCCAGCAAGAACTACAAAATACATTACTTATTGAAGGATTTTTCATAAAAATATTTTTGATTTTATGTCATTATTCACTTGTGCCGATGCGATTTTTATAGATTATTTACCGTGTTAGAATACACCCGTCACGTGCTTATGAAAAATCTATGACGCCACAAAAATACATCAAATATAGTGTTGGATGCCACTGTTAACATATGTAATAAAAGTTTAAAGAAACTCCCTCGGTTAAAGCATTTTTCGATAATTAAAATAGTATCATTTTTCGATATATATTTAGCTTCGGACAGCCTTAACATAGCCGCGTTGACATAGTTCATTAATGATGTTACTACAAAGTTAGCTTCTTGATCTGAGTGAAGTTTTTTCGGCAATCCATAATGTACAATAAACTCATTAAAAATGGCCTCTGCAGTTGTTCTTGCAGTTTAATTCCTAGTTGGCACTGCAATTAGAACTTGGTGAAATGGTCTGTCATAACTAATATATTCTGGATGTTTCCTTTTGATGGTTCCACTGTCAAGTTATCCATGCATACCAACTCCAAGGGTTCTGTTGTTGTGATGTTAACAAGGGATGCTCGTGATTATCAGGTGTCTTGAATTTTATGCATCTTCCACAGTCATTTATCCACTTAACTATGTCTGGATACATCCTAGGCCAATAAAATCTTTCTCTGACTAGACTAAAGCTATTGTCTTGTTGTTGTGCAAATACTGCAGAATCAACTGACTGTATGCACATGACACAACATACTGCTTCTGTACAACTCCATCTCTCTGTGTCACCTGACTAGAAGGCTGTCTTCTAACTCTAACTTCTTAAAGTTTTGATGTAAAATAGCTTCAGTCTCACTATTGGCTGAGTTCTTTGGATGTCTCTTTCCTTGTCTGATATAGTCTATAATAGTGGAGATAACAGGATCTTCCCTCTGGATCTACTTAAGATCGATATGTCTGTCAAACTTCTCTAGTATATCAGTAGTCTATAATTTCTGGCATACAGAAGGGGGAACTGGGAGGGTCTCAATGTAGGGCTGCTTTTCATCCATAACTGCTCTGACCGTATCTCCATCCATAGTCTCCATCTTAGATGGAGTCTAGATAGCAGGTCAGCATCAGTATTTGACTTACCAGGTTTGTATGTGATGCTGAAGTTATAGGATGACAAAGCTGCAACCCAACGGTGCCCAGTGGTATCAAGCTTAGCAGATGTCAGTACATATGGGAGGGGATTATTGTCAGTAAAAACAGAAAATGTCTGACCTGTCAGATAATCAGAGAACTTCTCTGTAATCGCCAACTTTAATGCGAGAAATTCTAACTTATGAGTTGGGTAATTTCGTTCTGGCTTACTAAGTCCCCTACTAGCATATGCTATGACCCTTTTAACACCTTCCTGTTCCTGGTACAGGACTGCCCCTATGCCACTTTGACAGGCGTCTGTATGAAGCTCAAATGGGGAATTGAACTCGGGATAACCAAGTACTGGCGCTGAAGTTAATGTCTCCTTGAGTAGAGCAAAGGCCTTCTCCTGACTTGGTCCCCAATTCCAAGTAGATGTTGGCAGCTTTTGTTTTCCTCTAGGCTTCTTCCCAACTGCCATTATATTAATTAAAGGGCGGGCAATCTTGGAAAAATCTTGAATGGATTTCCTATAATACCCTGCAAAGCCGAGGAACTGCCAAACATATTCAGGAGATTTAGGTGTAGGCCAATCTCTCACTTTGTCTACTTTCTCAGGGTCTGCTTGTATCCTATCTTCAGTGACAATGTGGCCTATGTACTTTACCTTTTTCATAAAGAAGGAACATTTCTTGGGAGACAATTTCAATCGAAAGTCTCTAAATCTCTCAAAGACTTGCTTAAGTCAATCAAGGTGCTCTTTGACGGTCTTAGAAAAGATGATTACATCATCTAAGTAAATGAAACAAGTCTTATAATGAAGATCATCTAAGCACTGTTCTTGCAACCGTTGGTATGTTGCTGGGGCATTAGCAAGTCCGAAAGGCATCTTGTTAAATTCGAAAAAACCTAATGGCCCCACAGTGAAAGCTTTCCTTTGCTTGTGTTTCTCCAGGATCTCAATTTGGTGGTAACCAGATTTCATATCCAGAACAGAGAAGTACTTGTTTCCAGACAGAGAATCAAGGATTTCATCTATCCTAGGCAGTGCGTAATTATCTCTTACTGTCCTCTGATTCAGCTGTCTGTAGTCAACTCACATTCTCAATGATTCATCATGTTTCTTCACCAAAACGACAGTAGATGAGAATGGCGAGTGTGAAGGCCTTATAATTCCTGCAGCTAAAAGTTCCTGTATGTGCTGCCTAAATTCCTCTATCATTACTGGGGGTATGCGCCGATATTTCTGCTTAAAAGGAGTAGGATCTGTCAACTCTATATAATGGTGTACTTTGTCTGTACTACCAATGTCAGTAGAACTTGTTGAGCAAATGTCTTGGTATTCTGCAATAAGTTCTTGACATTCTTGTTTCTCCGAATCAGTGGGGGGAATCTGAAATACTTACCTCATCAAGTATACACTTCAATGGAGGAATCGGTTCAGCTTTGACTGTATCTGTGATAGAAACTGGCTGCATTTCACATAAAAGTCCTTAAGGGGGGACTGACATGGTCTGCATTGTTACATTACTTACCTCTATTGGGATAATACTAGACTCTTCAAAATCATAGTAATGTAAAGTTGGAGTTATATCCAGGTCAGTTGGAATGCCAGACTTGTGTGTCGGATGCAGCATAGCTAAAACTCTGTGGTAAGGAATCTTCTTGTCAAGGTAAGCATGTATAACCACTCGACCATTGGGTGGTATGATGATTCTTGAAGATTCTGCTGACTTCATAATAGCGAGTCGACTTCTATTCCTCTGAATCTGTTTCTCCATCAAAGTGAAACATCGAAAAGCTAAGTATCATGATGCGTGCAAGTCAGCATCTTGTAAAAATCGAGAGCCATGCTCTGATCGGGTAACTTCTAGCAAATGGCTTAAAATATTTGTTCCAATCAGAACAGGTACTTTAGCATTGTACTGACTATCTGGAACAACCAAAAACATACACTGTCTCAAAACTTCTAATGTTGAAAGTCCATAAGTGGATAAGTCTACAATTACAAATCCCAAGTAAGGCATCATCTGCCCATCTGCACACTCAATATCAATCTGCTCTTCTAATGCATGCAGTTATGTCTTTCCCTGCAGATTCTGAAAATAAAATGTTTGGGATATTGTAAATACTGTTGCACCTGTATCAAGCAGTGCTTAACATGATACTCCATTAATAGCGGCTTGAAGTTCATTGGCTGTTCCTTCTATTTGCGAGTGGGTGGGACCATGTCTCTGCCGGCCGGACCCTTGTCCCCGGAAGTCGGCCGTCTGAAGTTTAAATTCCTTCTGTGATCTATCCTAACCTTGCATCCAATGGCTATGTGACCTTCCTGTCCGCATCTATAGCAGACAGTGTTGTTGGTGCTTGGAGGCATCTGTTGTCTTGGATCTACATCAGTGATCCTTGGCTCAGGCATCCTGGGAGTGTATCCTCTACCATGTCCTGAGAAGCCTCTCTGTCCTCTTTGGAAGGATGGTCTACCCCTGTAGTTATTAAAACCATAAGAGGGGGGCCTATAGTAAGATGAAAGAGATGTCTTCAGCTGCTTAATCTGAGCCTGAAGATCTTCAAACTTAGTATCAAGGGTACTTGTTGAATCAACCTGAGATATACCCGATTTTACTGTTGCAGGTTTTGGCTTAGATCTGCTCTGAACTGGATGCTCAGTTTCAATTTTTCGGATTTCTACCCGTAACTCATCAAAATCAGTAATAGAGTGGTATAAGTGTCCACTGATATCCTTAAGGTCTTGCCTCAAACCTTTATAAAACATAGTTCGTAGCATTTCGTTTGCTGCCTGATCCTGTACTCTGCCCATCGTCATTGCTTTACATAAAATTTCCTCAAGGCGACAACTCCATGCAGGAAAAGTCTCATCGTCCCTTTGCTTAGCGCTGTAAAATTCAGCCAAAATATCCTCTTTCTCTAACACGTTTCCATAGATACTGTCTAACTTTGACAGAATTTCTTGCACATTAGCACCAACTCCTAATCTCATAATGACCTTGGCGGCTTCACCTTTTACATACCTTCTAATAGCTTGAAAAATAGACTGTTCAGAATCAGATTCCTTCATGAGACAAATGACCTCATATTTCCATAAGTCGTATGAGTCTTTCTCTTCACCTGAGAAGAATGAGAAGAATTCTGTCATATCTTTCTCTGATAAACCACCAGCTGTGGCATCCTTTTCATCTTTTCCCGCATGTGGTTTACCTTCCTCGTGTTCCTGCTCTTCATCACCTTGAGTACGCGGCATATTGGACAATAATGATATAAGTAAAATATAATACAACAATCCAATGATTGATATAGGAGGGCAGTTCAACTTGAACTCTCAAAGTTTTGATATACTGAAATGTTTACAGGAGGGAGTTCATAACAGAACAAATCAAACATGGGTCACCTTTGTTTTTCACATCTACGTGATCTAGCAAAGTCTTAATATAGAGAAATAAGTGGGTAGTTCACTCTAGGAACTATAAACACAAGTATGTTGCACAGTGATACAAATCAGTGTACGACAATCAATCAGCTGATTGAAAGTATTCCAATACTTATCAAATTCAAATATATTCTGATATAATGACCTGAAAAAGAAATAAAGTTGTGACACTTACTTAAATAAACTTGAGGGAGTTCATAACAGAACAAATCAAACATGGGTCACCTTTGTTTTTCACATCTACGTGATCTAGCAAAGTCTTAATATAGAGAAATAAGTGGGTAGTTCACTCTAGGAACTATAAACACAAGTATGTTGCACAGTGATACAAATCAGTGTACGACAATCAATCAGCTGATTGAAAGTATTCCAATACTTATCAAATTCAAATATATTCTGATATAATGACCTGAAAAAGAAATAAAGTTGTGACACTTACTTAAATAAACTTATAGGTTCACCTTAGTAAATGAAATACTACAAAGACAGGTAAATCCAAGAAGACAAAACTAACAACCAATTGAATACCTTGATACATTATATATTTGGCCAGAACCTTAATTACAACCATAGGGCAATTTATACCATGGTCAAGATAGCTGCCTGTTCTATTCAATTGACCATGACCAGATTTTTAAGTTTATAAAAGATTTTATTAGATACTTTAGTTTTAAGTTTTAAGTTTATTTGTACAATAATTAAAACATAATTATATTAATATAATTGTCAATAAATTAATTACTTTTATTTATAGATTTATTAATTTCATAATTAATAAATCTGTATCTCCTACATTATAATATTGGAAGTGATATTGATTTTCATCATGGATGGACAGTGTATTCATTTTGCTTTTAAAGGTGCATGTCTGTCTCCTTTTCTATTGGGACATAGCGAAGGAAAGGGGGTTGGGGTGTTTAGCACTTCTTATAACAATAGATTGTTTTGATAATTAGATTATCATGGGAGCATATTGTGTTGTTGACACATTTCTTATTGGAGTGCAAACTAATTGGAGTAAATTGTTTAAATGATTAATACTCTTTATAACAACACTCTTAAAAATGTTATGAAATTGTGCTGTTATATTTAGTAATATTAAAAATTCAAAAATGAATTTTTTAAACATTTTTATCTCAAGAATTATTTCTTTCTTCTTAAAAAATAAATTTAGTCGATTCAATTTCAGCTTTTCATTTATTCATCACATCTTTTAAAGTGAACATGCATAAATAAGCAATGTAATGCAAAGTAATGCCATGTAATGCCAGCATTACACTAGATTTTGGAAAGTAATGAATTACATAACCATTACTTGTAATGCTAATTTTGTGGCATTACACATTACTAGCATTACTTTGAAAACATGTAATGCATTGCAATGCATTTCCATTACATTTAGCATTGCCCCAAGCCTGATTAATGTTGTAGTTATTGTACATTATGTTGTAAGATTATTGTTGGATTCAAACACATCTGTAAATGATTTTATTGTAACATAAACTCATCTTAAATTGACATTTAAATTTGAAAATTATTTCAAAACCGATTCAAAATAACAAAGTACAAGAAATGCAAATTTCGTAGTGGTCTTATTGTTTGATAACACAGAAAGGACTCTCTCAACCTGTTGCATTGAATATTTAGTAAATTGTGGTAAGCATTGCAAACAATCGCGATTTAGATAATTCTAAAGAATATAACCTTATGCTTATCAATACAAAATATGACTTATATTTTAATGCAAGAGGTTTAGTCATTTGTACAGCAGGAAATGCTACTAGTTTTTATATAGTTGAAACACTAACACGGATATGAACACAAATATGTTTTTTGTTTTCCTTTATACTTTACTAATTAAATTTACAATAGGGATTTCACTGTGGCTTTCTTTAGTTCTTTAAAAATGAAAAAAAAAACAAATTAGAACTCATGGATATATAATAAAGAAAAAATGAAGCTTTCCTGCAACCAAGATTCCATTATATCTTTTTTAAAATGTGCGACTACTATTACAAAGCTTGATTCAATATTATAACATCATAATATACATATTTTGAGAACCCAGTTAATTGACAGTGACTAAAAAATTGCGAACTGTAATAGATTCTACATGACGCTGGTAACGAACTTTGAGCTACAGTAAAATTTAAATTAATGAAAAACCCTGTTCATAAATAGACCTAATTGTTATACTTACCATCTGTCGTAGGTTCATTGATGGCGGATGATCCTTCTAAAATTAATAAACATTTTTTTATTCAGTAACGCGAAGAAATGTTTAAATTATATCACATTTACAATTAATTACGAAAAGTAGGCAACATACCTTGATAAAAACAGTTATAACACAAGTATGCAGTACTATACAGTTGACAGATATTAAGTTTGGTCAAAATGTTGATAATTGTGTTATAGTGTTTACTTCTTGCTGAGGCACTTGAAATGATAAATAATCTTGTTTATACTTAAACTTGATTACATACCATCTATTGTAGGATTATTGGTAGTGTAGGACCATTCTGTAATTGGTAAAGGGAATGACGTAGAGTTATTTATATGTGACATAGACAAATAATAAAATCAATTTATTTCAAAATTGTAGATAATTTGAGCAGATAGGTACAATGTTATAAATGCTGTTTTTGTATAAATGGAAATTATTTCATGCTCTCCTGAATTGTTCAAGACAAAATATAAATTACATTTTGTCACACAACCAGTATAGATAAAATTATAAAATCTAAGATCATGAATGGTATGTATTTTGATAAGTTACTTATGTTAATGTTTATGAATATTACGCAAGAACAATCAATTTCGATTTGAATGATATTTAAACTCGTCATAAAAGGAACATGGATTTGGACATCGACATTCATAACAGTAGATTTGTTCCAACATGTAACTTTTGTTAAAAATTAAATGGTGTTGTGTTAACAGAATTATACTTTATACTCGTATATGAAACTTCTGAGCAAATTAAGGTATTATGTGTGTTACATTTGGAGCATTATACCCAACATTATATGAAAAAAATATAGAGAGAAGAGCAAGAAATAAACCAAGCTAACCTGTCAAAGCCGTGCAAAAATTGTCACAAATATCAATGATTATTTAAGAAATAAACATGATTTCCACCTATACGATACATGTCTTACACAAAATATTTATAAAACTAAATATATTCCTAAATTCAATTATTAACAGGTAAATTTAAAATATTTGGATCATTATTATAAAAAGTGACGTTGATTTGTACAAAGTTAAAATGTAACGTCAAACGGATTAAAACGCTTTTGCCCACGCGTTGTATTATGAACTTGCCCACGCGTTGTATTATGAACTAGGCAAGTAATGCTATACAATATAAATGAATGCATTTGGTAAGCCAATCATATGAAGCATTGCAGCAAGAGTTAAGGAGGCCGACTTTAGTTTGCATTGCGCATGTTTTTGCGCATTCTAATATAATACAGTTGATTTATACTTCTGATGATTTTTTTTACGATATCATTTATAAAATTGAACACAATAAACAAAATACAGATAAAAATATTTAGATTGTTAAAGGAAATTTTTATTTTTAACACGATTTTTACATTGTGCGGTAGGGGAGCATTGCCATTGCGCTTTTATGACGTTATGATAAAATGAAGCTTTGTAGGAGTACGTTTTAAGAAATAACATAAAAGAAAACGTAAAAATTGTACGCTATTGAAAATTTATATACAGAATGATGCTATCCTCGAGGACATTTTCCTCATTTTTGGAATGAATCCATTATACCAATCATCATTCGTGATGATCCAAATATATAGCAAAATTTGGTGCATTTTAATATTTTGAGATGGCCCCCGCTAAAAACCAGACGGTAGAATTTTGTGTTTTTTATATATAAGGTAGGAAATGATATTACTAATCATATATAACAATTTGAGAAAAAAAGCTATTGTAGTATTTGTTAAAAATGCTTTGTTGTGCGGAAAATGACAGTTTCCTATATATTCCTATAGTAAATGTACCTCTATTTTGAGATGGTCCCTAAAAAGAAGCAGGCGGTTGATTTTAATGAACCTTCGCAAATAAACTAGAGTTGGTTTAAATTACATATTGTTAAAAAATAAAGAGTTATGCTATTGTAGTTTTTCCGCAAAAAAACCCAAATCGGCCTCCTTAAATTGTAGAAAAATAAACTATGAGCTAACCAGAAATGCTGATGTTGACATATTGTATGGCCGTCCCTGTACCACACAAACCGGTCTCTCCAGACTCGCACAAGAATCTTGTGAAGGTGTCTTGACTGGTTAGGTTGTATGTGATGGTACTGGACCAATCCTGTGAAACTAAATTCATTGGTCCTTTGGACACACCATCTAATTGTCTGAAATGTAATCATAAACTGTTTTATAAACCGCATTATAGCCTAAATCTACGAAAGCCGAGAAGGATAATTCGAGATTCGAGATTCGAAATACGAGATTCGAAATACGAGATTCGAGATTCGAAATTCGAGATTCAATATCTAAATTAACCAATCAAATCATGGATCTGAAACCTGTACCCTAGCAACATCAAACTGTTCTAAATAAAGATCATTCGTACATGCTCTTTCCTACAAATAAATGTCTTAATAGCTCTTATATAGTGGTTATAAAATGGTTAAATTAACATTGATGAAGTAACCCCACACATTATAAACAATTAAATTAGAAATAACACTGTTGGCTTTGCGAATCTTAGTGGTTTTGTTTGACCTGTATGTATTTTCCCCCGAACAATTTTAACCCGAAGTGTATTCGCCCCAACTGTGTAAAAATCGGCTCGCGAAGAAAGATCTGTTTAATCTAAATGTTTTAGCCATGAAACGAAACTCAATGAAATAATCGACATGTCAAAATATAGGTTATGATAAAGTTTTGAACCATAGAAGATATAATGATTTACAACCTCAAAGACAAAAATCCAGATAAGAATAGTGTATTGTAGGGTATGGCAATGCCATTGTCGATAAGAGAGAGAGAGAGAGAGAGAGAGAGAGAGAGAGAGAGAGACAGAGACAGAGACAGACAGACAGACAGACCGACACAGAGAGAGTTTTGTAGTGTCAAATTCAGTTTGATTTAGAATTTGAAATTGATTTGATTTGTTACAAGCATGTATAGACAATAATTAAGCCTCTAAAACGAGAAAAGAGAGGAGGTAGCTAGGGTAGGGCAGACTAACTAGCAAGCTTTAATTTTAACGGTGTTAGCGCACCTGTTAGCGATGATTTACATCGATTCTCTCTCTCTCTCTCTCTCTCTCTCTCTCTCTCTCTCTCTCTCTCTCTCTCTCTCTCTCTCTCATCACCTAGCATTTCCTTTTCCGTGAGGGGGTTTGGGGTATTTGTGATGTCTTACATTAGCTAGCGAAAATGATAAAAAAAACCATGAAATTTTCTTTAAATTGTGTGCGGATGTTGTACGCCAATAATCTGTTTTCGATATATACATTTCAAGAGGGGGGGGGGGGCGGCTATATAGTCCTAATTAATTTGTCAGTTATTCTGTCCCAACTTTGTTTTCTCTTCGTTTTCCAGGGGTTTTTTTATTTGGTTCGGCAAATTAATATAAAACTTTCTGTGTAGCTCCATAACGATGTACTGTAGATAAATAATGAGTAGTTTTACTTTTGATAAACAGGTACATATCCGTACTTGATTTTTAATTTGACTCTTATAATCGGATTTAATATTCCAATAATTATAGGGTAGGAAAGAGTAGACGGGACTTTTTGCGCATATCCTACTGTACCATTCATCCAACACAGGTATTAGCACTCATCGAGTTCGACTTGCTTTCCTTTTCTTTCATCCACTGGATTTAAAGCTATTAATTTTTTAAAATATTTTGAATTTATGGCCTGATTATATATAAATTAGAGCTGCGCTGGTGCATATATTTACCCAAATGGACCAAAATATAACCAAATGAATCTAAAAATTTTGACAAAATTAGTTTTAAACGTACGACTCTTTTTTCAATTCTAATCGGGTATGTCCTCTAGAAAAATCTTGAACCACACACATTTTAGCAAATAAAACGGCAATTTTTTCATTTTTTTAATGGGAGGGAGGTGGTGCCGGTAAAGGACATGTATTGCTTGTGGCAGTTGTGCTATACTCTCATTTGTTATAATAGGTAATACTACATATTGATATAAAATGAAAGTTTCCAATAACACTGTACATAGCTTCTATCACGAATTTTGACCCGTGCGATAGTTTAAAACAATTTTCAAAGCATTTAATGTAATTCAACCGATCATTTTTGAAATTTAATTTTCTGGATCCCCGCCTGATACGTCCGCCTTCTTGTATATACGAATTACATGTACGTTGACCATATGTACACATTAACTTAATCGGCTATGTTATGGGACGATAACATTTTTTATCAATGTTTTTGCAGGATATGTAACAAATAACAGCCTATTTGTGGGTTTTTGCACTGATTATTTGAGATAATTTGCCGTCATCTTTTATGCATTCCACACACCACTCACAGTTTCTTTATTTGGTGTTCTGTGTGTATGGCGACAAATTGGTGAATTTGCACCACTCACCTCTTGTAGCTTCATCCTGATTACATTTTATCTGGCTAAGTGTAATGTAGTAGTATATTAAATACACACATCTTTGTTTGCAGTGCTTATTTACAACTTTAGAGATTTACTTACAAAAAAAGTAAACATTTGTATGACTTATATGTAATTATTGTCAATTTTGGTGTGGTGGGGGGTAGGGGGGTAGGAAACTACAGAGAAACTTAACTTGGCTGTGAAACATATGCTTTTATTCTTTCTTGTTGATATATCAATGAATGAATTATAACAAAATATATGTACAACAATTAATTTTGAAATATTCATGCACAATCAAATAAAAGGTTTTACTGTTCTCTGCACAAGAAATCGGCAATGTGAACAAATTGGCACCCTATCATCCCTACCTTTAATTGTAGAGAGTAGGTATCCTTCTATATTGAAAACAATTCCAAAAGTAAGACTCATAATAAGTTGTTTACTGAGGAAAAGGAAAAAAAATTGTATTTATTAATAATTCCGTATAATGTGATAATATCTCAATGATTTGTTTATAATCATAGTACTAGTGTATCACTGTATGCATACATAAAAACGATAAGTAATGCTTATATTTATTAGTGAAACAGGACAGATTATTTATATTTAGATTATTTAGATACATGTACTAATCTTCATGCGGGGATCTAGAAAGGAGGGGGTCAGGGGATCTGGACCCCCTCCTCGGGAAAATTGGAGCTTATTAAATTTACATAGTAAAATTTTTTAAAATTGCCCGAGGACCCCCTACAGAAAAAATTAGCTACGCTTATGAAGTTCTCTACCATAACCGCATTTTTACACAAAAGGGGTGAATAAACCCGGGTTTTAAACTATTACTGGTGGTGAAATACCTTAGGGTTTAAACGCATCAGGTGGAAATGCACCAGGGCAAACAAAATCACTTAGATCCGCGAAGCACACTGCATTATTACTAGTCTACTTAGATATTCTGTGTAAAAGTAAATACAAATAATTATTTAGTTAGGTAGGGAGAAGTGAACATAGCATTTATATGTATATAAGAGCATGTACGTATGATTTTTATTTAGAACAGTTTGATGTCGCTAGGATACATATTTTCAGATCCTTGATTTGATTGGTTAATTTAGATATTGAATCTCGAATTTCGAATCTCGAATCTCGTATTTCGAATTTCGTATTTCGAATCTCGAATCTCGAATGATTCTTCTCGGCTTTCGTATAAATCAGATATTTTATGCAATGTTTTTTATGGATTTATTCATACTTTGCTTGGGTCAGTTCCAACCTCTCCTTGACAGGTCAACATTATTGCAGTTCCAACAGAAAACTGTCTATTTGGTGTATCAAAGATTCCATTGATGATTTTTACTCGAGGCAGTTCAATTACAGTTGGCAAAGCTAAAACTCGAATAAAACAATTCACGATCAAACGCGTCGATAGTTTATGCCGATGTAAATACTTAACACCTGTATAAGACTGACCCGGGTTAGTTTTTTTCACGTAGAGAATACCAACTTAGTTGTATAATGCCTGTATATTTTTGTAGAACCAATGTCATTTGGATCATTTTTCTCCATTTGTAGATCAACCAAGGGCCCGAGAGGACATAGTTTGACAAACTTGACTCACAATGAAATAGCATATTGAGAAAGTTCGGTCAAAATTTAGCTTTTTATAATTAAGGTGGTATGGGACATCTGTCGATATAAATGTGTATTAAAGTACATGTACTATATAATTGAAAAACTTACACCCGTTTAGCATTTTCAAATTTTACAATATATAACCAAAAATAGCTTTTAAAAATATTTGAAAAGGTGAAAATTGTAAAAACCCCAGCGGGATTCGAACTCATTACTTACAGGTTCGTAGTAAACCCTCTAACCCACTGCGCTACGGAGTTAGGTAACCATTTTTGGAAAGAAACTACTTATATAATTACACTTTATTTTATTGTTTATTTCGATAAACAATACGTCACAACATGGAAGTGTCCCATACCACCTTAAGGCTATAGCGTCACAATGTTTAATCATCTGAACACCCATATGACTCAGATGATCTATTGCTATCTGTGTTTTGTCCGTTGTTGAATGTCGCTCCTACAAATGTGAACATTTATCTTTTATTTTGTCATAAACTACCTTTAATAACAACTAAGGCACCGTATTATGGGTCAAAACTTCATAACCCCAAGGTAAAGAATTCTAAAGGAAATAGTGTTATGACGAAGTATCATGGTGGGAAAATAATGCCAGAGTATTAAATCATTTTACATCATCTTCTATATAAGCAATTTCAATTCATGAAAACAATTGCATTTTGTCAATAGGTACATGAACAAGTACCAGTAATTATTGAATAAATTCGGTAAATAGTGCATACCAATTTAGGAAATAGTTATTGGACTTGTCTCCTGTGTAACTGCCTCTGACACAACAGTAGTCAAGCCAGACATTCTACATTTGTACACATTAAAGTCAGAAGGACATATTACTCTGTTTTTGTATATCGTTAATCTCAGTTGTGCAGTGCTTGGTGAGTCTAAGCTTCCAGTGGCTGAGGCTCTGTACTGTAATGTAGAGTCCTTCCATTGAACTGGCGGAGTTTGTCCTGTAGCTACTGACACTACATCATCAAACAATGTACTGGAGTTCTTCAGTAGCTGTATGAAGAACACTGAAGCAAGTTGTGAAGGATTGGTGATGGAACACACGATGACCAAATTATTCTCCCTGAAATTAACCGTCGACGGGAAAGCCTGTATCTCAATGTTCTGTGCATATGCTGAGGATAAAATTCATAAAGAATGAAAGAACATCATAGTCTTAGTCTTAAATCCATTTTATAAATTATACGCTTTCCCTATTTCATACTTATTTAGCCCCCTCCTCCTTAACTCCCTCTTTACCCCTACCAAAAAATCATTCTAAAGACCCCCACTACCAAAATAATATTATATAAACTATGTTAAAGCTTATTGCTAAGTTTTTAACATTTATGATAATGAAAACCTCTCGTGGATACTGAAAATAATTTACATAAAACATATGAAGAGTAAAGTATCATCTTTGATCAGATAGGTCTCCATTTAACACATTGTATTATTTTTTGACATCTATGATCTTTTGTTGGTGACAGAAATGATAGATCTTGTATACGTTTTAATTATGGTCGTTTGCTTTTTAATTTAATAATTTTATATTTACATGATAACTACATATATATTTGTTCCAATCCCTCTCCCAAGGGAGTTTGAAAACTGCCACACTGAAGTAATTTTCCTAGCAACATGGTTTCAAAAACTCCTGTTAACCAAAAGTTTGATATTTGTCTGGAGAATTCATGACGTATATCTTGCAAATTAAAAAAAAACAATCATTATCTGCAATGATAATTGATATCCCGTTTGGATATTATATCCGTAGTGAACTATGTAAACCAATTTTTAGAACGGTTCAAAACTTTTCAATGTAGGGTGCAGCTTAAAGACACTAGGTTTAAAAGTAAGAAACGTATATATCTAAAAAAATAATGCATATTTTTTCCTCAAAGAAATTGAAATATTGCAGATAGGGTCTTTAACACATTCTTGTAGATAGGGTATTTAAAACATTCAATGTTGAAAATGCGTGTGATAAAATGACAAATTAATATAAAACATGAATACTTACCAAGTAAGCTGAGGCTAGGCAAAATGGCACACATAAATCCCAATGTCATGCTTTTAGTTTTTGTTTGATCACAGCACAGGTTAATAAACAGGTTGTAAGTATGCTTTTTCTCCAATCCCAGTTACATGTAAATAGGCACTATTTTTGAGCACTCAATCTATCGACAATAATTAAACGCCAAAATGAAGCGTGTCCTAAAATAGGAAGTGAAAATACACAGGGACTACATTTATTTGCGCAGTAGTGTCTGTTCCCCAGTCTTCGACGCAGGTGTAATATATCATTGTCCTGTTTGTTCCAGTTTTGCACACATTTGAAAAATTAGGTATCGAAAAAAAATGTGTTCAAAACGGGAATTAGACCAGAAGAGATAATTGCTTAATAGTCTGTATCGCAGTTCCTGTGAAAGGATTGACCATAAAATAAATAAAACATCTATCACAATTGATATTTACATTTATTTTATATTACACTATAGTTTATATGATGTAAAAGCTGTATTTTGTTCTCCAAAGCGCTCTGCAGAAACTCTGAAGCATACTTGTTTCGCATTTTGAGTGCCATGCATATGTGTGTATCTTTGACATATTTGTGTACATAATTAATAAGCCTTGAATGGTTCAAAGTGAAAATAAATGAATATGTTACAAAAATTACAAATATCCATACATGATGCAAAAAATAAATAATAATAATTTTAATTTGGATGGACACCGCGGGTTCAATTGTTTCCGATTAAACGTCAAAATTTGCACAATGTTCAACTTTCAGTCATGACGTAATCAATGTGTTAATCTATATAATACTATCTAATTTGTAAAAAAGAATGTATATATCCATTATTAGCCGTAGCGCGTTATAAAATTGTAATGCACACATCGCTGCAGTTATAAGACTGTATCTTCCAATTAACAATGATTTAATGCTTAAATTTACATTTTAACTTCTTGCCGTGTCTGTAAATGTGATATATATTTTATCCTAAGAGTATAGTTCATATTAATGGAAGAGCCACTGTAACAGCCACAAGCGTGAACTCTGAATTTTGCTTGTGATGTTGCAGTTTACACCGTTTAACGTTTTTAACGTCATAATCAAACTCGTCGACGTTTTAACTTTTGAATACCCTGTGTGTGTTACAGTGTTATAAATGCCGAACTTTCAACACACCTTACAAGCAAAAATATGTTAAAGGTAAATATTTTTTTTGTCATACAGAGTGTTTCACAATATTTGTCAAAGATCTAAAGGCAAAAAGAATGGTAACAACACAAGCTATTTTGCAACTAAGTTGTAAAAAGAGATACGGAGTACCCCAAAAGACCGTAGTTTTCCCCTTCATCCTATAATTATCCACTTAATCAGTTGGGATTGACAATTTTTCCTCCACTCATTCAGTTTTATATTTAATGTAAACGGACAAAAATGTATTGTTTTTCTTATTAATAAGTGCAAATTTAAACCTTATCAAGTAAAAAAATACTGATAGTTATTAGTAACTAATCCTAAAATAAAACAAAATATCTACATTCTTTTGTTTCATCGTTAATGTGCTGATAAAACACAGGTTAGAATCCAGGTAAAATCTTGGATTGAAAAGAGACTATAATTGCTGTCACAACACAAATCACACCTATTGTTCTTTACTCAATTACCAAATGTGTGCAAGACGGGAACACCATGTTTTGTTGTCATTATACTGTTTCTTAAGCTATAGATAAAGACAATGTAATCGATAGCTTGAAAAAAAGGAATACAGATAGAAAAAAGTATAATGACAACAAAACATAGTAGATTCATCTCAGTTGTCGGGATATAAGTCTACAATCGTTAATAGAAGAATATAATACGAAAATTTATTAACATACTTATTCAGATATTGCGTTTATCTATATAACTGCAGTGTAAAATGATACACATTCATACAATAACAAGGTTATACCATAAGAAAGAAATCGAGGCCGTGACAATAAACACGTGGGGTACAAATTGGGGGAATATGGATGGCGGATTCAACAGAAACTGTGATTATTCATTGACAGAAAAGTTCAGTATTGTAATTAATTAAACAAATTACTGACAAAACGATGATTAAAGAATAGTTTAAAAGCAGAAAAGTGCTTTGTTCATATTCACTGTAGCCATTTTTGTGTAATGTCAAATTCCAATTGTTAAGTGTTATATATGTAAAGGCATTAAAAACGGGAATTCAGAATGATAAACCACTGAAACGGATCAATATGTCTAAAGAACGGTAATTTGAAGCCCAGTGCTACTGTTTGTGATTTGGAACAGCAAACAAGCTCTCTAAGCTTCCCCTTACACATGCAAATATAATAATATTTAAAACCTATTAGTATTTAAACATTTAAATGCACAAATGAGATACTTTTGTTTTGTTTTTTTTTAAAGAAAAATATCAAAAAAGTAAATAGCTCCATATATTCAAAATAAACAAAACCGAGTGATTGTTTTACATGAAAAATCAACCACAAGAAAAATGAATAAAGCGGTGTACGTCTGCCTTAAAACTATTGTGACTAAAACTTTTGTTTATAAATACATATCTTTACCATTTATAATCATTCTTATAAAACACCAAAGGATCTAAATATTTCTGAAAATGCATAAATATATATCTATAAATATATCTATATATATATATATATATATATATATATATATATATATATATATAAAGTTTTTACATTACAGCACAGCTTGCAGAGCGCTAAACGCCCTCTAAAGGTTAAAAACATGACTGATACCTTCAACAGACTGTGGTTATCTAATTCCTTTCCGACGCACAGGTTCATTCACATATGCTTATTTGTAATTCTTACATCAGTAAATGAATGTTTGGCATAATGTCTTCTTGAGTGCCTGTTGATCAAAATATAGGGTCTCATACTTAAAAACTTTAATCAAAGTACAGAAAGTACTGAATTGATTTTATTCAGAAGTACATAATGAATATAAAATGCATGACCTGACGTAATGAGGAATTTAAGTTGGATTGTTTTCAACATGGAGCGTGGCATACATGTAAAGAAAGCAATGAAGGTATCTTTTTCAGAGCCAAGCAAGTTTTTGTTCAAAACTTGGAAAAAAGGATATTACACTGTACAGATTTGTGAATCGTTGCTATACAATATGTGCATCCTCTTCGAACAAGCTGCAAATTATTGGACTTTTTCTACGTGCAAGGAGCATAACTCTGTCTAAAAAAGCTCAATCGTACCCAACATCGAACTTGATGTAGATGTAATGATGGTAAACATAAATACCAAATTTCATTTCAATATGTTCAGCCTCCGCGAAGAAAATGAACGGAAACTGTTTGTGGGTCGACCGACTTTTCGACGGAACAGACCGACCAACCTACCTATGGACGGATAGTCCGACACACAGCAGCAAAGCAATATGCCCCCCCCTTCTTCGAAGAAGGGCATAAATATATTATATTGTTAAACTTCTGAGCTTGTACTTTTCATACTTTTGGATGAACATTGTTTGAACTCTGAGGTAATCATAAAATATCAAGTAATTAAGCAAATGTGAATCGAGGAAATATAGAGCGATAATGTACCTCAAAAAGAAATATTAGTGCAAATTTTTCCTTATAACATAACATTTTTACACACAGCATTGTACGCATTAAGGCATTAAAAATGATAAAAGATTTTATTTTTTAACATATTCTAATCAATGTATTAAAGAAATAATATAAAACAGCATTATAACACAAGAAGAAGTGACATAAATAAAACAAGCATGTAAGATTCAATAACAAGTATTTTAATTGCGTGAAAATGTTAAAACTTGTTTTTTAAGGAGTTGAATTTAAGTTATCTTTTCTATCGTTTATTTTTTTTTTAATGCGTACAGGTGTCAGCGTCCAATAATACCACTATGCTGTGTGTAATATTTCAAAGGCGAATACTTTTCTCTTTTTCTTGAATGTTATTTCTTAATGCTCCCACAAACATTCATTTTATCATAATGCCATAAAAGAACTACAGTATCTTAACGAACAACGGAAAATCGTTTTAAAAAGAATTCTTTTAAAAATCTAAATATTCTTATTTATATTTTGTTTTCGTAAAATGTATAGATACACTGTGTTTAACTAGAATGCGCAAAAACATACGCAATGAAAACTAAAATAGGCCTTCTTAATTTGCAATCCTATTGAATTTCGGACCAACATTATATAAGTACCAAATAGGTAAAATCCTCAAAGGCTAAAATTTGTTTATTTTATATCAAATATTACTATAATTACACTTTTTTATTTCTTATGATTCCGCTTGTAACAAATCAAATGATCTAACGTATATAAAGTTTCTCATAGTATTATTGTAAATACATATGTATATATTTTTACAATTATGTCAACAAAATATCAAAGGGTTTATAACTTTGAATTTTTATCTTTTGAAATTTTATCTTTTCATCAATCTTCGACAGAGGAATATAAATCGTCTTCATTGTGTTGTGACCTGCTTCTTTACTAACTGAAAAGGTGTCAAATAAATACATGTATATTGAAATTTTTACAGTAGAACAAAGATAAAATCGCACTTAAAAAACGCTTGACACCATGTTCGGGGAATAAACCTGCAACTCTAATGAAGAGCATGATTTGTATGGTCAATGTACGGTGATTTTTAACCCCCTCCCAAACATACACAGCTTTAAAATGATTAAGAATAAAGAAAAGTAGAATAACACTTTATTCATCATTTAAATATAATTGATATGATTAAAAAGTTTTAAAGAAGTTTTTTATCCAAAACCTTAAATAAAAAGAACAAAGATAATGTCTTGATCGCAGCAAAGGCAAACACTGAATTTGTTTTGATTTAAATATCAGATCTACCTTTAAAAATTAAAGTTAATGGTGGCCACACCCCCATGGCACTATGCATTGCGAAATTGTATAAACACATATGTTATTCTAACATCGTAGAGCAGTGGATATGACTATCCTTAAATGAATGAATGCTTACAAAATATGCATAAGACATGATATTAAGTACATGTACCGTTCGATAAATAATCACAGATAATCAAACTCGGGTCACACAGTGATAGGCGAGTGCATTGTACAGTACAACATGTTTCAGTATTGATAACATTTTACATAACGATCATCGAAGACAACATATGTTATCGGAAGTGTATACAAGACACTGTTTTGTAAAAAGCATAATCTCCTGCTCTATCAATTACGTTCACAGAAAAAGACCTACAAAAGAAATTTGATGGGTAGAAAAGTTAATAAGAGACAAATGATCGAGAAAGATAGACTGAGAGGGAGGCAACAAGAGAGACAATTTTGAGAGATCCTATATTGATACGGACGTTTGCATGACGTCTCTGTTCTTACCTATATAATAACTATGAACCAGCTAACAACCAACAGCTCATTGTCTAGGGCTTTAAGATGTCATGAATGCATTTTATTATAACGTCCTGAAATATAAAAAAAAAAAGGTAAATACTTGATGTTTATTTCTACTTTCTCAGTAACAAGAAAAAAGATCACAGAATTATTTAAAAAAGGTAAATAATGATCTTCGACTTATATCATGAATTTTTGGTAGTTAAAGTTTTGAGAAATTTCATTTACTGTTTCCAAAGAAATAATTCGAAAATGCAACTTTTGAAACAAAGAGAATATAAGCAGACTGAAATGGCTCTTGATCATGGTATATTTATATTACAAAAATGAACATTGAATGAATGAAAAAATGACAATAACAAATTGTCAACCATCTCAAAAACCCATGAAACGAAATGCCAATTTAAAGCAGAGCAACACGGACTTCTAAAAAGGTAGAAGTAGGACCAGGTGCCAGCGTCCGAGGTTTCTGTAACCATGGAAACGAGGGATTTGTTAATTGATAATAACACAAATGAATATCAATGCCTTGATATTGTGTAAAGAAAGAAACAGTTTAGACACGTCATCTTTATGAGATGGCTTTAAAATCCAAAACACACCTCCCAATAAATTCATTTCTATTAGTAACCCTTTCCATAATACTTACCATCTGCTGTTTAAGTATTGGTGGCTCCAGATCTTTCTGTAGGAGGGAAGAGAAAAGGAGAGTTTCAAATAACTCATGCCACTATTATGGTAGTGTTTAATGTAAAAAAAACAGTCACATTAATATATGAACACTTACAATAATGATACCATTTATTGTAATAAAATTAACTAATACATGTACAATGTTATGTGTACCAGGTACCCTGAATGTAAAACGTAAATTATTACAGTATTACCAGGAATATTACATAGATAATTAGGAATCATTAATATCTAAACTTACCATCCAAAATATATAGAAAAGGCTCATAACAATTTATCAGAAATTTGTTTGTGGTAACAATATAAATAAATTTTTCTTGGAAATAGTCATTGTTAAAAATTTCCATTTTAAATGGGATCTAAAGATATAGAAGTTAAGCTAAATTGAATCATCTTAATTCCCAATGAGTTGAGGTTTCTTATCCAAGTCTACTAATCAATGATCACAAGATTTTTAAGGTAACAGGCTGACCATGCAGTTCAGTTGTTAAAGACAGGTGTGACACTCATTTGGGGTTCTGACAGGTGCATCCCTCTATTATGATTTAAAGTGGCATGGTCACAATTTTGGTCAAAAATTATTTTTTTCGATTTTAATGTTTACAATGCTTCAGTAAGGCATTTTTAATAGGCAACCACAATTTGAGTGTCATTTGATGAGCCATAAGTGAGTTACAGTGCTTACAATTCTTCTCTATGTAAACAAAGTGTTTGTTTACATTTTGAATGTTGAAGTGAAAATTCCAGTTTTAGATCTAAAATGAAAGTGTTAATCGTTAGGAACTGTTTATTTATGCTTCAAATGAATAATGAGGTAGACAAACTAGCTTTAAAAAGATTTTTTACAGGTATATTGAACCTATGTAAACAAAAACAGGGCACAAGCCTTGTTCACATGACGAAGAATTGTGAGCCGTGTATCTTGCTTAAAGCTCAACGACTGGAATTTCATTTGATCATTAGAAATACTTTCCTAAAGCATTGCAAATAATAAAAACGGAAAAATAAAATTTGCCAAAAATCGTGACCATGCCCCTTTAACAATGAAATCCAACAGTAGCAGTTACATACATGTATAGTTAGATTTATTAGTAATTGCGACATCTTCATCCCACACCTATTTACAAACACATTCATAATCAGTTGAACCCCGACACGCTTCTTTTATTTTAACATGCAGTTCCCATTCAATAATATATGTATTCACCAACGGCCCCTACTCTCCCATTAAATCAAGTAATATTGTCATTTTGACAAAGACTTCTTATATACTGTCTTCACAACAAACATTTGTCAAAGGTTCTACATACATGTACAGTACCGATCAGACCCAACCTAACACCAGAGTAAACCCCAACTAAACCCAGGGGTTATATTATTACTTACTAGAGTAAACTAATATTTAATCTTACCATCCTACTGCCTGTAATTCCTACCCTTTTGTAAAATTCCGAATACATAGGTAGCATCTGCTTTGAGGGATATACATGTACTTCTGACTAGGTTTACTCTCTGTGTCTACTTTGGGTTTAGTTTGGGTTTACTCTGGGTCCACTCTTAGACTAGTAAACCCGAAGTAAACCCAGAGTAAACCTAGAAAGTATTCAAACCCAGGGTTTAGCTGGGGTTTACTTTCTGTTAGGTTGGGTCTGATCGGTACTGTATGTGTGCTCTTTATTCGCGTTTTTAACGAATATACAATATCTTTTCTGAGACAGTTTCCCCGCAAATTTTGACTGCATGGAGAATCAAACTCAAACCTCTTTGAGGTATGATCCGATTGAAACAATTGATGTATACTGTGACTTTAATGTACGGAGACTTGGAGGCCAGAGCGTGCACTTTGATCAGCTGTAGGTAAAATGGCAATCAGCCGAACCACAGACATTAATGTCTCTGGCCTAATGAATCCTATATGTAGGTCTTACCAATCATCAATATTCACCAGGAATTAAACTTTATCATAAAAGTTAACATAAATCATGCAATATTTTATTATCATGTACCAGGCACATGTACTAATTACTTAAGTGTCCACCTTATCAATTTTAAACTTGAGTACTAAAAGCATAATTATAATATGCCAGTTTGGTGGACTTAATTCTCAGAATTCATTATTAGACAGTACATATTATTTGTTAAAATACATTTACCAGGTTAATATATAAAGGAAGAACTTGAAATATAGCATTCATTTTTCCATGTAATGAGTTTTTACATAGTTCAATGTAAAATCATGTTATCAAAATTTAGGTGATAATTAAGATTCTAAGTAACAATTCATATATACACTAAATAAACAAGTTTAAAACAGTCAAAAAAGACACACATATGATGAAGCCATGCACAACTAATGATCTAATTCTAAAATGATAATGTTAATTAAGTTAGGCTGTGTTAGGAAACTCAGCAACATAAAAAGCAATGAGTCAAAAAAGGGGGAAAAGAAGAAGAGTGTTTCATTGAAAAACAAAAAAGGACTTACCAGTTGATGTTTTTAAAATGGGTGTGAAATAAAGATAAGTGAGAACGGACCAACTCCGACAAAAGGTCATTAAGGGGGTCTAACTTTGACCTTACATGAGAGGGACTGGGCAAGTCTCCCAGAATGCATCAGTCTTTAATTAATATCTACCAGTACTTCAATTCTGATATCACTTTCCATAAAGAGCTAATCACTATACTTTAAGTTGGGCTGATGAAAAGAATTATTATTTATATATTTAGATTAATATCTACAAGTACTTTCATTCTGATATCACTTTCTATGGTGATCTTTCAGCTCATCAATTATATATATATATACTTAAAGTTGGTTTGATAAAAAGAAATACACTGTACCATGATACAATCGGGGACATGATCAGTGAAATGATCTAAGATTTGTCAAGGAGTGATGCCTCTGAACAAGCAGATGTTTTTATTACCTAATCTAAGGGATTTTGTTGTTTTATTACAAATTAAATATTTGCGTCTATTAGGCCGCCGGTCAATAGACTTTGATCTATTGGACCACCGGTCAATAGACTGCGATCTATTGGACCGCCGGTCAATAGACTGCGATCTATTGGACCAGTAACGTATATCAGAATGCGTGTATGTCATGCGCGGATCTAGAGGGGGGGTCGGGGGGGTCCCGACCCCCCCCCCCCCCTGGAAAATGAAAATTTATTAAATTTACATAGTAAAATTATCGCGAAAATATGCCTCGGACCCCCCTGGCAAACACAATTATCCTTCGGACCCCCCCTGGAAAAATTTTCTGGATCCGCGCATGTATGTTATAATGTTACATCCTTTCTCAGGGAATGTATATTCCTTTACATAGACGCTGTTTTTAGTACTTGATGAAACCAAATTCAATTTTATCAAAATGGAGTATCAAATAACGCCTCATATAAGGTAAAAGACTATATAAAATCTAATGGGTTGGACACTCCAACTTCTTTGTGTAAACTATTATTAAAATGAGATGTTGTAATGCATGCAACAGGTTTGGTGCATGTAAAAGATGAAAAAATAAATCTTAGTATATTGCAAATGGCACGAAAACCATCTGCAATATGCAAATTGTAAACCCGGAAAACTAAACAAGGAATTAGGTAATAAAACAATTATTAAATGCTTGAACAGTCAATAGACCAGAATTTTTTCCCTTGGTGCAGGGAACAGCTCAGTATGATCTATTGCCCTCGGTCGTTGGCCTCGGGCAATAGATCATACTGAGCTGTTCCCTGCACCAAGGGAAAAATATTCTGGTCTATTGACTGCTCAAGCATTAAATAATTGTAAAATGGTACATGTATTGAGTAATGCTGAGATTTGTCTACTTATAACCAAGGAAGAAATAATACGTATAGTAATGATTTTACATAATAATGAAGGCCAGATTATTTTGATCACTGTAACACTGACATGCAATAATACCATGCATGAACATTTTTGAAGGGAATTTGAAATAATGAAACATTGACAACTGAATGTTTATGCATCTTTAAAAAGACTTGCGGCAGTTGCCTATTAAAGGAAATCATTCTGTGACTGATTTAAAATGCCAATCATTTATACTTTCTCTAACATGCATGTATAGTAATCAGAATCCATGCTTGTATACTTTATATATCATAAACCTATATGTAGTAGTTATTTTTTAGACATTAATAACACATTTTCATCCTTAGGCCTAAAAAAAAAGTTGTGTGTTTAGGGTAACCCGACCTAATTAACCTACAATAAATGCCCCGATCCTACCATTTTAAGGTGTCTGTTTTTATCCGATTGTGATTTATATTAATTCTATTAAAAAATCTGTTTTAAATATGACACAAACAAACATTCTTAGGATTCATGCAGAAAAAAATGTTAAAATAAAAAAAAATCCCTACCTACCTAACCTAATTTTTTCATTAAATAATATACCCTAAACACATTTTTTTACAGGCCTTGTCTTGCGGTATTTAAGAACAGTACTTAAATTATAGGAAGTGAACACTTGATTTTCCTTTCTCCATTTTAGGAGTACTAATAACATGATTGCATGTCCACTTTATTTAATTTATCTGAATATTTTATCAAAAAAGTTTTTATAACATTCAAAAACTCACATCAGGAAAAACTTAATATATTTATATAATTTATAATAGTTTAGTTTTAAGTCTAGCAATTCAAGCCACTATGATTTTGTTTTAATTGGAGCATCCAAACCTGCATCATGCGTTATACCAAAGCATAGATTATTAATATATTGGAGCAACAATGCCCTAAATCATAATTTATTAGTGAAATCAAGACAAATCAATGCTTAAATAAAATAACTGAGGAAATCAGGTTGAATTGATGAAATGAAACAGCTCAAGATAAATTCTAAGAGACTTAAATGAGATTACACAGTTTAATTAAAAGACTAATTACAACAACTTACCGATGGTGATGTTGACATGTTGTATGGCCGTCCCTGTACCACACATTCCAGTATCTCCAGACTCGCACAAGAACTTTGTGAAGGTGTCTTCACTGGTCAGGTTGTAGGTGATGGTGCTGGACCTTGTGAACATACACCCTGATTGAGAGGCTTCTGAATGGATCGGAGTCTGGGGCAATCCGGTGAACAGCCTTTCATTGGTCCTTTGGGCACACCATCTAATTGTCTGGAATGAAAACATCAAATTCTCAATCTGGTTGCGAGAAAGCTAAAATGTTGATGACAATTTGCATGATTTAGTATTGTAACGTGAATTTCTGTCTTAAAGTTAAAGCCCTCAAATAAAATAAAGTATTCAAGTATAATATTTTGACTTTTGTGCAGATTACGAATCTGAAAACAAAGTTTCCTTTCCCTTACTTATTTCATTTTCTTTTATTACAACTGCAGTGAGTGTACCAAATAGTACACTACCTGTGGGATTCATACACTTGTACTTTGGGGCCATATTTTGGGAACAATGACTCACTTCTCTGTTATATATGTGTAGATTGTAGATGCTTACCTTACTTGGGTCACTTCCAATCTCTCCTTGACAGGTTAACTGTATCCCAGTTCCAACTGGAAACTGTCTATTTGGAGTATCAAAGTTCTCATTCAGGATCCTAACTCTAGGCATCTCAATCACAGCTGGTTCGACTGAAACACAAAGCAACTCATTAATACATTTATTACCCAGCTTTTAAAGGATACACACCACAATAGGATATTTGATATTACCAAAACAGTTCGTGAACACAAGAAAGGATATGTCCATATATCTAGATTTAACACAGTGTCAGTATTAAATGTATAATTAATTGCAGGACTGCAGGTTGACTTGCCAATTTTTTCTGATAGTCATGTGTTTGTTAATGACATCCTGTTTTCTGTGCATCAGATTTCAAAATAATAAACCAAACAATATTATTTATCACTGAAATGCTTTCTTCAGTGATTCATGTGGGAAATGAAGGTAGTGTCATTGCAAAATAAATATATATATCCACGTTGGCGGGTCATAATGATTGCTACCTTCATAACCTGCATGAAAAATCAAAGAAAGCATTTAATTCTTTATATTTACATCTTTTTTAAACAAATCTGACATTATCATGATTATTTCCTGCATTTCGTGACTTTTCTTAGGTTGCTAAAGGTTTTTCCATTTGGTAAAATGGTTACCAGTGGATCTAAATCAGGTAGATTTCAGCACAGTCCTTTTTTATAGAACTAAAAATCACACTAGATTTTCTTACGAAATAGAGGAGAAATTACTCCTAACATATATATGTTAATGTTTCGCTGTGTATTCTATTAAGCAGTTTTGGTGGAATTCAGCTTATAGCCAAATCAAGTTAGTATGTCACCAAAAGTCAAACATATATGCTACATATAAATAGCCTAAGTACACTCAGAAATAATTCAAATCCTTATTCTATAAGATACAGTATTTGGTAGTCATGATGTAAATATATATATAAACTTTAAGATATTGTATACCAATGTAATTTATGGCGATTGGACTTGATTCATGTGTGACTATCTCTGACACAACAGTACTGAAGGCGACCATTTTACACATGTACATTTTAAAGTCAGTAGGACACTGTACACTGTTTTTGATAATCGTAAATCTCAGTTGTGCACTGGCTGGAGAGTCTACGTTCCCTGTGGCGGTGGCTCAGCCTTGTAACTGGGTGTCCCTCCATCGTATTGGTGGAGTTTGTCCACTAGCTACTGACACTACAGTTTCAAATGTTGCACTAGAGTTCTTCTGAAACTGTATGGAGTACATAAATTGTATTGTGTAGGGTTGGAGATGGACCACATCATTCTCCCTGTAGTTGATTGTTTGTGGTAGGGCTTGTATTTGAATGTTCTGTGCAAACGCTGAAGATGAAAAAAAAAACCAATTAATCACTGACACACAATAACAACCAGAGTAGAGATTTAATGTTCAGGGACAAATAAATAAATATAAATATATATATATATATATATAAATATATATATATATATATATATATATATATATATATATATATATATATATATATATATATATATATATATATATATATATATAAAATTTGAAAAACGAAAGACAACACAGAGTAAAACGTTAGCGCTTTCATTCAATCTTCAGACGTTATATATATATATATATATATATATATATATATATATATATATATATATATATATATATATATATATATATATATATATATATATAATGTCAGTATAATATATACCTACATGAAAGAGTTTTGATACAATATCATTTGTTAAACCAAACATTTTGGCGCACTATTGTTATAACGTTTGTGCATAAAAATATGTAAAGCGTCAGGTAAAGTCTGACATTCCTCCCTATAAAAGTTGGCATATAAATACTTTCTCTAAGGTATCAATTTGGCAAAGGTGTGTAGATATCTAAAAATTTGCAAATAGTACACTAAATATATACATACCAAGTGAAGTGAAATATAGTAGAACTACTCACACCAACGCAAACTTCATGATTTTTAATTTTACGAAAATACTTCCTACTTCTAGATATTCAAAATAACATGGCGGTTAACGGTGTGTAGGAATGTTTTGACCTTAACCCCGGACAGGTAAACAGCAACTACGGAGAAGTTTGAACTTACAAACAAATAGCATATGTTTGTATCTAAAACTGTTTTCTGTTACTAAATTATAAAGAAAACTGAACCTCATAATTCGCATAAAATTAAATTAGAGGTACTATATTTGATGCGCAGGATATTATACGTGACGCGGTTCAAGGTAATTCGGTTACCTGAGCTCAGATGTGATATTACCAACATATTTATGGCGCATGTCGACGGCATTGTAAACTAGCATGATTAAGAGGGGCTGACTAACAGACATGTTGTAATATACCCAAATGTGTTTGTGAATCGAATAATCGTTGAAATATGTACAATGAAATGCGCTAATTACAATTATATGGAAATCTATCTCTAATATTTAGGGTACCGTGTTGGAATACACACAGAGAATTTATAATGTATGAGCATAGACTCATGAATATAAAATCAATAAAGCACTTTTGAAGCTGGTTGTCAGGATGTTGAGAGGTATATATATGGACATATAACACCCCCCCCCCCCCTCCACAACAGCATACAGTATGAACCATGCTTCACTTTCTGAACTAGGAAGATTTCCGCTACATTATGATATTGTCAATGGATTACTAAAATAATGCTACAGATTAGAAAATTTAACAACAGAGTTTCCTTTATTAAAAGTAGTAAAGAACTTTATTTCGCACAAAATACAACTTGGTATTCCTCTATTGAAAAGCTGCTAAACATTCTTTTAAAATATTCAAAACAATTATTACATATTCTAAAAAGGACTTTGTTACTTCTTTAAAACAATCTCAGACTAAAAAATATTTGATGGATTGGCAGTACTCAAATGAAACACTTAAAGATGGCAAACTTAATTGTTACTTATATATTTTTGAAAACTTACTTCAGACTGGAAAAGTATTTAAATATATTAAGACCTGAATACAGAAAGCCAATCTGTAGACTGCAGATATCAGCGCATAGAATTTTCATTGAATTGGGCAGATATAATAACACACCTAGAACAGAAAGAATATGTAAAAATTGTACACTTAATAGAATTGAAGATGAAGAACATTTTCTTATCCAATGCAGCAAATTTACAAAAGAAGAGAGGAACTATTTGATTTAATTTCATCTAAAGCAAAATATTTTACTAGTTTGCCATTTTCGCTAGCCAAGGGTTTTCGGTCCACTTTGCTTCCCATAAATTTATGGGGAGCAAGGTGGACCGAAAACCCTTGGCTAGCGAAGATGCTAGTTTGCAAGATAAACACAAATTATTTTGGATTTTAAACTGTAAAGAATTAGATATATTAAACTCTCTTGGTAAATTTTCACAAAAGGCATTGCCTTTATTTGTATTTCCTAGTCAAATATTGGTTTTTAACTTTTCAATCATATGATAAACTATTTCAGATTTGTATGTACATTTGTATTTTGACATATTTATGTATGGTGTTTAACATAAATATACCGAAGACACTGTATTGAGTGTATAGAAACATACAAATTTATACTTATTAAATGTTCATGTCTGTCCTAGCTCTTTCAGTCATCCAACTCTTTCCTTCCTGTACATGTTTATTGAATGTTTTATGAACATTGGATATTGTATGTACAATCTTCATGTTGCCCCTTGAGGGCCCTTAGTTGGTTAATAAAGAAATTGAAAATTGAAATTGAAATTGTGGTATACAATAATAGCATGTTAATTGTTATTACATGTATACCATCAGGTGACTTTATCACATGAGCAAGTGCCTATAATCCAAAGAATATACTTTCTGATTCAAATTAAATCAGGAACGACAAGATTTACAGAATCGTGCCATCAGTGTAATTTAGTCGCGTGTTTTCTCCAAAATGACGTTCTTTTTCTTTTTACTTGCGACAATGGACGTACTGAGTCCCCATCGTCTTTATACATTTGCACAACATAAGTTATTTATTTAAACAATATTTCATTCAGTATAATATATTGAATGAGATTAAACAGCAGGCACAGCCTATTTTAATTTAGCCCTCTCCCTACATCAACGTCAAAATGAACAAATTGAAATATTTAAATGTTAGAACATTAGTTATGCTACTTGCACAGATTTAAACCAAACAAATATTCAAGAGACTTATGAAATACTATTTTTACAACAATTGATTCACTAAAAGTCAATAAATATGCCTAAAATCTTAAATCCCAATATCACATTATCTATATAAACTTCCCTATTTCTGGTAAAATTATAATATACTTGTACTTCTCATGCCGTATTTTGTTAAGTTTTTCTTATTATTGAATCCGATCGCGATATGATGTAATTAAGGCACAGGCTGTCATTTAGTAAAGAAAACATTTCAAATTTAGTATTAGTTTAAAATTCGAATATTTTCCTATATCTCTATGTAAGGTTCATGTAGTTTGATTAAACTATTTATGTCAATTTTTCTTCAATCCTTCCTGGGTTTTAATAATACATTGATTATTTATAATTATTAATTACTTATATATCAATACTCCATCATTGAAACATCAGATGTTTTACCAGGCGTACTATTTCTGGGTAAATTACATGTATCACTGCGGATTTCCCGGTACTGGGCTCCTCGAGCTCGGAAACAGGTGTCTCAAACTTAACTATATACAGATTGATTACGTCCCGATTCCAAAAATAAATTCCAAAATTCCTATAATGTTAGTGAAAGTAATTCTGAATCCTACTGTAGCTTTATCTTTCCTAACCAATTCCGTTACCTGTCCAATACTATTACTTATTAGGTTTTATACTGACTGTTTACAGAAATTTGAGGCTCCGCCTCGCCTTCTATGGACTTTACCGACCCCACACATTTCTGTAAACAGTCAGTAACAAACCTAATAAGTGTTTTGTTTTGTCGAGGACCTAAAGTTTGATATGTAAACAACAAAAGATAATATATAACAATTAAATTCATAGGCTTATTCTCTAATTTTGTACCTTTTTCGTCAGTCGTCTGTGCAAACCTGGATGCCATTGTACATAGGATCGTTTCATTACGTCATGGGGAGTCACTCTAAAATATTTTGGGGCTTAAAAATTAAAGGTATGATTTACGATGCTTTTGTGAAACGGTACCCATTGTGTGTGTATATATATATATATATATATATATATATATATATATATATATATATATATATATATATATATATATATATATATATATATATATATATATATATATATATATATATCTAAGCATTGAATCATTATTTTTTGAAAGATATAGTCTCATAACTGCAGCGGTGTGTGCATACAAATTGAGTAACGCGCTCTATATTTACATTTTTTTAACTTCTTGTCTTGTCTGCAAATGTGATTTATAGATCAAAATTTCTGTTTTATCCTAAGGGTAAGTTCAAATAAATGGAAGAGCCACTGTAACAGCCGCAAGCGTGAACTTTGATTCTCGCTTGTAACGTTGCATTTTACAGCGTTCAACGTTTGTGACGTCATAATAAAACTCGTCATTTTAACCTTTGAGTACCTTGTGTGTTTTACGGTCTAACAACTGCAGTATCTTTTCACACACTTTACATGCAAAAAATATTTGGAATGTATATATATATATATATATATATATATATATATATATATATATATATATATATATATATATATATATATATATATATATATATATATACACGATCGTTTTATTAACCCCTTCACGGTAACTGCGGTACTGCTCTTTTGCAGGGCAAAATGACATGGTTTGGTGAAATATGACATAACGTCAATTGTTTCATTTACGTCATTTAATTATCTATCTACTGAAATTTCGGCAAAGTATATCATTTTGCCCTGCAAGAGAGCAGTACCGCAGTTATCGTGAAGGGGTCTATTACGTCACGGGCAAAGGGGGGTCACTCTAAATATTTTGGGGCCTAAAAATTAAAGGTATGGTTGAACGTTTGTGTAAAAAATTAGCTCAAAAAACGTTACGTCCGCCATGTTGCCGTATAAATTTTGACGCTTGCTGTGAAAAGAAGTTTATAAGGCAATCACGTGACGCGATTCATCAAATGGCGTCGATGCATTCTAGTCCGAGGCAAAACAAACGTATATATGGATTTCACTCGGCTTTTACACAGCTACAGGTCTTTTGATATGTATATTTTCGTCCGAGTATTTTTTAATTTTTATGTTTCTCTGTCCGTAATTGTTATTATAAACAGCGCTTCAAAGTGATTTTAATTGGAGCATAATTGAATTATTGTCGCCCTGTACGAAAATTGATTTGCTATATATTCCTTAGAAGAGAAATCTTTCCTCTGACAAAAATTAATGATTTTTTTCAAACCTTATCTATCTTAAAAGTTAAAGTTTTATGCAGACTTATCACACTAGCAGCTTTTTGCAGCAAAATAAAATTTTAAAAAATACAGGTCATATTTCTTTTAAAGGTGTAATAGCAATAAACCGTGATTGTATTTTATCGATTATTTATTTGCTAAAATCCATATGAATTATAAGCAGTTGTAACATATGTACATAATTATAAACATAACCATGACTCTATCTTAGCAAAGCACACGTCACTACTAGTACTAACGTTATAATACACTCTACATTATTTCCTACCAGACGGACAGATAGAAAGACGTAAGACAAAATGTGATAACAAATTAAATAAAGTTTTCAGCAAATCTGAGCTGAAATTATATTCTGCTACTGACATTACTAAATGAAACATGTTAAAGTTGACAATACGCATATCTTGAATCTTTTAAAACTGGTTAGAAACGTATTTGAACAATCAACATTCGATCAGAAGTTTTGTTTGATTCTTGCGTATTTTCATTAGGGTCATTGCACACTAGAGAGCATCAATAAATGTGTACGTAAATAGGCCCCTGACATCAAATTTAAATTAAATCTTTATGTAATCATGTAATACTACGAGGCAATTGTTAGGAAAAAATAGAAATATAACCAATTCAAGATCTGTTGGAATGATATTCTTCTCTTTAAAGCTGCATGGTCCGATTTTTTTCGCTATTTCAGTGGCAAATTAATTTTCATAAAAACGTTTGCCTATTTACACTAGCAGAATCGGTCTCTTTTCAAAGTTAGAACTATTCAAAGTAATTAAAAATAATTTCTTTATGGGCTAATCCCCAAATGCATCATAAGAATGTTTAGAAAAGGAAACTGTTTGGTTTCGTCGTCCTCGAAATCAATTTTAGATGACAGTGGGTATAGTAATATTTGGATGAATAACCAAGTAGTTAATCATGATTAGCTAATCAAAAGCTTAAAACAAAAGCTAACTGATCAGTTACAACAAAACTGGGAATCAATCTGCAATAATTCTTCAAACGGTGTTATATATAAGTTGTTTACTAATTTAGAATTTAGATGCCAACCGTATGTTAATTGTAATTTAAATAATTATATGAAACAAGTTTTAGCTAGATTTCGAACTTTAAACCATAAACTACCTATTGAAACTGGTAGATGGAATGACATAGAAAGAAGTAACAGGTTATGTAATTTATGTAACAGAGACATTGGAGATGAATTTCACTATATTTTGTGTTGCACTGTGTTGAAAAACGATAGAGAAAAGTATATACCAAAATTTTATCTTTTTAGACCAAATATTGTTAAATTTAACGAGCTTTTTTCCTCAAACAATGTGAGCTTATTAAGCAAGTTATGTAAATTTATAAGCATTGTTATCGAGAAGGCTAAACCTCCTGGTTATTAATCTGCATTAAAAAATTGTACTTTAATACTTCATATATATTTTGTAGAGAACCATTACAATTGTTTTATTTTTTTCTCTACTCACGCATAAAGTATATATTGTGTATATGTTTGTAATATTCTCTATGTTGTAAATTACAACCAAAGAGATAAAAGAAACCGTTCAACTGTTCAACCGAATGATTGTGTTTATTACACACATACTATGCATTGATTGTAAAAAAAAAAACTTCAGAAATATTAGTGAACAGAATGTACACAGATTTATTTTTGTTTTGCAATCAATGTCACAATCATACCCGCCTAAACGTCAAGGGCGAATTTTAATGAGGCGAAATAACGCGACGTTATTGCTTTCGAAATAAAAGTCAACAAAATTGAAATGGACATATTTTGTGTAATCATCTGTTGTTCGGTGTAATAAAACGTTTATTTTCCTGGAAATATGAAGATTTAATCGCCCCAGAAAAGTCAAATACCCTTGGGGATATGAAGATTTATTCCCCCAGAAAAATCAATTTGATTTTTCTTGGGGAATTAAGTCTTCATATATCCAGGACATCATGCAATGAGTGTAAAGTGAGCTCTGTATCTCGCTCATAACTCGACGACTGACACTCAAATATTGGTTGACTATATATTGAAATGCCTTACTTTGTAAATATTTAAAACGGAATTTTTTTTAAACTAAGATCATGACCATGCCCTTATAAGAAATCAGACTGTTAAAAAATGACATGTGGTAATAACGAACCGTGTTCGAAATTAAAAGTCCAAAGGAAAAATACAAAACAGTAGCACCTCTCAAAAAGTTAGAGGTAGGATCAGCTAATTAGTGAGCATCCACTACCGACATGTCACACCCGCCGTGTGCTCTAAGTTGTAATCGAGAAAAAAAATCCGTAGAAAATTACAATTAGGTGATTAATTATGGTCTATCAAGTACATGACTTTACAGGTTAATAGACGAAATCAGAAAACGTCATATTTTTAACTATTTATGTTAAAAATGTTGCGATTTTTAAAGGTATTTATCATTCCCATTAAACTAAAGAAAGTAATCCAAATATGGTTATAAATAAGCACAATTGTACATGAAAGACAATTTTTAGCAATAATTATAGATATCATAATTTTACATACATTCATATTTAACACAAATATCAAAATAATCCAGTATAAAACTCTTCATAATGTAAGCTATAGGAATAGTATAGCTGATTCAAGTTCACGGTATAACTTGGCCTATAGTCTTATGTTTGTTAAAAAAGTTGCTGATCGGTGTATTTACAAATAGACAGGAACTAGACGACAAGAAGAATGAGTAGAACGAGTACAGTGATTCCTCCAGCGATGGTACCGGAAGCTGATGTGCCTGAAACTGTTTAAAATGAAGATTGTTGAACAACTGAATTTATGATATATAGATTTGTGAAAAAAAATCATATTATTGTAATATGACCATGTTAATCTTTAAATTGCAAGAATTGAAAAAATGATACTATAAATAGACTTGATATTGTGATTATTTGTACATACAATCTGTTGTAAGAGTATCGTTGTTTTCGGACGCATCTGTAAATGGTAAGAAATAAAGATTCTATTTTATCATAAACAGATCTTAAACTAACATCTGATTTTTTCCCCAAATTGATACAAAAGAAAAAGGTACAAGGAATGTTATATTGATAATGTACTGCAGTGTTGATAAAATGTAAGGATATGTTGATAGCATGTATTGAATGTTGATATAATGTAAGGATATTTGCCCCACCTAAAACAGTGCCGGCATAATGTAATGATGTATTGATCTGTTATACAAAGTTGGCATAATGTAAAGATAAATTTACATCACGTAATGAGATGTTGACATAATGTTATGGTAATTTTTCATCAAAACGTAAAATATTGACATCATGTAAAGAAACTTTACCTATTGTGCTTTCGACATCTCGTAATAAAGATAGATCAAATGTAAAGATATATTTACACCATGTAAGGGATTGCGTCATCATTTAATGATAATGTAACAATGTAAAGATCCATAGTTTAAAGCAATATGAGGCAGCGATTACGTTTCATATAACTACTGTTTTTTAAAAGGAAGTTGTGGCACTAAAAATAAAATAAAAGAACAAACATTTTAATGTTCACATTTATAGCAACACTTACAAGTAAATTAACATGTAGTATGAAATTTATAATAGGGTTTTCACTGTGGCTTCATTGTATTTAAAATCGATAACTTTCGTTAAATTTGAAAACACATAGTTTATAAAAAAAGTTATACATTTATTCCATAATGACGAGGGAAATTTAATCATTCTTCTGAATATCTCCTCTGAAGCCATCGCCCGAGGAGAATTACGTGCCATCTCCCAAAAGAACATTACATTTCATGAACATGCTCAATATTAAAATCCCAGATAATACGTGTACAAACAAAACGTTGAAACCACGCGTATATATTCTCTTAATTTCAATATGTACACTTAATTCGTTCGTGTCAAAAGTCTTGCTCATATATCAGCATTTTGTGTAGAAAATAATCTATTTTAATTCAGCTTGGTTTAAAGAATACCCTCAGAACATAATTTTTTAATTTGTAATTTTTTTAGAATATATATGTAGAGTAAAGATGAATATATCTTTCAAGAAAAATTTCGTTATATCCCTTTTTATATGCAACTTCTACTATAAAGCTTGATTTCCTATCATAACATTAAGATGTATACATACTAGTATATGTTAAGGACCCAACAGATTGACAATGTCTTTAAAAATGAACTGTTTTTAATAATGCTGGTTACGTCCTCTTGGGTAAAGTCGAATTTATTATGTTGAGAACACTGTTTATGAATAAACTTTAAACTTGTTTACATACCATCTGTCGTAGGTGCATTGATGGTGGAAGATCCCTCTGTAATTTATTAAACATTTATCTGAGTAACGTGAAGAGATGTTAAAATAATGTTATAACTTATTATCAGGCTTGGGGCGAATTACATTCTAAAGTAAATTACCATTACTTGATTTTCTTGAAGTAATGCATTACATTACCATTACATGAGTAAAGAAATGCATTACCATTACCATTACTTTGTTTTAATAAAGTAAAGCCAGTAAAGAGTTTTGCAAATGTTTCAAATATAAAACACTCTTTAACATATCTAAAGGTTCATGTTCAGTATCAGGTTCAAATTCAATGACTATACAAGAGTCATTTTATTTGCTCAATATATAATCATATTGTGGCATTATGAACAACATATTGCATAAGTTAATAGATATTTATAGACATCTGGCATGATACAATGTCAGGTATGAAATAGAGACACAGAATCACATGCATAACAGAAAACAGTTTATTGAATAATTTTAAGGTTATAATAAGCTTAATAGAGGTATGTCACCAGATTACACACATTAAGAGAGAGAGAGAGAGAGAGAGAGAGAGAGAGAGAGAAAAATTATTTTCAAATGGGTTATAATATTGGAAGTGATTTTGATTTTTATCATGGATGGACAGTGCATTCATTTTGCCTTTAAAGGTGCATGTCTGCCCTTTATTCTATTAGGACATGGCGTAGAGAAGGGGACTGGGGTGTTTAGCACTTCTTTGATTAGAATTTGAAAAGATGTTTTGATACTTAGATTATCATGGGGGCATAGTGTGTTGTTGACACATTCTTTATTGAAGTGCAAATTAATTCGAGTATATTGTTTAAATGATTTAAAACCCTTAATAAAACACTATTAAAGAATGTTTTTATTAAGGGTTTTAAATCATTTTTATTTATTTAAAAATTTACTTGAGGTCAATAATTGAACAGACTATAATTCACCTGTAATTAATTTCTTTTGTTCTTCGACACCCTTACCTGTGCACCATTCCCACTTAGCTAAAATCAGTCACCCATAAAAAATTCAGAATTTTAGCTAAGTGGGAAGAAACTGTGTTGATTTATTTAGTAATATTAATAATTTTTTAATAATACAACTAAAACATTTTTATCTCAAGAATTATTTCTTTCTTCTTTAAAATAAATTTTATCAAATCCAATTTCAGCTATTCATCACATTTAAAGTGAACAAGCATAGTAATGCATAGTGATGCATAGTAATGCAACGTAATGCCATGCAATGCCAGCATTACACTAGATTTTGGTAAGTAATGAATTACATTACCATTACTAGTAATGCTAATTTTGTAGCATTACACATTACTAGCATTACTTTGAAAACATGTAATGCATTAAAATGCATTACATTACATTTAGCATTACACAAAGCCTGCTAATTATAATTTATAGCAAAACGTAGACAATATACATAGATAGAAACATACAAGACTTCAAGGTTAATAAGAGATATCAATTTTTGTATAAAACAATTGCAAAGCTTTATTTCTTTGATAACATAAAAATGACTTTCTGAACTTATAACAAGTTGTCTCGATCAGTGAAGTTCTTTTTAGAATAGAATTTCATGTTTTGAAAACATGTACAATAGTCATACAAAGTATACATATTAGGGTAAAGACTGGCTTATCTAAAATTACGACTAATGTAATTTAATTAAATACTTTTCTTTTTCTGCGTCGAGACACTTAAAATAAAAAACGGTGAAACACCTGAACATAGCATACATTGGTCTTGAATTTTTTTTATTCACATACCATCTGTTGAAGGAGCACTAGTGGTAGAGGACCCTTCTGTAACTGATAAAGACAATGATTGAAATACGTCATTTACGAAATGTCCGGCAAACCAAGATAATATGTGTTTTAATTGGATCATTATAAACTGCTGTCTGTTTCAAGGAATATCTATGCCCTGAAATGAAATTAGATTTAAACAATGCAATCAAATTGCCTAAGTTATGCTATATACTATGATAGTTTACCAGTAATGCTAATGTTGACATATTGAATTGCTGTTCCTGTTCCGCACAAACCAGAATATCCGGACTCGCACAAAAGCTGTGTAAAGGTGTCTTCGTCAGTCAAGTTGTAGTTGATAGTACTAGACCGTGTGTACTGACACCCTGATAGAGAGGCCTCTGAGTGGATCGGGGTCTGGGCCAATCCGGTGAAACTGAATTCACTGACCCTTTTTGCGCACCATCTGATAATCTAAAACAATAAAATATACGAAATGGTAAATGTACCTAAAAGATTTTAACAATATCTAACAGACTTCTATGTTCACGGGCCAGTGATACTTACATTGCTTTTGTCACTCCCTACCTGTCCTTGACAGGTTAACTTTATCGCAGTTCCAACAGGAAACTGTCGATCTGGCGTATCATAGACCTCATTCAGGATCTTCACTCGGGGCACTTCAATTACAGCTGGCTTAACTGAAAACCAAAAAAAGCGCACTGTTTTTAAATATGCATATAGGGGTTGTTCGATATGTAAGTGAATTATTGCACAGCGCAACTATTTGTTGCACGATTTCGTGGATGACGATACTCTTGAATAGACCTCTTCAAGATTTCAAACGATTTAAACCCGATACTTCAGCTCCATATAGTTTTAAACTTTTCGGAAACACATTTGGAAACGGGTTGATAATAGGTATAGAAAAAAAAAACCAGAGCTTAAAGTTTGCACAGAACTTGGTCATTCCAAAATGCATTATTTACTGAATTGGGGAAAGCTTACGAGTGTGACAATGAATGAGATTGTAGGTGGAGACGGAATCCGTCAAAAATGCAAGGAAAATGTCTCAAAAGTCAGGGACATAATTGAAAGTGATGGCTGATCCACGATTTGTAACATTTCCAAAGCTACAGGGGATGCATTTTAATACAAAGCGTTGAAAGTACAAAAGATATCTGCAAGATAGGTACCGCATTTATTAACAGATTACTAAAAACCGCTTTGACAATTGTTAAAAATGTTTCCTAGATTCAATCAAAGACCATTTACAAATATGGTTACTTGTGACGAAACATTTTAAACTACTTTGAGCCAGTAAAAAAAAAATGGAAACAAAATATGTTTACTTAACTCGGGATGGCAATCTCACAGTTTCAAAGTTCAAACCCGAGCACCATAAAAAACTGATAATATATTTCGAATTTCAATATGTAAGTAATCGTCCATTAATATAACTTGACCGAGCGATATTCAGGTACTCGTTGACATTCTAAACAAGGTAGAAGCATGATGATGCCTAAAGAACCATGAGCAAACGAGATTCTTCTAATGTGATGGTATTGTCGTGCAAATTCCGTTGCCGAAGAGCAAGAGTCTTACAAGTTGGTATTACCAAGATGTTATATAATCAAATTATAATCATAAAAGATGTCCTGTGTCAGGTTAGGAATGTTTTTCTACTTTATTATAATGGTCCATGTTACACATATGAGCTTGTGAAGCAAATTTTGAACTTGGAGAAGGTTACCGTATTTCCACACCCACCATATTCTCCAGATCTAACCCCATGCGACTATTTCCTTTTATCAGAACTTAAGAAAATATTTAACTGGTTGTCGTGTTAAGTCCCGATAAGCACTTGGCTCAGCCATTAGTCAGTGCTTCAGAGGTCTACCTAAGTTAGCGTGTCATGACACACTTCAGATATTGATCTATTTCAGAAATGGGTAGATTTCAAACCGAAGGTTATACTTTGAAGGGATGTAATGTTATTTAGCTGAGTCGAATGTAATATCGTTTGTATAATAACATTCAACGAAAAACATTTTAAATATTTTAATACTGTATATAGGTTTATTTTCGCCTACTGTTAGTTTCGTCTTTTCTCTTGCAAAGGGTTTTGTTCCCTCCTAGATTCGCTCAGTCAAATTCGAGCAAACGTTTCCCTGTATACGGTATTTTTTTCATGTTGTCTAATATAGTATTTAATTTTGTAACACTGCTCATCAAAGCAGTATTTGATTTTCTAACACTGCTTTGATTAGAGTTAGCTGCTTTGTTTAGAGTTATGTTCAATGTTACTCAGATAAGCGATTTGACCATCGTGTTCCATTGTCGTTTCTAATCAATGGCTAAAAATTTCTTTCTACGGATGTTCTCACAAAACAATTGGATGCAAAACTACGCGTTAAAACATTTAAGTTTACACCACTTACCAATGTAAGATATGGTGATAGGACTGGTCTCCTGTGTGACACTCTTCTCTGAATAGGAGTTGTATCCAGAAAATTTACACATGTACATCTTGAAATCGTTAGGACATTGCACGCTGGTTTTGTCTATAGATAATCTTAATTGTGCAGTGCTTGGAGAGTCTATATTCCCTGTGGCAGTGGCCCGGTTCCGTAATGCAGAGTCCTTCCATTGTACTGGTGGTGTTTGTCCAGTAGCTACTGATACAATAGTCTCAAATGTTGTACTTGAGTTTTTCTGTAACTCTATGTTGTACACTGCATTGAGTTGTGAAGGGTTAGTGATGGAACAAACGATCACCAAATCATTCTCCCTGTAATTAACTGTCTGTGGGAAGGCTTGTATATGTATGTTCTGGATATATGCTGAAGTTGAAATAACAGTGAAATATATTTTTACCCATAATACTTGTAACATTAGAGCATTATTAATTTCTATTATTGAAAAATAATACCATACGATTTTGAATTTCTATATGTTTTTAATTCAATGTTACAAAATACCCATCCCCAAAACAAAGCAAATACAAATTAAACCGATTTGATAGGAATTTTCTCCATCCACAGTTACCAATAATATATTTATATTTTCCTCATTTTGTAGGTTTTAAACTTGAATGAGGTATGAAAATTTGTTCAGATATATCATTTGTTATCTATTAAATGTACATCTCAGTTAATTGGAGGTGATTCTCGATAAGTAGAATTTTCACACGATTTAAGATGACCCTGATTAATCTTCGGAAGAAACCTGAGAACTTTTGTTCATACCTAGTGTTCATACTTAAGAAGATCTTAATCTTCTTTGAGAGCGTTCTTCCAAGCATAAAAGTTTAAGAAAAACTTGTTGAAATCCTATTTGTACATGTAATACAATTTTCCAAACAAATATCGCGTTTTTCAATTAAAACTATTACAAAAAACGAAATTCAATCGGAAAAAGTAGGCATTAATAAGAAACACTTGCGAAAAACAGTAATTTCAAATGTTAAGGTTTTGCTAAGTGTTAATAATTCAATCAGTATTGTTTCATTTTATATGTTTTATTAAGAAGAAATATCAGTTCCGAAATATTAAAAATGTTATATCATTTCATTTAATAACCTTTAAATTATTCTATTTATCAGGGTGAACACTTGATTAAAATATTTTCTATGTATATCATATTCAAAATATCATATTCTAAACAGACTACAATAAACCAAATGGGCGATTGGTCATAACCTGTTGAAACTGGGGCGGGGCTAAAAACACCAGAAGCTTAAATAATAAACCTAGAACAAATTTTAAAGGTGATTTTCATAACAACATCTTCCTTCCTTAAAAACCGTAGAAGGAGTTATCCTTACAATACGGGACGGGTACCTAATATGCAATAAATTGCCTACAAATGACGCAAGTGCAGCAGCAGGTTTGTTTTTTACATTAATCATCAGAGACCACTATCCAAGTAATATGCACACCTCTAATATATTTACAATTTGTTTGCAAAAGAACAATTTCGTATCTTGAAAACTATAGGATGAGTTATCTATACAATAAGGGTACCCTTTTGGCAGCCGCCCGCCTGCCATTTTCATTGTTTCAATCACAGGATCTTCCTTTGGAAAACCAGGTTAAAAACCAAAACTCTTAGGTATACGTGTACTAACAATTTGATCGTTCTTTTCATAGAGATCAAAATACTAGTAACACAATATTGTACTATATTGTGGTTTCATTTTTGATGACAATATAACTATATGGATATATTCCCCAGTGACGTCATTTGTGGACCTTACAAAAGACTTGGTATTATTTAACTACTCTTTTATGATACAATTTTTTTTATTTTGCATATTGTTTTCAGACAGTCAATGTTCAAATAAACTTGTTATTGTTAGTTGGCTTTCAAATCACTTTCAGAGTTATATCCCTCTTTAATGCGTTTTTGGAAAAACAACATGTTTTCTATATCATACTGCTATAAAAATACCACATATACTGTATATGACATTTGGTGATAACAATCAGTGATCAAAATTTAAAGTCCAAAGGACAACAAAACAAAACAAGATCAAAGCAAAAACGGACCTCTAATGAATCTGATGCCCTACAGGAGTGAGCATCCTCTAATGACCGGTCACATCCGCCGTATGCTCTTTGTTGTAATCGGGAAAACGGAAGACAATTAGATAATTATGGTGTAACAATAAGTATGAAAAGCGTCAGTCAGCATGAGACTTAGTGGAGAATTGCATTTGCTGACAAAGTCGTTGTATCAACCAAAGAATTTACAAAGAGATGGCATAACCGAGGCTGTTGGTAATCTTGTTTTATTAACTTGTTTGTCAGTAGTTTGCCTCGCCTCAGAAAGGGGCATGGTCACGATTTTGTTCAAATTTTATTTTTTCGATATCTATTGTTAACAATGCTTCAGTAAGACATTTCTAATAATCAAATAAAATTTGAGAGTGATTTGTAGGGTCATAAACAAGATAAAAGACTCACAATTCCTCGTCATGTAAACATGGCTCGTGCCCTGTTTTTGGTTTACATAGGTTCAATATACCAGTAAAAAATCTTTTTTTTCAGCTTATTTGTCCATCTTTTTATTTATTTTAAGCATGGATAAACATTTCATAACGTTTAACACATTCGGTTTAAGTTAAAAACTGAAATGCTTTTTTAACGTTCAAAATGTAAACAAACGCTGTGTTAACAAAGCGAAGAATTTCAAGCTCTGTAACTCGTTTATAACTCAAATGTCGGTTGCCTATTAAAAATGCCTTTCTGAAGCATTGTAAATATTAATATCGCAAAATTTTTTTTGACCAAAATCGTGACCATGCCCCGTTTAAAAATTTGAAAGTTATTTATGTTGGCGTGATTTACTGTTATAATTTTACAAGTTCTGGCTTTTTGTTACAAAAACTTCATCTTTTTTAAAGTCCGTTTTTATTTTTGCTCTCTCTGTCTGATTTGAAGACAAATACTAAATTATTTAGCTATAGTAATATTTGAAAATTCATAATGATGAAAAACCTGATTTGTCATTGACCTTACATACCATCTGTTGTTGGAATACTGGGACTAGGAGACAAATCTGTAATTGATAAAGAACAAAAAAGAAGTTGTTACAATAAAAGAAAAACAATTTACTATAAAGCTTGATTAAATATCATAACATCAAATGTATACAAATGTTTAGGACCCAACTAATGCCTTTAAAAATGGTAACCTATTGAGTTTTTTTTAAATACCCGTTACGTACTTTGGGTAACAGTCAAATTAATTTTGTTAGAACACTGTTTATGCATAGACTTTAAACTTGTTTACATACCATCTGTCATAGGTGACTTGATAGTGGAAGATCCCTTTGTAATTTATAAAACATTTATCTGAGTAACGTGAAGAGATATTGAGATGTTATAACTAATTAGAATTTATAGCAAAAAAGACAATATTCCTAGACAGAGACAGTAATAAAACAAGTACAGTGTATACAAGACTTCAAGGTTAATAATTTATTTCTTTGATAACATAAAAAGGACTTTCCCAACCCATAACAAGTTGTCTCGGTCAATGAAATTCTTTGAAGATAGCATACAAGTACATACAAAGTGTACATATTAGGGCAAAGACTGGAAATCAACTAAAATCAGGCTAATGTGATTGAATTTAATACTCTTTCTTGGTGCTGAGACACTATGAATTAAAAAACGATGGAACACCTGAACATAACATACATTGGTCTTGAATTTGTTTGAATTCACATACCATCGGTTGAAGGAGCACTGGTGGTAGAGGACCCTTCTGTAACTGATAAAGACAATGATTGAAATACTTCATTTACGAAATGTCCGGCAAAAGAAGGTTATATGTGTTTTAATTGAATCATCATAAATTGATGCATGTTTTAAAGAATATCGATGCCCTGAAATGAAATAAGATTTAAACAATGCTATCAAATTGCCTTAGGTATTCTTTATACTATGATAGTTTACCAGTAATGCTGATGTTGACGTATTGAATTGCTGTCCCTGTTCCGCACAAACTAGAATATCCGGACTCGCACAAAAACTGTGTAAAGGTGTCTTCGTCAGTCAAGTTGTAGTTGATGGTACTAGACCGTGTGTACTGACACCCTGATAGAGAGGCATCTGAGTGGATCGGGGTCTGGGTCAATCCGGTGAAACTGAATTCACTGACCCTTCTTGCGCACCATCTGATGGTCTAAAATAATATAATATACGAAACGTTAAAGGTACCCAAAAGATCTTATCAATATATAACAGATTTCTATGTTCACGGGCAATTGATACTTACATTGCTTTTGTCACTCCCTACCTGTCCTTGACAGGTTAATGTTATCGCAGTTCCAACAGGAAACTGTCGGTCTGGTGTATCATAGAGTTCATTCAGGATCTTCACTCGGGGCACTTCAATTACAGCTGGCTTGACTGAAAACCAAAAAAGCGCACTTCTTTTAAATATGCATACAAGGGTTGTTCGATATGTAAGTGTATTGTTGCACAGCGCAACTATTTGTTGCACCATTTCGCGAATGATGATACTATTACTTATTAGGTTAGTTACTGACTCACTACGGAAATATATTGGGTTGATCAATCTCATAGATGGCGAGGCGAAGCCGAGCCGTCTATGAGATTGATCAACGCAATATATTTCCGTAGTGAGTCAGTAACTAACCTAATAAGTGTTTTATTTTCCTGAGGACTATCAAGCGACATATTCATTCACAAATAGCGGTGATCTACGCAAAGCCATGTACAAGATGCTTTACATCTCGTCCAATTAAACTCACTTAAACTCTTCAAAATCATCAAAACCACCTTTCAAATACGCTTTAAAAATCTTCACTTCACCCATATTACCTACATTGTTTTGTTGCTATTCAATTTTAAATCTCTGCAGATATTTGTGCAAATTCAGACACTTCCATTTTGTTCTGCTCCAGACACAACAATGTGACGTCAATATTCAAAGGGCAACTACTCTAATTGAAAAATAATTCCAAAGGGCCACTACTCTAAATATTTTAATGACTTACTGAACACGATTTCTGTGTTAAATAATATGAAATATCGAGATGAGTAGGTGAGGCGGCGGCCAATGACGGCCATATTGCCTAATATTAATCCTCAGAGAACCTACATAGAGATATATGAGGCAATCACGTGTCATGTTTAATCCAATGAAAATGTGACATTTCAGTCCGAGGGAAAACAATCTTGAATAGACCTCTTCAAGACTTTCAAAGGATTTAAACCTGATACTTCAGCTCCATATAGTTTTAAACTTTTAGGAAATATATTTGGAAATGGGTTGAAAATATAGAAAAAAAACAGAGCTTAAAGTTTGCACAGAACTCGGTCATTCCAAAATGCAGTTATTTACTGAATTGGGGGAAGCTTACGAAAGTGACAATTAATGCGATATAGCTCGTAGGTGGAGACGGAATCCGTCAAAGACGCAGGGAAAATGTCTCAAAAGTCAGGGACATAATTGAAAGTGATTGCTGATCCACGATTCGTGACATTTCCAAAGCTCAATTCAAAGCTTAATTCAAAGCGTTGAAAGTACAAAAAATGTCTACAAGATAGGTACCACATATTTTAACAAATCACTAAGACCGCTTGGACACTTGCTAAAAATGTTTCCTAGATTCAATCAAAGCCCATTTACAAATACGGTTACCTGTGACGAAATATTTTTAACTACTTTGAGTCAGTAAAAAAAATTGGAAACAAAATATGTTTACTAAACTCGGGATGGCAATCTCACAGTTTCAAAGTCCAAAACCGAACACCATAAAAAACTGATAAGATATTTCAAATTTCAATATGTAAGTAATCGTCCATAAATATACATGTAACTTGACCGAGCGATATTGGTTGACATACAAAACACAGTAGAAGCCTGTTGATGCCTAAAGAACCATGAGCAAAACGAGATTCTTCTCATGTGATGGTATTGCCGTGAAAATTCCGTTGCCGAAGAGCAAGCGTCTTACGGGTTGGTATTACCAAGATGTTTTACTATAAAAACTCACAAATTATAATCATAAAAGATGTCCTGTGTCAGGTTAGGAATGTTTGTCTACTTCATTACAACGGTCCATCTTATACATATGAGCTTGTGAAGCAATTTTTGAAGTTGGAAAAGGTTACTGAATTGCCACACCCACCATATTGCAACAGCAGAGTATACTTTGAAGGGATTTAATGTTTTCTTACAAGCTGAATCGAATGAAATATCGTTTGTGACATAACATTCACCGAAAAAACATTGGTTTAAATATTTTAATACTGTATATAGGTTTATTTTTGCCTCGTTTTATTTTTGTCTTTCCTCATACACAATGGATTTTTTCCCCACCTAAATTCGCTCAGTCAAATCGGAGCAAACGTTTCCCTGTATACAGTATTTTTTTTATGTAATCTAATTAGTATAGTATTTAATTTTGTAACACTTCTCATTAAAGCAGTATTTGATTTTGTAACACTGCTTTGATTAGAGTTAGCTGCTTTGATTAGAATTATGTTCAATGCTACTCAGATAAGCGATTTGACTACTGAGTTTCATTGTCGTTTCTAATCAATGGCTAAAATTCCTTTCTACGGGTATTCTCACATAACAATTGGATGCAAAAGTACATGTAAAAACATTTAAGTTTACACCACTTACCAATGTAAGATATGGTGATAGGACTCGTCTCCTGAGTGACACTCTTCTCTGAATAGGAGTTGTATCCAGAAAATTTACACATGTACATCTTGAAATCGTTAGGACATTGAACGCTGCTTTTGTCTATAGATAATCTTAATTGTGCAGTGCTTGGAGAGTCTATACTCCCAGTGGCAGTGGCCCGGTTCCGTAATGCAGAGTCCTTCCATTGTACTGGTGGTGTTTGTCCAGTAGCTACTGATACAATAGTCTCAAATGTTGTACTTGAGTTTTTCTGTAACTCTATGTTGTACACTGCATTGAGTTGTGAAGGGTTAGTGATGGAACAAACGATCACCAAATCATTCTCCTTGTAATTAATTGTCTGTGGGAAGACTTGTATATGTATATTCTGGACAGATGCTGAAATTGAGATAACAGTGAAATAAATTTTTACCCATAATACTTGTAACATTACAGCATTATTAATTTTCAATTATTAAAAAATTACACCGCACGCATTGTGAATTTCTTTATATTTTTAATTTAATGTTACAAAAGCCGACCCCAAAACAAAGAAAATTGAAATCTACCGATTGATAGGAATTTTTCTCTAACCAAAGTTTCCAATAATATTATTATATTGTCCTCATTTTGTAGGTTTTAAGCTTGAATGAGTATGCAAATTTTTGAGAAAAGTTATTTTTATCAATTAAATGTACATCCCAGTTAATTGGAGGTGATTCTCGATAAGTAGAATTTTCAGACGATTTAGGATGATCCTGATTAAACTTCGGAAGAAACTTTGTTCATACCTAGTGTTCATACCTAAGAATATCTTAATCTTCTTTGAGAGCTTTCTTCCAAGAAGAAAGGTTTAAGAAATACTTTTCATTCCTATTTGTAAAACATTTTTCCAAACGGACAAATATTGCGTTGTTCATTTCTAACTGTTACTAAAAACACCTCTGATATATTTACAATTTGTTTGCAGAAGAACAATTTCGTATCTTGAAAACTATATGAGGAGGTATTCGTATAATAAGGGTACCCTTTTGGCAGCCGCCCGCCTGCCATTTTCACTGTTTCAATCACAGGATTTTTCCTTTGGAAAACCAGGTTAAAACCAAAACTCTTAGGTATACGTGCACTTACAATTTGATCGTTCTTTTTCATAGAGATCAAAATACTAGTAACACAATATTGTACTATATTGTGGTTTCACTTTTGATGACAATATAACTATATGGATATATTCCCCAGTGACGTCATTTGTGGACCTTACAAAAGACATGGTATTATTTAACTACCCTTTTATGATAAAAAAAATTTTATTTTGCATATTGTTTTCAGACAGTCAATGTTCAAATAAACTTGTTATTGTTAGTTGGCTTTCAAATCACTTTCAAAATTATATCCCTCTTTAATGCGTTTTTGAAAAAAACAACAACATGTTTTCTATATCATACTGCTATAAAAATACCACATATACTGTATATGACATGTGGTGATAACAATCAGTGATCAAAATCAAAAGTCCAAAGGACAACAAAACAAAACAAGATCAAAGCAAAAACGGACCTCTAATGAATCAGATGCCCTAGAGGAGTGAGCATCCTCTAATGACCGGTCACATCCGCCGTGTGCTCTTTGTCGTAATCGGGAAAACGGAAGACAATTAGATAATTATGGTCTAACAATTAGTTTGAAAAACGTCAGTCAGCATAAGACTTAGTGGAGAATTGCATTTGCTGACGAAGTCGTTGTATCAACCAAAGAATTTACAAAAAGATGGCTTAAACCGAGGCTGTTGGTAATCTTGTTTTATCAACTTGTTTGTCAGTAGTTTGCCTCGCCTCAGAAAGGGGCATGGTCACGATTTTGCTCAAATTTTATTTTTCAATATCTATTGTTTACAATGCTTCAGTAAGACATTTCTGATAATCAAATAAAATTTGAGAGTGATTTGTAGAGTTATAAGCAGGATAAAGGACTCACAATTCTTTGTCATGTAAACAAGGCTCGTGTCCTGTTTTTGTTTACATAAGTTCAATATACCAGTAAAAAAATCTTTTTTCCAGCTTATTTGTCCATCTTTTTATTTATTTTAAGCATGGATAAACATTTTCTAACGTTTAACACATTCGTTTTAAGTTAAAAAATGATTTTTTTAACGTTCAAAATGTAAACAAACGCTTTGTTAACAAAGCGAAGAATTTCAAGCTCTGTAACTCGCTTATAACTCAACAAATGACATTCAAATGTCGGCTGCCTATTAAAAATGCCTTTCTGAAATATTGTAAATATTAAAATCGCAAAAATGATTTTTGACCAAAATCGTGACCATGCCCCGTTTAAAAATTTGAAAGTTATTTATGTTGGCGTGATTTGCAGTTATAATTTTACAAGTTCTGGCTTTATGGTACAAAAACTTCATCTATTTTAAAGTCCGTTTTTATTTTTGCTTTCTCTCTCTCATTTGAAGACAAATACTAAATTATTTAGCAATAGTAATATTTGAAAATTCATAATGATGAAAAACCTGATTTTTCATTGACCTTACATACCATCTGTTGTTGGAATACTGGGACTAGGAGACAAATCTGTAATTGATAAAGAATAAAAAAAAAGTTGTTACAATAAAAGAAAAACAATTTACTATAAAGCTTGATTAAATATCATAACATCAAATGTATACAAATGTTTAGAACCCAACTAATTCCTTTAAAAATGGTAAACTATAGAGTTTTTTTTTTAAAAAAAATATTCGTTACGTACTTTAGGTTACAGTCAAATTTATTTTGTTAGAACACTGTTTATGCATAGACTTTAAACTTGTTTACATACCATCTGTCATAGGTGCATTGATGGCGGAAGATCTCTTTGTAATTTATAAAACATTTATCTAAGTAACGTGAAGAGATATTGAGATGTTATAACTAATTAGAATTTATAGCAAAAAGTAGACAATATACCTAGACAGAGACAGTAATAAAACAAGTACAGTGTATACAAGACTTCAAGGTTAATAATTTATTTCTTTGATAACATAAAAAAGGACTTTCCCAACCCATAACAAGTTGTCTCGGTCAATGAAATTCTTTGAAGATAGCATACAAGTACATACAAAGTGTACATATTAGGGTAAAGACTGGAAATCAACTAAAATCAGGCTAATGTGATTGAATTTAATACTCTTTCTTGGTGCTGAGACACTATGAATTAAAAAACGATGGAACACCTGAACATAACATACTTTGGTCTTTAATTTGTTTGAATTCACATACCATCTGTTGAAGGAGCACTGGTGGTAGAGGACCCTTCTGTAACTGATAAAGACAATGATTGAAATACTTCATTTACGAAATGTCCGGCAAATGAAGGTTATATGTGTTTGAATTGAATCATCATAACTTGCTGCATGTTTTAAAGAATATCGATGCCCTGAAATGAAATAAGATTTAAACAATGCAATCAAATCGCCTAAGGTATTCTATACACTTTGACAATTTACCAGTAGTGCTGATGTTGACATATTGTATGGCGGTCCCCGTCCCACACAAACCGGTATCTCCAGACTCGCATAAGAACTTTGTGAAGGTGTCTTCGCTGGTCAGGTTGTATGTGATGGTACTGGACCTTGTGTACTGACACCCTGATAGAGAGGCCTCTGAGTGGATCGGGGTCTGGGGCAATCCGGTGAACATCATTTCATTGGTCTTTTGGGCGCACCATCTGATAGTCTAAAATAATAAAATATACGAAACGTTAAAGGTGACCAAAAGACCTTATAAATATATAACAGACTTCTATGTTCATGGGCCAGTGATACGTACGTTGCTTTTGTCACTTCCTACCTGTCCTTGACAGGTTAATGTTATCACAGTTCCAACAGGAAACTGTCGATCTGGCGTATCAAAGAGCTCATTCAGGATCTTCACTCGGGGCATTTCAATTACAGCTGACTTCACTGAAAACCAAAAACAGCGCCTCACTTTTAAATGTGCATACAAGGGTTGTTCGATATGTAAATGTATTGTTTCACAGCGCCACTATTTTTTGCACGATTTCGTGGATGATGATACTCTTGAATAGACCCTCTTCAAGACCTTCAAACCTAAAACTTTAGCTCCATATAGTTTTAGACTTTTAGGAATTTCACAAGACCTAGTGTTGACAACTATTGTAACAAGAAGCCCAGGGGCCACATCGCTCACCTGAGCAACAATTGCCTTTATTCTGATCAAATTAGCATTACAGTATCAAAATATCTTGACAACTAAATACAGTAGATCTTGCTAAAAGAAAAATTGAAAATCTGCCAATTTTTTATCCACCCCTTTTTTTGGTAAATACCAAGCCTCTTTTGTTGTTGTACCTGTAAGAAGATTTTTTTCTATTCCTATGAACCCCCCCCCCCCTTTCGTGGCCCCACTTTTCTCTATGGAATCATGGTTTCATCAAACTTAAATCTGCATAACCTGTGCTTTCACACTAAGTACTGAGTTTTGGACCGAAAAATTTCCCAGAATACTTTTAAAGATTTTCTCTGTAAATTCCTAAGGAAAAATTCAAACAGCCATCACGGCCCCGCCCTTCCACTAGGGACTGTGATTTTGCAAACTTGAATTTACACTACCCGAGGATGCCTCTACACAAGTTTAAGCTTTTCTGGCCAAATAGTCTTTAAAAAGAAGATTTTTAAAGGTTTTCTCTATTTATCTATGTAAAAATTCATCCCCCATTGTGGCCTCACCCTACCCCTGGACTATTATTTAAACAAACTTGAATCTATACGATCTGGGGCACAGGTGCTTGAGGACAGGATTGCCCACCCCCTCCACCCCTACCCCCCCCCCACCCGCCCCAATAATAGACCCCCGGGACTTTATTTTTCTTTTTTATTAAATTTCCCTTTTATGACATATTTCTAATCTAATTTATTCATTCATTGCCCAAAATTACATAAAACACTGTAGTTGAGGCACCGCCAATGAATATTTGTTGAAATGTACTATCAAACTACATCTACCAGGTAAAACGGTGACCTCATGTCGTAGCCCGATAATTCCCTTCACTGAATATCTGCATGCCATGCCCGTGTAAATACATTTATTAGGTAAATAGGACAATTTTCACCGACAAGTTACAAGTTTTGAACCGATCCATCTAGAACCAACGGAAGTGAGGTTTTTTCGCAAGGAAGACAACTCCGAGAGATTTATGAAATTGTTTGGCAAACTCGAAAAAAGTACAATTCATACGAAGTATGAATTCTAATCAAGCCGCGAAAACTTTTTTATCGTCTTGGGAACTGGAAAATCTAAAAGAAGGCACCCATACTGAGTGTATGACAATGGGAAGACATGAAAGAGAAAATAAAAAACTTATGTTACGAGTTATCTTCCTTGCGATAAACCCTTACTTCCGTTGGTTCTAGATGGACGAAGTTAGCAACCTTCTTGTATTATATATATATGTAGAGGGTCTGATTTTTTTAAAAATATTTGTTTTAGGTAATTTAGGCCAATGATTGTATAAATTAGATTAGAAATATGTCAGAAAAAGACAATTTAATAAAAAATTAATAATTAAGTCCCAGGGGTCTATAATCTTGGGAGGGGGGGATTGGATGGATGGGGGGGGGTCGATCCTGTCCTCAAGCACCTGTGATCTGTGACCTGTGGGGATGCTTCCACTCAAATTTGGGCTTTTCTGGCATAATAGTTTTGAGAAGATTTTTAAAGATTTTCTCTATATATTCCTATGTAAAACTTGACCCTCCCCCCCCCATTGTGGCCCCACCCTACCCTAAGGGACTATGATTTGAACAAACTTGAATCTACACTACCTGAAGATGCTTCCATTTTAATTTGAGCTTTTCTGGCTTAATAGTTTATGAGAAGAAGATTTTTAAAGATTTTCTCTATATTTTCCTATGTAAAACTTGATCCCCCAATTGTGGCCCCACTCACCCCCGGGGACCATGATTTGAAAAAACTTGAATCTACACTACCTGAGGATGCTTCCACTCTAATTTAAGCTTTTCTGGCCTAACAGTATTTGAGAAGAAGAATTTTAAAGATTTTCTCTATAATATATTCCTATGTAAAACATGATCCCCCTATTGTGACCCCACCCTACCACCGGGGACCATGATTTGGACAAACTTGAATCGATACAACTTGAGGATGTTCCCATTTTAATTTGAGCTTTTCTGGCCTGATTGTTTTTGAGAAGAAGATTTTTAAAGATTTTCTCTAAATATTCCCATGTAAAACTTGATCCCCTCTTGTGGCCCCTCCCTACCACCGGGCACCATGATTTGAACAAACTTGAATCTACACTACCTGAGGATGCCTCCACATAAGTTTAAGCCCTTCAGGTCGAATTGTTTTTGAAAAGAAGATTTTTGAAAAATACCACCAAATTTTCAATAATTCTCAATTATTTCCCATTTAAAGAGGGCGTAGCCCTACATTTGAACAAACTTGAATCCCCTTCACCTTGTGGTGCTTTGTGTCAAATTTGGTTGAAATCTGTCCAGCGGTTCTTGAGAAGAAGATGAAAATGTGAAAAGTTTACAACGACGACGACAACGACGACAGATAACGGACAAATTGTGATCAGAAAAACTCACTTGAGCCTTTGGCCCAGGTGAGTAAAAATGGTTGGTAACGGGTTGAAAATATAGAAGAAATAGAGCTTAAATAAAGTTTGCACAAAACTCAGTCATTAGAAAACGCAGTTATTTACTGAATTGGGGGAAGCTTACGAGTGTGATAATTAATGAGATAGTTCGTAAGTGGAGACGGAATCCGCCAAAGACGCAAGGAAAATGTCTCAAAAGTCAGGGACATAATTGAAAGTGATGGCTGATCCACGATTCGTGACATTTCCAAAGATATAAGGGATGCATTTCAATTTAAAGAGTTGAAAGTATAAAAGATGTCTTCAAGATAGGTACCGCATATATTAACAAATCACTTAAAGCCGCTTGGACAATTGCTAAAAATGTTTCCTAGATTCAATCAAAGACCATTTACAAATACCGTAACTGGTGACGAAACATTTTGAACTACTTAGAACCAGTGAGAAAAACTGGAGACAAAATATGGTTAACTAAACTCGGGATGTCAATTTTACAGTTTCAAAGTCCAAAACCCAACGCCATAAAAAACTGGTAAAATATTTCGAATATCATTATGTAAGAAATCGTCCATAAATATAATTTGACCGAGCGATGGTCAGGTACTCGTTATTTTGTTCCGTATATCAGTATAACATTTAATTTGGGAAAACTCTTCATCAAAGCAGTATTTGATTTTGTAACGCTGCTTTGATAAGAGTTAGCTCTTTTGATTAGAGTTATGCTCAATGTTACTCAGGTAAGCAATGTGGCACGTACACGTTAAAACATTTACATTGTAAAGCACTTACCAATGTAAGATATGGTGATAGGACTCGTCTCCTGTGTGACACTCTTCTCTGAATAGGAGTTGTATCCAGAAAATTTACACATGTACATCTTGAAATCGTTAGGACATTGAACGCTGCTTTTGTCTATAGATAATCTTAATTGTGCAGTGCTTGGAGAGTCTATATTCCCTGTGGCAGTGGCCCGGTTCCGTAATGCAAAGTCCTTCCATTGTACTGATGGTGTCAGTCCATTAGCTACTGATACAATAGTCTCAAATGTTGTACTTGAGTTTTTCTGTAACTCTATGTTGTACACTTCATTGAGTTGTGAAGGGTTAATGATGGAACAAACGATCACCAAATCATTCTCCTTGTAATTAACTGTCTGTGGGAAGACTTGTATATGTATATTCTGGACAGATGCTGAAATTGAGATAACAGTGAAATATATTTTTACCCATAATACTTGTAACATTACAGCATTATTAGTTTCAATTATTAAAAAATTACACCGCACGCATTGTGAATTTCTTTATGTTTTTAATTTAATGTTACAAAAGCCGACCCCAAAACAAAGAAAATTTAAATCTACCGATTGATAGGAATTTTTCTCTTACCAAAATTTCCAATTATATTGTTATATTGTCCTCATTTTGTAGGTTTTAAGCTTGAATGAGTATGCAAATTTTTGAGATAAGTTATTTTTATCAATTAAATGTATATTTCAGTTCATTTCAGGTGATTATCGATAAGTAGAATTTTCAGACGATTTAGGATGATTCTGATTAAACTTCGGTAGAAACTTTGTTCATACCTAGTGGTCATACCTAAGAATATCTTAATCTTCTTTGAGAGCGTTCTTCCAAGAAGAAAGGTTTAAGAAATACTTTTCATTCCTATTTGTAAAACATTTTTCCAAACGGACAAATATCGCGTTGTTCATTTCTAACTGTTACTAAAAACACCTCTGATATATTTACAATTTGTTTGCAGAAGAACAATTTCGTATCTTGAAAACTATAGGAGGAGGTATTCGTATAATAAGGGTACCCTTTTGGCAGCCGCCCGCCTGCCATTTTCACTGTTCCAATCACAGGATTTTTCCTTTGGAAAACCAGGTTAAAAACCAAAACTCTTAGGTATACGTGCACTAACAATTTGATCGTTCTTTTTCATACAGATCAAAATACTAGTAACAAAATATTGTACTATATTGTGGTTTCACTTTTGATGACAATATAACTATATAGATATATTCCCTAGTGACGTCATTTGTGGACCTCACAAAAGACATGGTATTATTTAACTACCCTTTTATGATACAATTTTTTTATTTTGCATATTGTTTTCAGACAGTCAATGTTCAAATAAACTTGTTATTGTTAGTTGGCTTTCAAATCACTTTCAGAATTATATCCCTCTTTAATGCGTTTTTGAAAAAAAACAACAACATGTTTCCTATATGATACTGCTATAAAAATACCACATATACTGTATATGACATGTGGTGATAACAATCAGTGATCAAAATCAAAAGTCCAAAGGAAAACAAAACAAAACAAGATCAGAGCAAAAACGGACCTCTAATGAATCAGATGCTGTGGAGGAATGAGCATCCTCTAATGACAAGTCACATCCGCCGTGTGCTCTTTGTCGTAATCGGGAAAACGGAAGACAGTTAGATAATTATGGTCTAACAATTAGTTTGAAAAGCGTCAGTCAGCATGAGACTTAGTGGAGAATTGCATTTGCTGACAAAGTCGTTGTATCAACCAAAGAATTTACAAAGAGATGGCTTAAACCGAGGCTGTTGGTAATCTTGTTTTATTAACTTGTTTGTCAGTAGTTTGCCTCGCCTCAGAAAGGGGCATGGTCACGATTTTGCTCAAATTTTATTTTTCAATATCTATTGTTTACAATGCTTCAGTAAGACATTTCTGATAATCAAATAAAATTTGAGAGTGATTTGTAGAGTTATAAGCAGGATAAAGGACTCACAATTCTTTGTCATGTAAACAAGGCTCGTGTCCTGTTTTTGTTTACATAAGTTCAATATACCAATAAAAAAATCTTTTTTCCAGCTTATTTGTCCATCTTTTTATTTATTTTAAGCATGGATAAACATTTTCTAACGTTTAACACATTCGTTTTAAGTTAAAAAATGATTTTTTTTAACGTTCAAAATGTAAACAAACGCTTTGTTAACAAAGCGAAGAATTTCAAGCTCTGTAACTCGCTTATAACTCAACAAATGACATTCAAATTTTGGCTGCCTATTAAAAATGCCTTTCTGAAGCATTGTAAATATTAAAATCGCAAAAATGATTTTTGACCAAAATCGTGACCATGCCCCGTTTAAAAATTTGAAAGTTATTTATGTTGGCGTGATTTGCAGTTATAATTTTACAAGTTCTGGCTTTATGGTACAAAAACTTCATCTATTTTAAAGTCCGTTTTTATTTTTGCTTTCTCTCTCTCATTTGAAGACAAATACTAAATTATCTAGCAATAGTAATATTTGAAAATTCATAATGATGAAAAACCTGATTTTTCATTGACCTTACATACCATCTGTTGTTGGAATACTGGGACTAGGAGACAAATCTGTAATTGATAAAGAATAAAAAAAAAGTTGTTACAATAAAAGAAAAACAATTTACTATAAAGCTTGATTAAATATCATAACATCAAATGTATACAAATGTTTAGAACCCAACTAATTCCTTTAAAAATGGTAAACTATAGAGGTTTTTTAAAAAAATATTCGTTACGTACTTTAGGTTACAGTCAAATTTATTTTGTTAGAACACTGTTTATGCATAGACTTTAAACTTGTTTACATACCATCTGTCATAGGTGCATTGATGGCGGAAGATCCCTTTGTAATTTATAAAACATTTATCTAAGTAACGTGAAGAGATATTGAGATGTTATAACTAATTAGAATTTATAGCAAAAAGTAGACAATATACCTAGACAGAGACAGTAATAAAACAAGTACAGTGTATACAAGACTTCAAGGTTAATAATTTATTTCTTTGATAACATAAAAAGGACTTTCCCAACCCATAACAAGTTGTCTTGGTCAATGAAATTCTTTGAAGATAGCATACAAGTACATACAAAGTGTACATATAAGGGTAAAGACTGGAAATCAACTAAAATCAGGCTAATGTGATTGAATTTAATACTCTTTCTTGGTGCTGAGACACTATGAATTAAAAAACGATGGAACACCTGAACATAACATACTTTGGTCTTGAATTTGTTTGAATTCACATACCATCTGTGGAAGGAGCACTGGTGGTAGAGGACCCTTCTGTAACTGATAAAGACAATGATTGAAATACTTCATTTACGAAATGTCCGGCAAATGAAGGTTATATGTGTTTGAATTGAATCATCATAACTTGCTGCATGTTTTAAAGAATATCGATGCCCTGAAATGAAATAAGATCAAATCGCCTAAGGTATTCTATACACTCTGACAATTTACCAGTAGTGCTGATGTTGACATATTGTATGGCGGTCCCCGTCCCACACAAACCGGTATCTCCAGACTCGCATAAGAACTTTGTGAAGGTGTCTTCGCTGGTCAGGTTGTATGTGATGGTACTGGACCTTGTGTACTGACACCCTGATAGAGAGGCCTCTGAGTGGATCGGGGTCTGGGGCAGTCCGGTGAACATCATTTCATTGGTCTTTTGGGCGCACCATCTGATAGTCTAAAATAATAAAATATACGAAACGTTAAAGGTGACCAAAAGACCTTATAAATATATAACAGACTTCTATGTTCATGGGCCAGTGATACGTACGTTGCTTTTGTCACTTCCTACCTGTCCTTGACAGGTTAATGTTATCGCAGTTCCAACAGGAAACTGTCGATCTGGCGTATCAAAGAGCTCATTCAGGATCTTCACTCGGGGCATTTCAATTACAGCTGACTTCACTGAAAACCAAAAACAGCGCCTCACTTTTTAATGTGCATACAAGGGTTGTTCGATATGTAAATGTATTGTTTCACAGCGCCACTATTTTTTGCACGATTTCGTGGATGATGATACTCTTGAATAGACCCTCTTCAAGACCTTCAAACCTAAAACTTTAGCTCCATATAGTTTTAGACTTTTAGGAATTTCACAAGACCTAGTGTTGACAACTATTGTAACAAGAAGCCCAGGGGCCACATCGCTCACCTGAGCAACAATTGCCTTAATTCTGATTAAATTAGCATTACAGTATCAAAATATCTTGACAACTAAATACAGTAGATCTTGCTAAAAGAAAATTTGAAAATCTGCCAATTTTTTATCCACCCCTTTTTTTGGTAAATACCAAGCCTCTTTTGTTGTTGTACCTGTAAGAAGATTTTTTTCTATTCCTATGAACCCCCCCCCCCCCCCATTTCGTGGCCCCACTTTTCTCTAGGGAATCATGGTTTCATCAAACTTAAATCTGCATAACCTGTGCTTTCACACTAAGTACTGAGTTTTGGACCGAAAAATTTCCCAGAATACTTTTAAAGATTTTCTCTGTAAATTCCTAAGGAAAAATTCAAACAGCCATCAAGGCCCCGCCCTTCCACTAGGGACTGTGATTTTGCAAACTTGAATTTACACTACCCGACGATGCTTCTACACAAGTTTAAGCTTTTCTGGCCAAATAGTCTTTAAAAAGAAGATTTTTAAAGGTTTTCTCTATTTATCTATGTAAAAATTCATCCCCCATTGTGGCCTCACCCTACCCCTGGACTATTATTTAAACTAACTTGAATCTATACGATCTGGGGCACAGGTGCTTGAGGACAGGATTGCCCACCCCCTCCACCCCTACCCCCCCCCCCCCCACCCGCCCCAATAATAGACCCCCGGGACTTTATTTTTCTTTTTTATTAAATTACCCTTTTATGACATATTTCTAATCTAATTTATTCATTCATTGCCCAAAATTACATAAGACACTGTACTTGAGGCACTGCCAATGAATATTTGTTGAAATGTACTATCAAACTACATCTACCAGGTAAAACGGTGACCTCATGTCGTAGCCCGATAATTCCCTTCACTGAATATCTGCATGCCATGCCCGTGTAAATACATTTATTAGGTAAATAGGACAATTTTCACCGACAAGTTACAAGTTTTGAACCGATCCATCTAGAACCAACGGAAGTGAGGTTTTTTCGCAAGGAAGACAACTCCGAGAGATTTATGAAATTGTTTGGCAAACTCGAAAAAAGTACAATTCATACGAAGTATGAATTCTAATCAAGCCGCGAAAACTTTTTTATCGTCTTGGGAACTGGAAAATCTAAAAGAAGGCACCCATACTGAGTGTATGACAATGGGAAGACATGAAAGAGAAAATAAAAAACTTATGTTACGAGTTATCTTCCTTGCGATAAACCCTTACTTCCGTTGGTTCTAGATGGACGAAGTTAGCAACCTTCTTGTATTATATATATATGTAGAGGGTCTGATTTTTTAAAAATATTTGTTTTAGGTAATTTAGGCCAATGATTGTATAAATTAGATTAGAAATATGTCAGAAAAAGACAATTTAATAAAAAATTAATAATTAAGTCCCAGGGGTCTATAATCTTGGTAGGGGGGGGGGGTGGGTGGATGGGGGGGGGGGGGTCGATCCTGTCCTCAAGCACCTGTGATCTGTGACCTGTGGGGATGCTTCCACTCAAATTTGGGCTTTTCTGGCATAATAGTTTTGAGAAGAAGATTTTTAAAGATTTTCTCTATATATTCCTATGTAAAACTTGACCCCCCCCCCATTGTGGCCCCACCCTACCCCAAGGGACTATGATTTTACAAACATGAATCTACACTACATGAAGATGCTTCCATTTTAATTTGAGCTTTTCTGGCTTAATAGTTTATGAGAAGAAGATTTTTAAAGATTTTCTCTATATTTTTCTATGTAAAACTTGATCCCCCAATTGTGGCCCCACTCACCCCCGGGGACCATGATTTGAAAAAACTTGAATCTACACTACCTGAGGATGCTTCCACTCTAATTTAAGCTTTTCTGGCCTAACAGTATTTGAGAAGAAGATTTTTAAAGATTTTCTCTATATTATATTCCTATGTAAAACATGATCCCCCTATTGTGGCCCCACCCTACCACCGGGGACCATGATTTGGACAAACTTGATTTGACACTACTTGAGGATGTTCCCATTTTAATTTGAGCTTTTCTGGCCTGATAGTTTTTGAGAAGAAGATTTTTAAAGATTTTCTCTATATATTCCAATATAAATCTTGATCCCCTCTTGTGGCCCCTCCCTACCACCGGGGACCATGATTTGAACAAACTTGAATCTACACTACCTGAGGATGCCTCCACATAAGTTTAAGCCTTTCAGGGCGAATTGTTTTTGAAAAGAAGATTTTTGAAAAATACCACCAAATTTTCAATAATTCTCAATTATTTCCCCTTTAAAGAGGGCGTAGCCCTACATTTGAACAAACTTGAATCCCCTTCACCGTGTGGTGCTTTGTGTCAAATTAGGTTGAAATCTGTCCAGCGGTTCTTGAGAAGAAGATGAAAATGTGAAAAGTTTACAACGACGACGACAAGGACGACAGACAACGGACAAATTGTGATCAGAAAAACTCACTTGAGCCTTTGGCCCAGGTGAGCTAAAAATGGTTGGTAACGGGTTGAAAATATAGAAGAAATAGAGCTTATATAAAGTTTGCACAAAACTCAGTCATTAGAAAACGCAGTTATTTACTGAATTGGGGGAAGCTTACGAGTGTGATAATTAATGAGATAGTTCGTAAGTGGAGACGGAATCCGCCAAAGACGCAAGGAAAATGTCTCAAAAGTCAGGGACATAATTGAAAGTGATAGCAGATCCACGATTTGTGACATTTCCAAAGATATAAGGGATGCATTTCAATTTAAAGAGTTGAAAGTATAAAAGATGTCTTCAAGATAGGTACCGCATATATTAACAAATCACTTAAAGCCGCTTGGACAATTGCTAAAAATGTTTCCTAGATTCAATCAAAGACCATTTGGTAAAGAAACATTTTGAACTACTTAGAACCATTAGAACCAGTGAAAAAAATTGGAGACAAAATATGGTTAACTCAACTCGGGATGTCAATTTTACAGATTCAAAGTCCAAAACCCAACGCCATAAAAAACTGGTAAAATATTTCGAATATCATTATATAAGAAATCGTCCATAAATATAATTTGACCGAGCGATGGTCAGGTACTCGTTAGTTTGTTCTGTATATCAGTATAACATTTAATTTGGGAAAACTCTTCATCAAAGCAGTATTTGATTTTGTAACGCTGCTTTGATAAGAGTTAGCTCTTTTGATTAGAGTTATGGTCAATGTTACTCAGGTAAGCAATGTGGCACGTAAACGTTAAAACATTTACATTGTAAAGCACTTACCAATGTAAGATATGGTGATAGGACTCGTCTCCTGTGTGACACTCTTCTCTGAATAGGAGTTGTATCCAGAAAATTTACACATGTACATCTTGAAATCGTTAGGACATTGAACGCTGCTTTTGTCTATAGATAATCTTAATTGTGCAGTGCTTGGAGAGTCTATGTTCCCAGTGGCAGTGGCCCGGTTCCGTAATGCAAAGTTCTTCCATTGTACTGATGGTGTGTGTCCAGTAGCTACTGATACAATAGTCTCAAATGTTGTACTTGAGTTTTTCTGTAACTCTATGTTGTACACTGCATTGAGTTGTGAAGGGTTAATGATGGAACACACGATCACCAAATCATTCTCCTTGTAATTAATTGTCTGTGGGAAGACTTGTATATGTATATTCTGGACAGATGCTGAAATTGAGATAACAGTGAAATAAATTTTTACCCATAATACTTGTAACATTACAGCATTATTAATTTCAATTATTAAAAAATTACACCGCACGCATTGTGAATTTCTTTATGTTTTTAATTTAATGTTACAAAAGCCGACCCCAAAACAAAGAAAATTGAAATCTACCGATTGATAGGAATTTTTCTCTAACCAAAGTTTCCAATAATATTATCATATTGTCCTCATTTTGTAGGTTTTAAGCTTGAATGAGTATGCAAATTTTTGAGATAAGTTATTTTTATCAATTAAATGTATATTTCAGTTCATTTCATGTGATTATCGATAAGTAGAATTTTCAGACGATTTAGGATGATCCTGATTAAACTTCGGAAGTAACTTTGTTCATACCTAGTGAATATCTTAATCTTCTTTGAGAGCGTTCTTCCAAGAAGAAAGGTTTAAGAAATACTTTTCATTCCTATTTGTAAAACATTTTTCCAAACGGACAAATATTGCGTTGTTCAGTTCTAACTGTTACTAAAAACACCTCTGATATATTTACAATTTGTTTGCAGAAGAACAATTTCGTATCTTGAAAACTATAGGAGGAGGTATTCGTATAATAAGGGTACCCTTTTGGCAGCCGCCCGCCTGCCATTTTCACTGTTTCAATCACAGGATTTTTCCTTTGGAAAACCAGGTTAAAACCAAAACTCTTAGGTATACGTGCACTTACAATTTGATCGTTCTTTTTCATACAGATCAAAATACTAGTAACACAATATTGTACTATATTGTGGTTTCACTTTTGATGACAATATAACTATATGGATATATTCCCCAGTGACGTCATTTGTGGACCTTACAAAAGACATGGTATTATTTAACTACCCTTTTATGATACAATTTTTTTTATTTTGCATATTGTTTTCAGACAGTCAATGTTCAAATAAACTTGTTATTGTTAGTTGGCTTTCAAATCACTTTCAAAATTATATCCCTCTTTAATGCGTTTTTGAAAAAACAACAACATGTTTTCTATATCATACTGCCACAAAAATACCACATATACTGTATATGACATGTGGTGATAACAGTCAGTGATCAAAATCAAAAGTGCAAAGGAAAACAAAACAAAACAAGATCAGAGCAAAAACGGACCTCTAATGAATCTGATGCCCTAGAGGAGTGAGCATCCTCTATTGACCGGGCACATCCGCCGTGTGCTCTTTGTCGTAATCGGGAAAACGGAAGACAATTAGATAATTATGGTCTAACAATTAGTTTGAAAAGCGTCAGTCAGCATGAGACTTAGTGGAGAATTGCATTTGCTGACGAAGTCGTTGTATCAACCAAAGAATTTACAAAGAGATGGCATAACCGAGGCTGTTGGTAATCTTGTTTTATTAACTTGTTTGTCAGTAGTTTGCCTCGCCTCAGAAAGGGGCATGGTCACGATTTTGCTCAAATTTTATTTTTCAATATCTATTGTTTACAATGCTTCAGTAAGACATTTCTGATAATCAAATAAAATTTGAGAGTGATTTGTAGAATTATAAGCAGGATAAAGGACTCACAATTCTTTGTCATGTAAACATGGCTCGTGTCCTGTTTTTGTTTACATAAGTTCAATATACCAGTAAAAAAATCTTTTTTCCAGCTTATTTGTCCATCTTTTTATTTATTTTAAGCATGGATAAACATTTTCTAACGTTTAACACATTCGTTTTAAGTTAAAAAATGATTTTTTTTAACGTTCAAAATGTAAACAAACGCTTTGTTAACAAAGCGAAGAATTTCAAGCTCTGTAACTCGCTTATAACTCAACAAATGACATTCAAATTTTGGCTGCCTATTAAAAATGCCTTTCTGAAGCATTGTAAATATTAAAATCGCAAAAATGATTTTTGACCAAAATCGTGACCATGCCCCGTTTAAAAATTTGAAAGTTATTTATGTTGGCGTGATTTGCAGTTATAATTTTACAAGTTCTGGCTTTATGGTACAAAAACTTCATCTATTTTAAAGTCCGTTTTTATTTTTGCTTTCTCTCTCTCATTTGAAGACAAATACTAAATTATCTAGCAATAGTAATATTTGAAAATTCATAATGATGAAAAACCTGATTTTTCATTGACCTTACATACCATCTGTTGTTGGAATACTGGGACTAGGAGACAAATCTGTAATTGATAAAGAATAAAAAAAAAGTTGTTACAATAAAAGAAAAACAATTTACTATAAAGCTTGATTAAATATCATAACATCAAATGTATATAAATGTTTAGAACCCAACTAATTCCTTTAAAAATGGTAAACTATAGAGGTTTTAAAAAAAAATATTCGTTACGTACTTTAGGTTACAGTCAAATTTATTTTGTTAGAACACTGTTTATGCATAGACTTTAAACTTGTTTACATACCATCTGTCATAGGTGCATTGATGGCGGAAGATCCCTTTGTAATTTATAAAACATTTATCTGAGTAACGTGAAGAGATATTGAGATGTTATAACTAATTAGAATTTATAGCAAAAAGTAGACAATATACCTAGACAGAGACAGTAATAAAACAAGTACAGTGTATACAAGACTTCAAGGTTAATAATTTATTTCTTTGATAACATAAAAAGGACTTTCCCAACCCATAACAAGTTGTCTCGGTCAATGAAATTCTTTGAAGATAGCATACAAGTACATACAAAGTGTACATATTAGGGTAAAGACTGGAAATCAACTAAAATCAGGCTAATGTGATTGAATTTAATACTCTTTCTTGGTGCTGAGACACTAAACTAAAAAACGATGGAACACCTGAACATAACATACTTTGGTCTTTAATTTGTTTGAATTCACATACCATCTGTTGAAGGAGCACTGGTGGTAGAGGACCCTTCTGTAACTGATAAAGACAATGATTGAAATACTTCATTTACGAAATGTCCGGCAAATGAAGGTTATATGTGTTTGAATTGAATCATCATAACTTGCTGCATGTTTTAAAGAATATCGATGCCCTGAAATGAAATAATATTTAAACAATGCAATCAAATCGCCTAAGGTATTCTATACACTCTGACAATTTACCAGTAGTGCTGATGTTGACATATTGTATGGCGGTCCCCGTCCCACACAAACCGGTATCTCCAGACTCGCATAAGAACTTTGTGAAGGTGTCTTCGCTGGTCAGGTTGTATGTGATGGTACTGGACCTTGTGTACTGACACCCTGATAGAGAGGCCTCTGAGTGGATCGGGGTCTGGGGCAATCCGGTGAACATCATTTCATTGGTCTTTTGGGCGCACCATCTGATAGTCTAAAATAATAAAATATACGAAACGTTAAAGGTGACCAAAAGACGTTATAAATATATAACAGACTTCTATGTTCATGGGCCAGTGATACGTACGTTGCTTTTGTCACTTCCTACCTGTCCTTGACAGGTTAATGTTATCGCAGTTCCAACAGGAAACTGTCGATCTGGCGTATCAAAGAGCTCATTCAGGATCTTCACTCGGGGCATTTCAATTACAGCTGACTTCACTGAAAACCAAAAACAGCGCCTCACTTTTTAATGTGCATACAAGGGTTGTTCGATATGTAAATGTATTGTTTCACAGCGCCACTATTTTTTGCACGATTTCGTGGATGATGATACTCTTGAATAGACCCTCTTCAAGACCTTCAAACCTAAAACTTTAGCTCCATATAGTTTTAGACTTTTAGGAATTTCACAAGACCTAGTGTTGACAACTATTGTAACAAGAAGCCCAGGGGCCACATCGCTCACCTGAGCAACAATTGCCTTAATTCTGATTAAATTAGCATTACAGTATCAAAATATCTTGACAACTAAATACAGTAGATCTTGCTAAAAGAAAATTTGAAAATCTGCCAATTTTTTATCCACCCCTTTTTTTGGTAAATACCAAGCCTCTTTTGTTGTTGTACCTGTAAGAAGATTTTTTTCTATTCCTATGAACCCCCCCCCCCATTTCGTGGCCCCACTTTTCTCTAGGGAATCATGGTTTCATCAAACTTAAATCTGCATAACCTGTGCTTTCACACTAAGTACTGAGTTTTGGACCGAAAAATTTCCCAGAATACTTTTAAAGATTTTCTCTGTAAATTCCTAAGGAAAAATTCAAACAGCCATCACGGCCCCGCCCTTCCACTAGGGACTGTGATTTTGCAAACTTGAATTTACACTACCCGACGATGCTTCTACACAAGTTTAAGCTTTTCTGGCCAAATAGTCTTTAAAAAGAAGATTTTTAAAGGTTTTCTCTATTTATCTATGTAAAAATTCATCCCCCATTGTGGCCTCACCCTACCCCTGGACTATTATTTAAACAAACTTGAATCTATACGATCTGGGGCACAGGTGCTTGAGGACAGGATTGCCCACCCCCTCCACCCCTACCCCCCCCCCCACCCGCCCCAATAATAGACCCCCGGGACTTTATTTTTCTTTTTTATTAAATTACCCTTTTATGACATATTTCTAATCTAATTTATTCATTCATTGCCCAAAATTACATAAGACACTGTACTTGAGGCACTGCCAATGAATATTTGTTGAAATGTACTATCAAACTACATCTACCAGGTAAAACGGTGACCTCATGTCGTAGCCCGATAATTCCCTTCACTGAATATCTGCATGCCATGCCCGTGTAAATACATTTATTAGGTAAATAGGACAATTTTCACCGACAAGTTACAAGTTTTGAACCGATCCATCTAGAACCAACGGAAGTGAGGTTTTTTCGCAAGGAAGACAACTCCGAGAGATTTATGAAATTGTTTGGCAAACTCGAAAAAAGTACAATTCATACGAAGTATGAATTCTAATCAAGCCGCGAAAACTTTTTTATCGTCTTGGGAACTGGAAAATCTAAAAGAAGGCACCCATACTGAGTGTATGACAATGGGAAGACATGAAAGAGAAAATAAAAAACTTATGTTACGAGTTATCTTCCTTGCGATAAACCCTTACTTCCGTTGGTTCTAGATGGACGAAGTTAGCAACCTTCTTGTATTATATATATATATGTAGAGGGTCTGATTTTTTAAAAATATTTGTTTTAGGTAATTTAGGCCAATGATTGTATAAATTAGATTAGAAATATGTCAGAAAAAGACAATTTAATAAAAAATTAATAATTAAGTCCCAGGGGTCTATAATCTTGGTAGGGGCGGGGAGGGGGGTGGATGGGGGGGGGGTCGATCCTGTCCTCAAGCACCTGTGATCTGTGACCTGTGGGGATGCTTCCACTCAAATTTGGGCTTTTCTGGCATAATAGTTTTGAGAAGAAGATTTTTAAAGATTTTCTCTATATATTCCTATGTAAAACTTGACCCCCCCCCCATTGTGGCCCCACCCTACCCCAAGGGACTATGATTTTACAAACATGAATCTACACTACCTGAAGATGCTTCCATTTTAATTTGAGCTTTTCTGGCTTAATAGTTTATGAGAAGAAGATTTTTAAAGATTTTCTCTATATTTTCCTATGTAAAACTTGATCCCCCAATTGTGGCCCCACTCACCCCCGGGGACCATGATTTGAAAAAACTTGAATCTACACTACCTGAGGATGCTTCCACTCTAATTTAAGCTTTTCTGGCCTAACAGTATTTGAGAAGAAGATTTTTAAAGATTTTCTCTATATTATATTCCTATGTAAAACATGATCCCCCTATTGTGGCCCCACCCTACCACCGGGGACCATGATTTGGACAGACTTGATTTGACACTACTTGAGGATGTTCCCATTTTAATTTGAGCTTTTCTGGCCTGATAGTTTTTGAGAAGAAGATTTTTAAAGATTTTCTCTATATATTCCCATGTAAATCTTGATCCCCTCTTGTGGCCCCTCCCTACCACCGGGGACCATGATTTGAACAAACTTGAATCTACACTACCTGAGGATGCCTCCACATAAGTTTAAGCCTTTCAGGGCGAATTGTTTTTGAAAAGAAGATTTTTGAAAAATACCACCAAATTTTCAATAATTCTCAATTATTTCCCCTTTAAAGAGGGCGTAGCCCTACATTTGAACAAACTTGAATCCCCTTCACCGTGTGGTGCTTTGTGTCAAATTAGGTTGAAATCTGTCCAGCGGTTCTTGAGAAGAAGATGAAAATGTGAAAAGTTTACAACGACGACGACAACGACGACAGACAACGGACAAATTGTGATCAGAAAAACTCACTTGAGCCTTTGGCCCAGGTGAGCTAAAAATGGTTGGTAACGGGTTGAAAATATAGAAGAAATAGAGCTTATATAAAGTTTGCACAAAACTCAGTCATTAGAAAACGCAGTTATTTACTGAATTGGGGGAAGCTTACGAGTGTGATAATTAATGAGATAGTTCGTAAGTGGAGACGGAATCCGCCAAAGACGCAAGGAAAATGTCTCAAAAGTCAGGGACATATTTGAAAGTGATAGCAGATCCACGATTTGTGACATTTCCAAAGATATAAGGGATGCATTTCAATTTAAAGCGTTGAAAGTATAAAAGATGTCTTCAAGATAGGTACCGCATATATTAACAAATCACTTAAAGCCGCTTGGACAATTGCTAAAAATGTTTCCTAGATTCAATCAAAGACCATTTGGTAAAGAAACATTTTGAACTACTTAGAACCAGTGAGAAAAATTGGAGACAAAATATGGTTAACTCAACTCGGGATGTCAATTTTACAGTTTCAAAGTCCAAAACCCAACGCCATAAAAAACTGGTAAAATATTTCGAATATCATTATATAAGAAATCGTCCATAAATATAATTTGACCGAGCGATGGTCAGGTACTCGTTAGTTTGTTCTGTATATCAGTATAACATTTAATTTGGGAAAACTCTTCATCAAAGCAGTATTTGATTTTGTAACGCTGCTTTGATAAGAGTTAGCTCTTTTGATTAGAGTTATGGTCAATGTTACTCAGGTAAGCAATGTGGCACGTAAACGTTAAAACATTTACATTGTAAAGCACTTACCAATGTAAGATATGGTGATAGGACTCGTCTCCTGTGTGACACTCTTCTCTGAATAGGAGTTGTATCCAGAAAATTTACACATGTACATCTTGAAATCGTTAGGACATTGAACGCTGCTTTTGTCTATAGATAATCTTAATTGTGCAGTGCTTGGAGAGTCTATGTTCCCAGTGGCAGTGGCCCGGTTCCGTAATGCAAAGTCCTTCCATTGTACTGATGGTGTTTGTCCAGTAGCTACTGATACAATAGTCTCAAATGTTGTACTTGAGTTTTTCTGTAACTCTATGTTGTACACTGCATTGAGTTGTGAAGGGTTAATGATGGAACACACGATCACCAAATCATTCTCCTTGTAATTAATTGTCTGTGGGAAGACTTGTATATGTATATTCTGGACAGATGCTGAAATTGAGATAACAGTGAAATAAATTTTTACCCATAATACTTGTAACATTACAGCATTATTAATTTCAATTATTAAAAAATTACACCGCACGCATTGTGAATTTCTTTATATTTTTAATTTAATGTTACAAAAGCCGACCCCAAAACAAAGAAAATTGAAATCTACCGATTGATAGGAATTTTTCTCTAACCAAAGTTTCCAATAATATTATTATATTGTCCTCATTTTGTAGGTTTTAAGCTTGAATGAGTATGCAAATTTTTGAGATAAGTTATTTTTATCAATTAAATGTATATTTCAGTTCATTTCAGGTGATTATCGATAAGTAGAATTTTCAGACGATTTAGGATGATCCTGATTAAACTTCGGAAGAAACTTTGTTCATACCTAGTGAATATCTTAATCTTCTTTGAGAGCGTTCTTCCAAGAAGAAAGGTTTAAGAAATACTTTTCATTCCTATTTGTAAAACATTTTTCCAAACGGACAAATATTGCGTTGTTCAGTTCTAACTGTTACTAAAAACACCTCTGATATATTTACAATTTGTTTGCAGAAGAACAATTTCGTATCTTGAAAACTATAGGAGGAGGTATTCGTATAATAAGGGTACCCTTTTGGCAGCCGCCCGCCTGCCATTTTCACTGTTTCAATCACAGGATTTTTCCTTTGGAAAACCAGGTTAAAACCAAAACTCTTAGGTATACGTGCACTTACAATTTGATCGTTCTTTTTCATACAGATCAAAATACTAGTAACACAATATTGTACTATATTGTGGTTTCACTTTTGATGACAATATAACTATATGGATATATTCCCCAGTGACGTCATTTGTGGACCTTACAAAAGACATGGTATTATTTAACTACCCTTTTATGATACAATTTTTTTTATTTTGCATATTGTTTTCAGACAGTCAATGTTCAAATAAACTTGTTATTGTTAGTTGGCTTTCAAATCACTTTCAAAATTATATCCCTCTTTAATGCGTTTTTGAAAAAACAACAACATGTTTTCTATATCATACTGCTACAAAAATACCACATATACTGTATATGACATGTGGTGATAACAGTCAGTGATCAAAATCAAAAGTCCAAAGGAAAACAAAACAAAACAAGATCAGAGCAAAAACGGACCTCTAATGAATCTGATGCCCTAGAGGAGTGAGCATCCTCTAATGACCGGGCACATCCGCCGTGTGCTCTTTGTCGTAATCGGGAAAACGGAAGACAATTAGATAATTATGGTCTAACAATTAGTTTGAAAAGCGTCAGTCAGCATGAGACTTAGTGGAGAATTGCATTTGCTGACAAAGTCGTTGTATCAACCAAAGAATTTACAAAGAGATGGCATAACCGAGGCTGTTGGTAATCTTGTTTTATTAACTTGTTTGTCAGTAGTTTGCCTCGCCTCAGAAAGGGGCATGATCACGATTTTGCTCAAATTTTATTTTTCAATATCTATTGTTTACAATGCTTCAGTAAGACATTTCTGATAATCAAATAAAATTTGAGAGTGATTTGTAGAGTTATAAGCAGGATAAAGGACTCACAATTCTTTGTCATGTAAACAAGACTCGTGTCCTGTTTTTGTTTACATAAGTTCAATATACCAGTAAAAAAATCTTTTTTCCAGCTTATTTGTCCATCTTTTTATTTATTTTAAGCATGGATAAACATTTTCTAACGTTTAACACATTCGTTATAAGTTAAAAAATGATTTTTTTTAACGTTCAAAATGTAAACAAACGCTTTGTTAACAAAGCGAAGAATTTCAAGCTCTGTAACTCGCTTATAACTCAACAAATGACATTCAAATGTCGGCTGCCTATTAAAAATGCCTTTCTGAAGCATTGTAAATATTAAAATCGCAAAAGTGATTTGCAGTTATAATTTTACAAGTTCTGGCTTTATGGTACAAAAACTTCATCTATTTTAAAGTCCGTTTTTATTTTTGCTTTCTCTCTCTCATTTGAAGACAAATACTAAATTATCTAGCAATAGTAATATTTGAAAATTCATAATGATGAAAAACCTGATTTTTCATTGACCTTACATACCATCTGTTGTTGGAATACTGGGACTAGGAGACAAATCTGTAATTGATAAATAATAAAAAAAAAGTTGTTACAATAAAAGAAAAACAATTTACTCTAAAGCTTGATTAAATATCATAACATCAAATGTATACAAATGTTTAGAACCCAACTAATTCCTTTAAAAATGGTAAACTATAGAGGTTTTAAAAAAAATATTCGTTACGTACTTTAGGTTACAGTCAAATTTATTTTGTTAGAACACTGTTTATGCATAGACTTTAAACTTGTTTACATACCATCTGTCATAGGTGCATTGATGGCGGAAGATCCCTTTGTAATTTATAAAACATTTATCTAAGTAACGTGAAGAGATATTGAGATGTTATAACTAATTAGAATTTATAGCAAAAAGTAGACAATATACCTAGACAGAGACAGTAATAAAACAAGTACAGTGTATACAAGACTTCAAGGTTAATAATTTATTTCTTTGATAACATAAAAAGGACTTTCCCAACCCATAACAAGTTGTCTTGGTCAATGAAATTCTTTGAAGATAGCATACAAGTACATACAAAGTGTACATATTAGGGTAAAGACTGGAAATCAACTAAAATCAGGCTAATGTGATTGAATTTAATACTCTTTCTTGGTGCTGAGACACTATGAATTAAAAAACGATGGAACACCTGAACATAACATACTTTGGTCTTGAATTTGTTTGAATTCACATACCATCTGTGGAAGGAGCACTGGTGGTAGAGGACCCTTCTGTTACTGATAAAGACAATGATTGAAATACTTCATTTACGAAATGTCCGGCAAATGAAGGTTATATGTGTTTGAATTGAATCATCATAACTTGCTGCATGTTTTAAAGAATATCGATGCCCTGAAATGAAATAAGATCAAATCGCCTAAGGTATTCTATACACTCTGACAATTTACCAGTAGTGCTGATGTTGACATATTGTATGGCGGTCCCCGTCCCACACAAACCGGTATCTCCAGACTCGCACAAGAACTTTGTAAATGTGTCTTGACTGGTCAGATTGTAGGTGATGGTGCTGGACCGCGTGAACATACAACCTGATTGAGAGGCCTCTGAGTGGATCGGGGTTTGGGGCAATCCGGTGAACATCATTTCATTGGCCCTTTGGGCACACCATCTAATTGTCTGAAATGAAAACATAAAAAGTTTAATAGCCCGCGTTATAGCCTAGATCAGATATTTTATTTCAAAATAATGTTTATTCATGGATTAATTCATACTTTGATTTGGTCACTTCCGATCTCTCCTTGACAAGTTAACGTAAATGCAGTTCCAACAGGAAACGTTCTATTTGGCGTATCCAAGTTCTCACCGATGATTTTTACTCGAGGCAGCTCAATAACAGTTGGTAAGGCTAAAACACAAATAAAGCAATTCACTATTAAACGCGTTTATAGAGTTCGTTTAGCTCACAATAATATAGAATATTGATAAAAAAAAGTTCATAAAAATTTAGTTTCTTATAATTGAGGCTCTCTCTAGCGTCACAACCTCTAATCATATGAACACCCGTATGACTCAGATAATATGTCCGTGTTTTCTCCGTTGTGGAAGGTTGCTTGTTGAAATGTTAACATTTTCATCTATATCATAAACTACCATGGGAACAACTTTTAATAACAACTTGGTGTATGACATTTGTAGGAAAAAGGAACACATTTTCAAATTCCAGAAACAAAGGCACAGTATTTTGGGTCAAAACTTCATTACACCAAGATAAAGAGTTATAAAAGAGTTGTTGTGACGAACTATTACAGTGTGAAAATATTGCCAGATTATCAAATTCACTTTACACCATCTTCTATATAAGCAATTTCCATTCATAAAGAACAATTGCATTTTGTATATAGATACATAAACAAGTAGCAGTAATTATTATTAAATAGGATCAGTAAATAGTACATACCAATGTAGGAAATCATAATTGGACTTGTCTCCTGTGTGACTGTTTCAGAACCACTAGAACTAATGCCAAACATTCTACACATGTACATCTTAAAGTCAGAAGGACACATCACTCTGTCTTTGACAATCGTCAATCTCAGTTGTGCTGTATTCGGAGAGTCTACGTTCCCAGTGGCTGAAGCTCGGCCCTGTAGCTGGGTGTCCTTCCATTGTAAAGGTGGTGTAGGTCCATCAGCTACTGACACTACAGTTTCAAATGTTGTACTAGAGTTCCTCTGTAACTGTATGGAGTACACTGCATTGAGTTGTGAAGGGTTGGTGATGGAACACACGATGACCAAATCATTCTCCCCGTAACTGACCGTCGGCGGGAGGGCTTGTATCTGAATGTTCTGTGCAGATGCTGAGGATAAAATTTAAAAAGTATACATCGCTCATCAATGTCTAAATCAATTTCCTAAATTTTACGCTTTTCCTACCTAATGATTACAGCTCCCTTTTCCTTAACCCCACCCCCAAAAAACTAAAAAAATCAAATATAAATCATGGTAAAGACCCCCCCCCCACCAAAAACAAAATAATTAATAAATTTTTTTTATATAAACTATATTTTAGTGTGATGCTCAATTTTAAACATTAATGAAATATGATTACGTCTTATTAAATAAATAGATAATACATATAAAAAATAAAGTATCATCTATGATAAGATGGGTCTTAAATCAACAACCTTTTGTATTATTTTATGACATCTATGATCTTTTGGTTTTGTGACACAAAAAATAGATCTTGTTTATCGTTTGCTTTTTTATTCAATAATTTTATATCCACTTTTTAGACGGTGGCTATAAATAGCCACGGTCTATTGCTACGGTCCTGACCGGAAAAATATTTCTCACGGGGACCCTAGCGGATAAGGAACGATAACTCTGTTAGGTATTCAGTGTTATAGGGAATGTTTTATCTATGTGTCGATTTCAGTATGAGAATTAATTTTCATCTTATCAGATATTTTAAGCATTATAGCTGCTAATTATTTTGTACATACATTTAAATAATGTATTAAATTGTGTTTTATTTTAAATGAGCCGTTACCCTGTCTGCTTACGCGGTATTGATAATTTATGCACCAACTGCCAGTCGTGACGTTTAACTCTGTATCAGGACTGCATAAACTATATCACTGCGATAATTGGCCAAGAGATTTTATGGTGTAAACAATTGTCAGAAACACACTATTTAAACTGGTTCGCCAATTCATATTTCATCAATTATGTTTCATCGATAAATTCACTCATTTTCAACGCATTAGTTTTAGTTGAGGCAGTATATTTATTTTGTTGTAGCTCATTCCAAAGAATTCACAACAGATACTGACAATGAATATTACATAAATTACATTTTATTGAACTTCAACCGATCAATGGCACACTTTCTTCTACAAGTGTGCATGTGTTTTCAAACATACAAAATACTTTAAATTTACGATACAAATGTGTTTAATTTTGGACTGACTTGTGATTTACAATGTACCTTATTTGTAACTTACTCAGTCTGAAGAAAAATTAATTTTATTACAGGCACCTCAATATTCATCAGACAATATTTACTACTGATGTTGACGCTTTACTTGCTGCTGACTTTCTCTCAAACACGCTAATCAACGTCGGATTGTAAAAAATTCACGTGCAAATCGAGTCGCCATTTTACAATTTTACATGTATATAAAGAAACCACATTTTACAATGTTTCAAAGATTTCCAGTTCAGATTTTTTGTAAGCAAATAAGAGATTGAAGACATATGCTGTAAAACGTCTTATGGATTTCACGGCGTGTCAGCTTGTGTATCTCTAATTTACGAAAGCCGAGAAAGATCATTCGAGATACGAGATTCGAAATACGAGATTCGAAATACGAGATTCGAGATTCAATATCTTATTAACCAATCAAATCAAGGATCTGAAAACACGTATCCTAGCAACATCAAACTGTTCTAAATAAAGATTATTAGTACATGTACATGCTCTTATATACAAATAAATGCTATGTTCACTTCTCCCTAGCTAACTAAATAATTGTTTGTATTTATTTTTACACAGAATATTCAAGTAGAATAGTAATAATGCAGTGTGTTTCGCAGATCTATGTGATTTTGTTTGCCCTTGTGCATTTCCACCCGATGCGTTTGAACCCTGGGGTATTTCACCACCAATAGTTTAAACCCCGGCTTTATTCATCCTTTTTATGTAGAAATGCGGTTATGGTAGAGAGCTTCATAAGCGGAGCCAATTTTTTTTCGGTAGGGGGGTCCTAGGCCAATTTTCAATAATTTTACTATGTATATTAAGCTTCAATTTTCCCGAGGAAAGTCCAGACCCCCTGACCCCCTCCTTTATAGACCTCCTCCGTGCATGAAGATTAGTATCTAAAATATGTTTTAATCTAAGTATAAATAATCAGTCCAGGTTTCACCAATAAATATAAGCATTACTTATCGTTTTTGTATGTATACAGGCATACACTAGTACTATGATTATAAACTAATCATTGAAATATTATCACATCATACGGAATTATTAATATATACAATTTTTTTCCCTTTTCTTGAGTAAACAACCTCTTATGAGTCTTACTTTGACATTGTTTTCAATATAGAAGGATACATATTCTTTAGAATTAAAGGTAGGGATAATAGGGTGCCAATTTGTTCACATTGCCGATTTCTTGTGCAGAGAACAGTAAAATTTTAAAAATTTGATTGTGCATGAATTTTTCAAAAATCTATTGTTGTAGTTTGTTATAATTCATTCATTGATATATCAACAAGAAAGAATAGAAGGTATAGACAGGCATATGTATCACACCCAAGTTGAGTGTCTCTGTAGTTTCCTACCCCCCCCCCCCCCCCTCAACGCATCAAAATTGACAATAATTGCATATAAATCATGCAAAAGTTTACTTTGTATGTAAGTAACTCTCTAAAGATGTAAATAAGCACTGCAAAGATGTGTGTACTTAATATACTACTACATTACACTTAGCCAGATAAAATGTAATCAGGGTGATAGCTACAAGGGGCGAGAAGTGCAAATTTACCAATTTGTCGCCATACACACAGAACACCAAATAAAGAAACTGTGTGTGGTGTGGGGAATGCATATAACCAGTGCGAAAATCAACAAATAGGCTGTTATTTGTTACCTATCCTGCAAATACATTGATAAAAAATGTTATCGTCACATAACATAGCCGATTAAGTTAATGTTTACATATTATGGTCAACGTACATGTAATTCTAATGTACATGGAGGCGGGCGTATCAGGCGGGGATCCAGAATTTTTTTTTCCAAAAATGATCGGTTGAATTACATTAAATGCTTTGAAAATTGGCTTAAAGTATCGCGCGGGTCAAAATGCATGATAGAAGCTATGTACAGTGTAATTGGAAACTTTCATTTTATATCAATATGTAGTAATACCTATTATAACAAATGAGAGTATAGCCCAACTGCCACAAACAATACATGTCTTATACCGGCACCACCCCCTCCCCATAAAAAAATGAAACAATTGTCATTTTATTTGCTAAACATGTGTGTGGTTCAAGATTTTTCTAAAGGACATACCCGATTAGAATTGAAAAATGAGTCGTTTAAAACTAATTTTGTCAAATTGTTTAGATTCATTTAGTTATATTTTGGTCCATTTGGGTAAATAGATGCACCAGCGCAGCTCTAATTTATATATAATCAGGCTATAAATTCGAAATATTTTCAAAAATTAATAGCTTTAAAACCAGTGGATAAAAAAATGAAAGTCGAACTCGATGAGTGCTAATACCTGTGTTGAATGAATGGTACAGTAGGATATGCGCAAAAAAGTGCCGTGTACTCTTTCCTACCCTATATTTATTGGAACATTAAATCCGATTATAAGAGTCAAATTTAATTAAGTACGGATATATTTTGCCGAGCCAAATAAAAACTAGAGGTACTGTGAGCAAGCTCACAATTGATACCCCCCGCTAAGAAAAAAATCATAACGCGTGTATTTTCGCTATTATAGAAAATATTGGATGAATCTATTTCACTGTCCATTTTCTATAAATAACAACTGCTTTATTTATGAAAACTGTTAATTTTTAGCTTCTAATATTTCCATTAATACAAGACATGACACAGACAGAATTTACCTTTTTTGAAACAATGACCTTGAACTTTCTCAATTGACCTTGGGTCAAGGTCATGACACACCCTTTAATCATAAGCAATCTTTGTGTGAAGTAAGAACTTCCAGTGTTTCCCCATAAGAAAGATATGGACCGGACACGAATTTTGCACTTTTTCTGCCAGTGACCTTGACCTTGCCCAAATGACCTTGGGTCAAGGTCATGACACACCCTTAGGTCATAAGCAATCTTTGTGTGAAGTAAGAACTTCCAATGTTTCTCCATAAGAAAGATATAGACCGGACACGATTGCACAGACAGACGGACAGACAGACAGACAGACAGACAGACGGACAAGGTGATTCCTATATACCCCCCAAACTTTGTTTGCGGGGGGTATAAAAAAAGCCTGGAAAACGAAGAGAGAACGAAGTGGGGACAGAATAACTGACAAACTAAATTAGGACTATATAGCCCCCCCTCCCCCCCCCCCCCCCCCCCCTCGAAATTTATATACTGAAAACAGATTATTGAGTACAACATCCGCACACAATTTAAAGAAAATTCCATGGGTTTTTTTATTATTTTTGCTAGCTAATGTAAGAAATCACAATTACCCCAAACCCCTCCACGGAAAAGGAAATGCTAGGTGATGAGAGAGAGAGAGAGAGAGAGAGAGAGAGAGAGAGAGAGAGAGAGAGAGAGAGAGAGAGAGAGAGAGAGAGAGAGAGAGAGAGAGTCGATGTAAATCACACGTGCGTTAACACCGTTCAAATTAAAGCTTGCTAGTTGGTCTGCCCTATCCTAGCTACCTTCTCTCTTTTCTCCTTTGATTGGCCTAACTGTCTGTATATGCTTGTATCAAATCAAACAATTTCAAATTCTAAATCAAAATTGAATATGACACTACAAAACTAACTCTCTCTCTCTCTCTCTCTCTCTCTCTCTCTCTCTCTCTCTCTCTCTCTCTCTCTCTCTCTCTCACTCTCTCTCATATCGACAATGACATTGATACCCTACAATACACTCTTCCTATCTGGATTGTTGTCGTTGAGGTTGTAAATCATTATATCTCCTATGGTTTAAAACTTTATCATAACCTATATTTTGACATGTCGATTATTTCATTGAATTTCGTTTCATAACTAAAACCACACTCAGTTTTAATTATTTAGATCAAACAGATCTTTTTACGCGAGCCGATTTTTACACAGTTGGGGCGAATACACTACGGGTTATAATGGTTCGGGGGGAAAATACATACAGGACAAACATAGATTCGCAAAGCCAACAGTGTTATCACTCATTTAATTGTTTATATTGTGTGGGGTTAATTCATTAATGTTAATTTAACCATTTTATAACCATTACATAAGAGCTATTAAGACATTTATTTGTAGGAAAGAGCATGTACGAATGATCTTTATTTAGAACAGTTTGATGTTGCTAGGATACAGGTTTCAGATCCATGATTTGATTGGTTAATTTAGATTTTGAATCTCGAATTTCGAATCTCGAATCTCGTATTTCGAATCTCGTATTTTGAATCTCGAATCTCGAATGATCCTTCTCGGCTTTCGTACTAATTTGCAACAAACGCTAGCTTTTTGTGAGAAAAAAGAATTGGTTCAACTCATGCGATATTCCATATGCATTTATGGTACATTGTGAACAGCATTATGAAAGATATAATAATTTTGTTAACTAAACAGTTTCTGTCGATTTTTTTCATAATGAACTGAATAACGCAATTCGATGAGCGAAGTACAAATAGTGACTTTTTTTTATCCATATGCGCCCGTCCCTGCTAAATGTATTAGAGAATCTTTTCTTTGGTTTTGGGGGAATTTTTTCACTAACAGATAACATTATTTACATATATACGTAAACATCGCCCCGTTTGTTCTCAAATGATGATATTTTGTGCTTTCTTCGACATTTGTTTCCAAGTGTTAGCATGATTTTGTCAACATGCATTCACAAATAGGCGGGCCTATATAAATGTGCCAGTTTGTTGCGACTCGCAATTGAAATACACACCGGTCAAAAAGTGTCATTACTCAACGCAATGCTACATCGGCAATGGCGTATACATTCATCCTATATTAGCGATAAATAATTAAACGATAAAATGATTTCTTTGGGGATTCATTCGGGATATGAAGGTAGCAACATTGCAGAAAAAATGCATATTTTTTTATAATTTGTTTCTGCAATGATCGGCACCTTCATAACCCGCATGAATCATCAAAGAAAGCATTTTATTATTTATATTAACATCTTTCTTTTAACTTATTAATTAATTGATTATGACAAATTAGTAAAATTCACTAAATTACTTTTAATGTACGTAAGTACGTTAGCTAAAAGAAACAGCCAAATCGTCCCCTGTGAGACTTTGAGTCTGAAATCATCATGATTATTTTGTGCAGTCCGTGATTTTTCTTAGGTTGCTGGTGGCTTCTACCAATCGATAAACAGGGCGTGTCCATTTTATTCCTGTCAGTATCTTGTCAGTTTCAGCCGTTGTAGATTTCGACCAATCGATAAACGGGGCGCGTATATTTCAGTCTGGCTGTTTCTATAGAGCTATGGATTGACTATATGTTTCCGTAAGAAATAGAGGAAATAATATTAAGTAGATTTAAATATTGAAACATGAAGGCACAAAAATGTGCTTCATAGATGAGTGTATAGTATTCTTCTGAGGTACAGAACTATAGCTTTCCGGAAATATTGCCGGGATTTGCGAACCCAAGATCTATTGTCTAGTACATGCAAAGAATAAAATGAAAATTATATACACAGCTGTACGGCCAGAAAAGCGTGCGTTTAACTTGGATTTTGTTTGTTTGGTGTTTTTAAAAACTTATTTTGAATAATTAATCAATATTTGTTGTAAGTTTACTAGAAAACTTTAATGTAGCAAGTAATTTATTCATGTTAAAGTGTACTGAGAAGCAATAAAATATACATGTGCCTTTCCCGAATTCATTCAAATGATTTGAATAAATCTATTAATAGCTAAATACAATTTAAAAAAATGTACTTTAAAACGTTGATTAATGAAACTGCCGCGACTGTATATTGTACGATATTTTTTTTTTCAAATATTCATTTACTTTCGTTGTGAGCAAATGGAAATAATCAACTAAAGTCGAAGATAAAATATTGATTGACTCTGCTGTTTCAATGATGACGTGCATTCCAAAAGCAATACCAGTTTTATCAAACAGGTTCTTGTAAACCAATTCCGTTTTCCTTAGACCTAAATGTATTAACTGACTATGAGGACAAAAGCAAGTGTGATGGTCCACAAGACTGCAACTTTTTACCGGTGAAGAAATTGAGGGAAAACGCTGTCGAGAGGGACAAAAAACATACTTTATGTATGCCCAAATAGTTACTGATGAAATCGCTTTGGATTTGATTTATTCATTCAATAAGTGGTGGCAACCCACATATTTAATGAGTCATTGTGGGGGCAATCAAAATACATAGTATTACCGAAAACGGGTTTTTAATGTCAACTGATAAAGATACAAACATAGATACAAAATATAGATACAAACTTCTACATGTATACTACAAAGGCTACTGAGATAAATATATGGTTTTCCCCCAAAAGATGACGGCCAAGAGACACAGCATTTGTAAAATGTGGATTGAGATCACAGCTACGATTTCCACAGATTTATCCATGTAGGAAACTCACGACCAGATGTGCGAGTAGGCGTTAAGTATTAGAACATGTATGCGATACTGGCCGCGGTTTTCGACAACAATAATTATCATACATGTAATATGCTACTTTCAAACGACGCCACCGTCTAACAGTACTTTAAGTACTTTGATTTATATAACAACTACACATATCACTTTGTTCCAACCCCCCTCCAATAGAAGTTTTAAAACTGCTAAACTGGAGTAATTTTTCTAGCAGTAGGGCTCGCTCATTTCAAAAAACCATGTAAACCAACAGTTTAACATATAGTCTATCGAATTCATCATATATATTGCAAAATATAAACTTCATAATTTGCACTGATAATTGATATCTCGTTTGGATATTATATCCATAGTGAACTATTTAAACCAGTTATGAGAATAATTTCAAACTTTACATGGTAGCACAATGTTTTGAAAGAGTTTTAACTAACAAAAATAGCGTTTATTTCCGTGTGAGCCTAATGAGGATATATATGTTAAAAAACTAATGCATTCTTTTTTCTAAAAAAGATTGTTATATTGTAGATAGGGTCTTTGGAATATTAAATGTTGAAAATTCGTGTAAAATAAATACAGGTTAATATGAAACATGAATACTCACCAAGTAACCTGACGCTAAGCAAAATGGCACACAAAAATGCAGAAGTCATGCTTTATGTTTTTGTTTGATCACAGGTAGATAGACCGTTTGTTTTTTTCTTCAATCCCAGTTATACGTAAATAGACACCCTTTTAGAGCCCTCAATCTACCGATGATAATTAAACGCCAAAATGAAGCACGTCCTAAAATAGGAAGTGAAAATACACAGGTACTACATTTATTTGCGCAGGAGTGCCTGTTCCCCAGTCTTCTACACAGGTGTAATATATCATTGTCCTTTCCGGTAGCTTCGAAAAAAGCAATATAGATAAGAAAGAGTACAATGTCGCCCGAACATGGTATGATTTATCCCAATTGTCCTGATATAATTTTCAAATCTTTAAAAGAAGAAAATACAATACAAAAGTTTATGAGCATGCTTATTCAAACACTGTAAAACATGTATACCTATATACGGGACGCTGTAAAATGATACGAATTCCGACAATAAGAAGGGTATGTCATAGTGAAGGAATCAAGGCCGTGACGAGATACACGTGGGGTACACAGTGGGGGATTACGGATGGTAGATTCTACGGAAGTTGTGATATTTAATTTTTTTTCTGAAATTTCTAAATTATGATAAATTATACATTATACTGACAAATCGATGTTTGGAGTAAAGTTTTATATCAGAAAAGTGCTTTGTTGATATTCACTGTAGCCATGTTTGCACAAGATCAAATTCCAATAGAATTGCTAAATAGAGATGTGTACTATCTTGAAACAAGAGGCCCAGGGGATACATTGCTCACATGAGCAACAATAGACATTATAAAATCAGCTTTACGGAGTAATATACCAAAAATAAAAATATGGACAATGTAGTCTAACAGATCCTGTAGATAAAAAATCAATTTTCCCTGTATATTCTGTTTATCATTGATCCCATTTTGTCACAGTATAGTTGTACTATCTGATTATATTAGATTGCGAACATGTGCTAAACACCATTGAAGGTAGCATACATTTATTAACTCGTACATAAAACGGATACACAGACACACATTAAGTCATACGACAAGTATTCGTACAATACACGACACTACATTCCTCCCCTACTTGGATATAAAATTGCATACTAACTCAATTTTCTTGATGCATAATACAGTTGAAAAGAATAACACTGTATTCATTTTCCAAAATAAAAAGTTCCTCATCTTCGCTAGCCAAGGGTTTTCGGTCCACTTTGCTCCCCATAAACCCTTGGCGGATTTCATTACAAAAACTCGGTGACAAGCTTCGTTTTATGATTGGCTGCAGCTGCGAGTAGCTGATCCAATCGCAGTGCTTGTAAATATAAACTTTAAAAGAAAACACTTGTGTGATCTTTGGTAAAACATTCGGTGCTTTTAAGAAGTTGAGACACAAGTTCTTGAATACAGTGCCTCCCCAGCGATGGTCTAACCAGATCGCTTTAAAAACCTATATATTTTACTGGGATTGACCATAGTTCTACAAACTTGTCAAGGCTCGCGTGATAGCATGGGAAGTAAACATGGCGAATGTAGAAGTTGCCTATCCCGTTAGTATATACGTTCCCGCTTATGGTTATTGCTTTTAAAGGTTCAATGAGCTCTGTTTTATTTAATTTCTGTGGTCCGCAATATTCACGACAACGATGCCTGATTTTATGGCATGAAAGCTTTCATATAAATCGGCGACTTTTTCACTCCCGTACAGGTCCTTACAAAACACTATGAATAAAACATTCCGTGCTTTCCCTAGGTTTAAACTTAATTGTATTTAATAGCATCATTAATCATGTTCCGATATTCGGTAGTCAACATGTTTTCAAGTTGTATTAATGCCGTAGTGTGTATATAACCCGTTGTTTAATTCGATTAAAATGTAAATATGCAAGGGGCGCAACTCAAGTTGCTCGCTAGATAGCGCCACCACATCACCGAGGTTTCGTAATGAAATCCGCCAAGGGTTTATGGGGAGCAAAGTGGACCGAAAACCCTTGGCTAGCGAAGATAAAAGTTCCTTAAAGTTCAGAATTAAACCTCAAATAATCTCATGAACAAAGAATCAAAATGACTATCACTTTACAGTCAACAAAAATATGAACACAATTGTCATTTCCCCATCACATAATCCTGGAAACGCAAAGGAATAGTTCGCGTTCTTTGCGGTCTGCTTGTAGTCTCTATGTCATGTTCAGGTTCCACAATTCCAGGTTTCTCGGTATCACTCGGCCGCATTTTGATTTTCTCATTATCATCTGTAATTGTTTTGGATTCCACGTCATTTTGCTTGACTTCCTGTGGGTCATCATGTTTTTCAAGGAATTTTTTAACATGAGTAATGTTCTGCTTGTATTCAACCCCATCTGCGTCCAGAGTCAAACTGTTCCCATATTTGGCCTTCACTGTCATCGGCTCTGGTCGGATAGTTGGAGTCATTTTGTAACTGTTTTGTGTTTGTTTCACAAGAACTTTATCTCCAGGTGAAATATCGGATTCGGTACTTCCACGCTTGGTGTCGCTGTATTCTCTTCCTTTTTCTTTGAGCTCTGAATCTCTGTCACGAACTTCGAAATCATCAATGTGAAAGTCACATACTTGCGGTATTTTGGTTCGAATCTTCCTACCAAACATCAACTCTGCTGGACGGATTGCAGTAAGTGAATGTGGCGCTGATCGGTACATCAACAAGTAAGTTTCTAACTCCTCTTTCCAGTTCTTCTTTTCACTCTGTGCAATTCTTATCCTCTTCATAAGGGATCAATTTTGCCTCTCAACCTCCCCATTGGCTTGAGGCCATTATGGAGTAGTACGTTTATGCTGAAATTGATTTTCGTGCATGAAATTCGAAAATACATCACTGACGAATTGAGGACCATTATCAGTGGTAATAGATAATGGCAATCCATAAACACTAAAGATCTTCTTCAAACAGCTGACAGTTTTCTCTCCTGTTGTGGATTTCATTATTTCAACAATCTTGTATCGGGAATAGTAGTCAACAAGAACAAACAACGAATCTCCCAAAGGTAATGGACCAAAAAAATCTTCTGCTAGGTGCTCCCACGGTGCACTTGGTAACTGGGTTCTGTGCATCGGTTCTGGTTTCGCTGGTATGCTGACTACTTGACATCCATAACATGTACGGCATTCTTTCTCAACATCCTTGTCCATGCCAGGCCACCACACTTTGGACCTCAGATTTCTCTTCATAACAACAATGCCGGGGTGTCCTTCATGTCCCAATTCTAGTACTCTAGCTCTCAGTGATCTTGGAATAACAATTCTAGTCCCACGTAAAATGACTTGGCCAATCGCACAAAGTTCATATTTCACAGATAAGTACTCCTTGAATTTAGAACGCTCCCACTGGCTAGAAAGAAGACATATACGGACATCTCACAGTTCTTCATCCGTTTCTGACGCGCGTTCAATTTCCTTGGTGGACAGCGCTATCGGAGTAGCTGCTAACGCAATACTGTGCACATAGACTTCGATTCCATTTTGTTCTGATGAATTTTCAGTTGGTCTAGAGAGCAATCTTGACAATGAATCTGCAATGTTTCGTTTTCCTGAGATGTATTTCACTACATAGTCAAATGATTGTAAGCGAAGAACCCATCGTTCAATCCTAGCACTCGGCTTGGACCTTGGTGAGAAAATACACTCCAGGGGACGGTGGTCTGTCCATAACTCCAATTTGGATCCGATGAGATACATATGAAACCTTTCACATCCCCAGACGATTCTCAATGCCTCTTTCTCTGTTTGCGAATATCTCCTCTCCACATCAGACAAACTTCTGTTTGCATACATTATGACTCGATATTCTGAACCTTGTTTCTGAACAAGAACACCTCCTAGACCTACTGGACTCGCATCTGTAACTACAATGGTTTGTGCAGACGGATCAAAATATCCTAAAGTTTCAGGCTGGGCTAGTTGTTTCTTCAACTCTTCAAAGTCCTTAGTTTGTTCGTACTCCCACTTAAACGGAACATTGTTTCTTGTCAGCTTTCTGAGTGGTTCCGCAATAGTCGCCAAGTTTGGAATAAAACGACCACTGAAATTCAATAGTCCTAAGAAACTCCGCACCTCTGAAACTGTCTTTGGTCGACGTGCGTTCAAAATATCGTCGTTTTGGCCATTCCAATACCATGACTCGACAGAATGTGTCCCATGAACTCTGTATGTGTCATGTTGAACTGACACTTATTGGCATTCAAGGTAAGTCCTCTTTCACACAGTCGCTGAAGAACATTCTCTAATCTCTTGTTGTGTTCTTCTGTTGTTTTACCATGAACAAGGTCATCGAATATACTTTGCACTCCATCGCATCTATCTAGTGCCTGCTGTATAATCTTGTTATACATCTCTGGCGCACAACTTACACCAAACATTAGTCTCTTGTAACGATACATTCCCTTATGCGTCATGGATGTAGTGATGTGACGACATTTAGGATCCAGTTCTATCTGATGATAAGCTAGCTTAATGTCTAGTTTTAAACACGGTACTTTGATTGAAATCTTGCAGAACTTCTTCCACGGTAGGTAAAGGGTATCGCTCACGCATGACAGCTTGGTTTGCTTTTCTCATGTCCACACATAATCGAATGTCATTTCTCTTAGGCACAGCAACAACTGGCGAGACCCATGGACTTGGTGCTTCAACCTTCTCTATGATGCCCTGTTGTACTAGCTCATCAAGCTTCTTCTCCAATTTTTTCCTCAGGTGATATGCGATTCGTCTAAGGGGCTGTACCACAGGTGTCACCTCCGGATCAATCGGAATCTTCAGACGATAGTCCTTCAGTTTTCCAATGCCAGTAAAACACAATGGAAACTTCGACATCAATTCAGTTTTTCTGTCATTTACACTGTTAACATTAGCTAACTCAAGCTTCAAAAGTCCAAGTTTCACAGCTGTGTCCTTCCCCAGAATACCAGGTGCCTCCTCTTGAATCACAAAAAGTCTGTGTTTACACTCTTTCCATTGCACAAGCTCACATCTGCTTGGAAGCTCCCAATAACTGTTAGGGGTTTTCCACCATACGCAAACAATTCCTTCGAGGACCTCTTACTAATGCACTTTACTCTCTTTACCTTCAGAGATTCCCATAACTTCTGCCGCATGACGTTGACAGTTGCTCCAGAGTCAACTAACAAATTCACCAGTACTCCACCTACAGTTACATGAACAAAACTGTCCTTTGATCCACTGCTACTTATACTAAATGCATACTGTTCCTGAACATCCTCGGTATCATGGCTCGAATCATCATTCACATCAACAGTTCGTACTCTATACCTTGACGGTTTTCGTTTGGAATGTTTGTTTGAGTTTCCAGTTTTGCACATTTTTTCGAAATGTCCGACATTCCCACACTTGTTACAGGAGCGCTTCAATGCCGGACACCCAGGGTCCTTCTTCATGTGTCCTCTCCTCCCACATGCATAGCATATTTGGTTAGTCATGTGTTTGTTGTGATCGGCTTCGGCCGATCACTGTTGTGTCCATATGAGGCATCCGGCAAATGCTTCCACTTGCGCACACTTTCCGCTTGCATAAGTAGTTCTTATAAAAACTTGAAGTTTGGTTTAGTATTTAAATAACATTTTACTCGGTTTTATTTCAATTCATTTACCTTAAGAAATGCAAACATACATAAAATACAGTTCGACCTGTTAATTCAAGAATGCACATTTTGTCTCACGCGTAAGAATTTCGATCGAAAGATTCATTCAGTAATGCAGTTGACCTCGACGAACTGACCTCAATCATAAGAAGATGCTCCATAAACTGACCTCGATCTATTGATGTTGCATAATAGTAGCTAGGAAGACGGCTTGATTTATAAACAAGGTTACGTTATAATGCGACCTCAATAGCAAGTTATGATGGCATTCAATGTTTTTCAGTCGCATTAAATTATTTTAATACAACTTTTTCTTTGTATACGTGTTAATGCTGAAGAAGAAGATACATCAACATTTAATAATTACGTTAAAAATATAAAATTAGACAAGGGGTTTACGAACGGCTTTTCCCAAATTTATTTCAAAATTAAATTTGTTGACGGTTTATAATAATGAAAATATGGTGTACAGATTCAAAATATTTTATATTTTGTAAAAATACAGTACTTTTTTTTATTATTTTACATCAAACTGATCATGTTGATTGCTTCTAGCTATCAATATATCATTCCTTTAAAAGGAATACTTGTTCTTGTGCATGCTGAATTCGATTCATTGAAGAGGTCTGATTTTCTGATGACTGTTGAGGATCTTTACCCTCCATGACCTGAGCTTACTTATCTGCAAATTCCATTGCCTGGGCCGTTTGTCTCAATTTTTCTAGTGTCAAGTCTTTGATCTCTCATAATTTCTTAATCACTTGATCTCTAATCATTTCATCAGTTCCTCCTCCGAAGTTACAGTACTCTGCTCTCTCGCGTAAACGAGTAATGAACTCTTCTATGGTTTCGTTTATCTGTTGGCCCGTTGATCTGAATAGTGATCGTTCGTAAGGAACATTTGTCATAGGTGAAAAATGGTCTGTTAATAACTTAAACGCAACGTCGTACACAGTCTGGTTTAACCTGGTTCCGTTTCCGTGAGTGTGAAGTAAATATCGTGTACCTCATTTCCTGCTGATTGTAAAAGGAGGGCTTTCTTCTGATCTGCCCTTGTCACGCCTTTCCCCACTGCGTACAGCTCGAAACCGCGCAGCCATTTCTTCCACCGAAATCCCACATTGTTCACATCGCCATTCGGATCGAATCTCTGAATACCACCAATTTCAATCGATTTCATCTTCACCTCAGATAACTTGGTTTATCTTCGTCGCCAATGTACTATCTGATAATGTTAGATTGCGAACATGTGCTAAACACCATTGGAGGTAGCATACATTTTTTAACTCGTACATAAAACGGATACACAGACACACATTAAGTCATACGACAAGTATTCATAAAATACACGACACTACAATAGTCATTTCGCATATTGAGCATTACAGTTCTCAATAAGATCTAAATCAAATGGGATATGAACCTACATCAAACTTGTGAAGCCCAAGAACTGTTCAGAGGCTAAAGTCTAAACAATTTAAAAGAATCAAAAATATGTCAAAATTCTTGCATATAAGTTAAACCATATATTATAACATTTGAATTTTGGTGAATTTAACTGTTTTCTTTTGTAAAATTGGACCCCCCACCCCATATGGCTCCATCCTACTCCTGAAAAATATGATTTTGACAAATTTGAATCTACACTACCCAAGGTTGCTTTCACTAATGTTGAACCTTTTCTAAGAAAATATTTTTTTATAGTAAAAGATTTTTCTCAATACATTCCTTTGTAAAGATTTAACCGGTCCCCATTGTGCCCCTACACTACCCCCGGGGATCATAATTTGAGCAAACTTGAATCTACCCTACCTGATGATACTTCACACAAGTTACAGCTTTTCTGGTCGTGTTCTGAGTAGAAGATTTAAAATAAAAATTCTCTTTATATTCCTATGTAAAAATTCGACCCCCATTGTGGCCCCACATTACCCCCGGGGACAATGATTTGAGCAAACCTGAATCTACACCATCTGAGGGTGCTTCCACACAAGTTACAGCTTTTCTGGCCAAATGGTTTTTGAGAAGAAGATTTTCAAAGATTAACTCTTTATACTCCTATGTAAAACTTCGACCCCCATTGTGGCCCCACCTTACCCCTGGGGACCATGATTTGAACAAACTTGAATCTACACTATCTGAGGATGCTTCCACACAAGTTTCAACTTTTCTGGCCAAATGGTTTTTGAGAAGAAGATTTTTGAAAAATCCCCTTAAAATAGGGTGTGTGCCTTTATTTTAACAAACTTGAATCCCCTTTACCCAATGATACTTGGTGCTTAGTTTTGTTGAAATTGACCAAGTGGTTCAGGAGAAGAAGTCGAAAATGTAAAAAGTTGACAGACAGACAGACGGACGGACGGACGGCGGACAAAAAGTGATAAAAAAGAAGCTCACTTGAACTTTCAGCTCAGGTGAGCTAAAAAGGGAGAGGCGAATTATTTACTACTGGAGCGAGCAATATGCTTCAAGTATGGTAGTTTAAAGTCCAATGCTAGTGTGTGTGATTTGGAACAACAAAACAAGCTTTATAAGCTTTTCCTAACATTTGCACTTATCATGATATTTAAAAATCTATCAGTATTTGAACATTATGACGCACAAATAATTTAGTTTTGTTTTTCTAAAGAAAATATATTGAAAAAGTAAATAACCCGTTTATTTTGAAATGAACAAGACATCATTCAAAATTGACCTTAACTTAAAAACAAAGTTCATTTGCAGACACAGGCAGTGCAGTAATTAATCTCAATGTGACAGATAAAGATAAAGCTTAGGATTTTCTTCCTGTGTAAGGTTAATTAATCCCAAAGGACAAATATTGCACAGCCTTCCATGTATACAATGGTAACATTCTCAGCAGTTATCTCTCTTTGCCCATTCATTCTCAGCAGTATCTCTCTTTGCCCATTCATTCTTATGCATGGTTAGGAATCTACCCCACCACCCCAGCTCCAAACAAGAAGACACAGAGAACCAAACTTAGCATCAAAATATGTATTTCTGCCTACTGAACTACCATACCAAATTTGAACTTGATTGGGCAACCATAAAAAAGTTATTAGAAAAAAACAGGAAATTTGTGGACGGAAGAGTGACAGACGGACAGACAGAAGGACGGACGGACAGACAGAGTGATTACTATAGGGCACCCGCAAATCCTTGCGGGGCCCTAATTACGACTACACTTAATAATTGCTGAGCATTAAAAAGTTATGAGACTAAGACCAAATACGTGCCCATTGGTTTGCTATACCTTTCTAGCATTTAAATTGGAGACGCTTGTAAAAACATATAAAAGCTATATCATGAGGAGGAACATTTTCATAAAAAGAATTATCAAGACATTAGATCTGCTAATACAATGCTTTGTTTCATAATTCACGTGCATGAGAAAAAAAGGTAATCCATTAATGAATTATCAAAGCATTAAATAATCAAAGTACTGATAGTACTGAAAAGCGCTAACACAGCTTCTGTTTGTATACAAGTATAAAATATATATGTATATAACATTTCAGCTTCTGTATACGCAATATATTTCCTCATCACTGCGTGGTGGCCCCTGCAATGATGTATGTAAGCCCCGTACAATAAATTCACATTAGCCCGTACTAGCCGCAGTTATGTGCACAAGCTCCTGAAACTGGTTCCCTAACCAGTTTAAATGATGTAAACGTCTGCTCATAGGGGGCGGTTATTCGTTGCACCGGAAGTAGAAGTCTAACGACAATAAAGCGCTGAGCTATGCTTAGCGCTTTAAAAAAACCAATCGTTTCAACAGGTCTGAATATTGGCAAGATTTTCCATAATAATCAGCGAAGTTTTATCAACCACAACATATCCGGTACGTAATCAGAAGAGCATACGAGACACTGCTTTAAAATTGCATCTTCTTTTGTTCATTCAGTACCGTTCACAAAAAATCCTACAGGTGACATTTAACGAGTAGAAAAGAAATAAGATAAAGAGGAATGATCACGAAAGGTATTTTTGGGGATCCTAGATTTCATCTTGCTGAAGACTTGGTTGTTTGCATAAAGTCTTTATTCATACCTATGTACAGTCATTTCATGCATATCTTTTACAATTTAACGCTATGCTATGGTATGCGATTTTAATGATATGCTATGAGATGTGTATGCTATGCTATGAGATTTGTATGCTATGCTATGAGAAATTTGAATGAAGGGCTTAATAATATGGTATGCTATGCTATGCTATGGTATGCTATGAGATTTGAACAAAAACGCCTCCATACACAAAAGAGTTCCACACATTTCGAAGTAAAATAACAAGAAGCCAAAGTTTACCACAAACCTATCATGTAAACATTTATTTTTTTCAAATAAAAACATTTAAAACCGAGTTAGAATAATGTTGTATGCTATGCTATGGTATGCTATGGTATAATATGACGAATGCGATTCTATGAGATCGTATGCTATGCTATGAGATTCCAATGCTATGCTATGAGATTTCAATGCTATGCTATGAGATTTCAATGCTATGCTATGCTATGGTGTATGTTGTAAAAGATATGCTTGAACTGACTGTAATAGTTTTCGTCATCCAATTTAGAACACACAGTTTCTTCTTAGAGAGGTTATCTGTAATAATCAAAATGCAGGTAAATACCCGTTTATTTTGAAATGAACAAGATTGAGTTTTTGTTTTCATGAAAAATTTACCACCAGAAAAATGAATTAGCGTTGTATGTCTGCCTAAAATCCATACTCTTGTATATTTCATGGAATTGGGAATAAAACGTATGTTTATAAATACATATTTTTACCCTTCATAATTATTCTTGCAAAATATTAAAGGATCTAAAATTTTGAAAAAGAACCATTGGAACTATTTCTCAAAAAATTGATTGACTTGTTTGACAAAGAAAGTTGCATTGTCTTCATGGTTTCGTGAGCCTCCTATATAAAAAGATGGAATGGTTGCAATTACAGAGCGCTAAATGCAAATAAATAATGGTAAATAATGCATGAAAAGAACATGATTAGTATCGTCAACTAAATTTGGTTATCTAAACCCCTTCCGGCACATTGAATTTAGTTGTAATACGTATTAATCCATCAGTAAATGAATGATTGGGTTTATGTTTTGTTGAGTGCCTGATAATCAAAATATACTCATAATTACCTTAATCAGTACTAAAGATACTGACGGGAATTGATTTCATTCAGAAGTGAATAAAAAAAATGATAAAAAATGACCTGACAAAATGAGGAATCATGCATCATTAGCCATGACATACATGTTGTAATAATTATTTGTATATTAGCATCAGGCTAGCTTCGTGGCACTTTAATTTTATACTACGGTTACCCATAATTCTCTGTAAAAGCGCGGCAGAACTGCTGACACCTGGTCATCCCCGGGTTGATTGGCGTGTGACAAGACACGGTTTTGAGGGCAGCTCTTATTTGCTGTACTGAACGTCATTATTGCAGTATGCATTGTGCATGAACCTTTTTAATAAGCGGTCTCGGATAGCAGACCGTGGCAAGTATATTTCATCGTTTTTATGCAGTATTTTTGTGCATTCGAATGGTAATTCTTGTTTAATTGTTGAGCTAAAAATAATCTTGGTCAGCGTCCACCTGTTAAATATACCTGTGTGAGCAGTCGAGCGTATCTTTTGCGTGGAAGTTTACATCCCAGTTTGTATTATCGATAAAGCCCTGTATTAGATCTAGAATAATATTGCTTTGAGCATTATTATTCTATGGTACTTTTTGTATTTGATAAAAAGTGCTGATTTATTAAATGTCTTAGGAAGAAGTAATTTACCAAAAATGATTGACCAGAAGTGTGCGCCATATTTATTTTGTTATTATTGCATGTTGCTATGATATTCAACTGTGTTTACATATCATTGACAGACACTTATCATATGATTATTTTATAAAAGTATCATCAAATGTTGCCATACTCAGGTTGTACTAATTTCTGGAATAATTATTAGCATTTTGACTTGGTCATACAATGTTGAAGTTCCATTGGGAGAACCACTCTGATGTTGAACACCACAGGGTCTAAGGTCCAGGACTACAGTCCTGTAAGGAGTCCATGGTTGATTTAAGGGAGAAAATGAAATCTTCCTTATCACACCAGCAAGGAATTTTGGAGCCCGTTTCTCAAAAAGGCATACCTCCAGGGGTAGGCTTAGTCCGGACTAAATTGTCCTGTTCTTGTATGCATACTTTTCAAACAAAATGACATGAAGGACTTCATATTTATTGCTTTTATATCTTTTGGCAACATTTTTGGCCAGTTTCGGCCAGAAACAAACCAGTTCAAGAAATGTTTACATTCTTATCCTCAGATGTAAAAGATGGCCGCACATTCCCCGTAATGTGCAACATTTATCCTTTTTTCAACAAATGGTTGTAGAGAAGACACTTATTAACCCCTGTTATTTTTTCCAATTTTTAAATCTTCAAAATAAGTCTGCAGCTGCGCATTTCTATAGCTGTTCTTAGTAATTAAAAGCATTGTTCTGTTCTTAAATGCATGCATAATTTGCATACAAAACAACATGTCGAAACTCATTTTTTTCCCTTTTCATATTTAGACAACAGTTTTGGCCAGGTTTGTGCAGAAACAAACCAGTTCAAGAAATGATTACATTTTTATTTTCAAATGTACAAGATGGCCGCACATCCCCCTTAATGTTATTACCTTAGCCTACCCAGAAGGAAACCATTTATTATGAAAAGGACATTTATAACAAAACGCCGAGCAAAAACTGGTGGACGCTATCATTGACGTGTCAGAAAGGCATAAAATGTTAGACGAAGATTGTCTGATTAGTGCAGATGTCAGTATTTGCCTTTATGCGAAATCTTGAAGAAATTGAATACGTTTTTAAGAAGTTGTCAAACATTTTTTAAATTATTACCTAAAAGATTAAAAACAAATATTAAGAAAAAACCCAACAAACCTTTAAAGTCTGATGCGATTATATGTATTTAATATTTGTCTTGTACATAAAAAACAAACACTGATCAACTCAAAGTCGGTATTTTACAACTGTTAAACACAAAAACGATTATTTAAGCGATAATGATACATGCATTGTTACCTTAAACCATGCATGTCTAATTATAAGAGTGAAAAAAAAATCGCAACTGAGGTAACTACACAACTGATATATATACTATAGTATGTTCAGACAATATGCATAATGAAGTGATGACAAACCTATGACAAATATTTTAGTTTCGTAAATCGACAAACTTTCTGATAGGACGCATTTATCCTAAATTGCACAGTCTTCGGTGAATAGTTTTGTCCGATTTTAGAGATTTTCATAAGACAATTTAAGTGAAGAAAGAGCAAATTTCGTATTTTAGTTTGTTTGCCAAAATTGTTTTTTAATGAATTACATTTACTTGCATTCATAACTGTTTGTCAAAATAGTGGAAGATTTTTATTACAATTTAATAAATATACACAATTCCTGAAATCGGTGTGTCTGATACGAAAATAAAACGAACAATACTATACTTTTGGTTCATACTTTTGGTTCGCTGACTACATTTTATACAATAAAAAAATGATAAAAAGATAATCAGTTTGATACATTGATTTTGGTTTGTTTTGATATGTTACTATAAATATACACTATGATGTCCCAAGTTTAAGCACATAAAAAAGCTAATGAAAATGTAATTTGATAGGCAAATCATATTTCAAAGACACATTCTGAAGTATCTTATTATTAGTTCACATTAGTTGAAAAAAATCCAACATTAATGTTATTGTTTTTAAAATGCTAAATACATGTAGAATCATTAATCTACAGCAATTCTAAATTGCAAAAACATATGATATTTTCTTATGCCAATATCCCGACAAAAATATAGTCCATGTTGGATTATTCACTTTGATTACTTTCATCTTAATTTTATGATCATTTAATCAAATGTACTTTTGATAATTTGAAAACCAGAAAAGTCTTCTTCCTTAAAGTGAGGGAAGCATTAACCCGGGACAGAATGTAATAGACGTAGTTCTAAAGTATGACAATAATGAGGAAGAAGATCTCCCTTGGAAAGGTTTTTCAAAAAATAAATCGTGTTTGTTTCAGTGGAGAAAATAGGCAATTGAACTACAGTTTGAGACCCATTACATAAGACAATTTGCCAGTAAGATGTTTTAAAATGCCATACTTAATTGAACACTTTAATTTTACATATATGTGTTCATTTTGTACAGATGCACAAACAAATCTCATTCGTGAATTTGTCACAGTTAAGCTAAACACCTAAACACTGAGAACAGGCGTGATAAAACAGGTAAAATAATCTTAATCATTTAAATATCAGCTCTAAACTAAAAAAAGGGGGTTATGGTCTCCACACACCATGACAACATGCATTAATAAGCTATATTAATACTTATGCTACTAAAATCGTAGAGCAGTGGAAATGGCTTCAGGGATACCAATCCACAGATGAAGAATGCTTTACAAAACTTATTATGCATTGAACATTTAATATCAATTACAATGCATTATTTTATCACATAATATACAGCTGCAGCTTGCAGCGGAATGTATGTTTGATAACATGTTCATATTATATCACATATGATTAATATAAGACACAGTTGAAGATTTTACAAAGTAAATGTATAAAACATAAATGATAAAGAGTTTGAGCAAACCAGCGTGTACGTCTACGTTTTGGAGGAAAAATATTTGCAATACGTCATCAGTTTTCGTTATGACGCATTTATACACGTTTTTTCGCGTTTGAACAAACGTTTAGGGGGATGTGCGGCCATCTTTTACATTTGAGGATAAGAATGTAAACATTTCTTGAACTAGCTTGTTTCTTCCCGAAACTGGTCAACACTGTTGCCAAAAGATACAAAAGCAAACAATATGAAGTCCTACGTGTCATTTTCTTTGAAAAGTATGCATACAAGAAGAGGACAGTGCCTTTATAATCTCTTAGCTGTCGAATTGCGCAGCTTCATACTTATTTTGAAGATTTAAAAATCTGAGAAAATAGGAAGGGGATTGATTGACGACCTCTCTACAACCATTTGTTTCGAAAAAGGCCTAAGCTCGCTTTTCTAAATTGTAACTTTATCTCAAAGTAGGGTACCCTTTTCTTATAATAGGCCTCAAAATTGATTAATTCCCACAAGACATATTTGTCTGTGTCTATGGAGGTAAATTGAAGATATATTTTAATTGAAATATGATTTAGACTTTTATAATTTGAGACAATCATGCATTTTGTTGGACCCCTACTCCACTTCTAAAAGGAATTTATTTTAATTTATTCTTCTATAACGGAAAAACCCATAAAACAAACATTGGATAGGTATATATATGTATGTCAAATTCAACACGGATTGTTTTTAATTGACATTTATTTTTTTCTATGAAAATATAACGCTTATGTATCTCCATAGACTAGAGTTTTCTTGTTCAACAAATGGATCTTATGCCGATTGATACAAATTGGGTACCTATTTTAAGAAAAAGTAACAACAAAATTCAATTTTTTTTTCAATAAGTTTGTAGCTGCGCAGTTCGACAGCTGTTTTAAGTGATTAAAAGGCATTGTCCTGTTCTTGAACGTATTATTTGCATACAAAACAACATGTAGAGTCTCATATTTATTGCTTTTGTATCTTTTGGCAACAGTTTTATTCAGTTTTGGACAGAAACAAGCCAGTTCAAGAAATATTTACATGTTTCTTCTTAAATGTACAAGATGGCCGCACATTCCCCTTTAGAATGTCAAGTACACGTTGGCTTAAACCTTAAGCTGATTTTTTCTTGTTGGCTATTTGTTTTAATAGATTTGTTTTCTCTTAATTATGCATATCTTATGTAAATACTGGTATATATACTTATAAATTAAGACATTTTGCAATAAACTACAAAATGCCTTCACTAGAGTATTTGCTTGCACCTTTGTTATCAACATATATGAAATAATGTCAGTTAGCTAAAATTGAATAAAAAACTGATAAGTAATTATTGTGACATTAATCAAAAACCTACGTTTTTTCGATAAATAAGCCCGAAATAGCAAAAATGAGAGTAAAGTGGCGGACATGGTAAAGCGGGTCCAAGTCAGGGTTAGTTTACTTGCAATGAAATAATATTAAATGGTTACCTAAAGAACGAATATATTTACTGGAAACTAATTTAGTGTACACATAAAAGTTAAGATTTGACAAATGATGAACAAACAAAATGAGTCGATTCGTTCCTTGAATGCGCGATTTTAGGTTTTGTTGGATAGAATTTTCCAGAACGGGATAACCAACAACGCGGATTGACTAATTAATGCCATGGCGGAAAGCGTAGGGAGAGTACTTTGGATACTTTGGATCTAACAACGTAAATCTTTGGTTTAAAATATGCAAATAAATATACCTACACTATTAGTTTTTATTATTTCATACATTTTTATACAACGACAAATTGGTAGTTAACCTTTGAAATTAATTTTAAACAATGAACAGATTGTGTTATGCTTAAAACGGGATAGTTGAATAAGGGGACCCCCATCCTCATTTTAAAACAAAATCTTTTATCAGAAATTCTTAGTTGGGACAGTGATAAAAATTATAAATCTATCTGAAATAAAGAACAAAATTTAGAGATATGACGCACTAAATACTTACTCATTTGTTTTAAATAACTTTTTTAAAAAGTGTTTTTCAATTCTTTAACAGAAGGAATAAGGCCACGTACATGTATATAGCATCAATTTCAGTTTAGATTTTTTTTACTCCTGTCCACTCCTCTAAATATCCAGCCATACAGATAGTTTTTTAGCGTTTATTTTAAAAAATCTGAAAAAATGTAATTAAGAAAAGGTTTGGACACAGAATATTCAACAATGAACAAAATTATGATTCAACATATTACAGTTGTATCATATTAATGTGTAAAGTGTCTATTCCCACGCTTGCGCCTATATCATCTAGTAAAACAGATATTTTCGTTGGTATTAATTTGCCCAGAGAAAGTTTTGAATAAAGAATAAAGAATATCGTTTGAAACATAGGAATTCGCTAGTCTTAAATTGCCCGCTGTCAACAAGAACGAAAGGGCCGAAAATAAAACGGGGGCGATTATTTCCCGGTATACAGATTTTTTTTCATAATTATTGTGACAATAACAAAGATAAATATATTCAGTTTAAATGGTATAGTATAGACATTTCACTTCAGACAGAAAAAAAAACGATATAAAGAATTTGATTGCGATAAATTAAATTACTAGTACACTTAACAATTGCTGGACAATAAAAGGTTATGAGACTAGGCCCATGTACGTTCTTACTCCTTACGCACAAGTACGTGCCCATTGGTTTGCTATACCTTTCTATCATTCAAATTAGAGACATTTGTAAAAACATCAAAAAGCTATATCATAAGGAGGAACATATTCATAAAAAGAATTATAAAGACATAAGATCTGTTGTTTCATAATTCACGTGTCTGAGAAGAAAAGGTAATTCATTAATGAATTATCAAAGCATTAAATAAAAAACACATTCATTTTAACAGGTCTGAATATTGGCAAGATTTTCCATAATAATCAGCGAAGTTTTATCAACCACAACATATCCGGAACGTGATCAGCAAAGCATACGAGACACTGCTTTGAAATTGCATCTTCTTTTGTTCTTTCCGTACCATTCACAGAAAAAATCCTAAAGGTGACATTTAACGAGTAGAAAAGAAAAAAAATAAAGAGGAATCATCACGAAAGGTATTTACTGGGATCCTAGATTTCATCTTGATGATGACTTGGTTATTTGCATGAATTGTTTATTCATACCTATGTAATAGTTTTCGTCATTCAGCTAAGTCCTGCATTTTTTTAAATTTTTCCTCCTCTGAAAAAGTCAAAATGCAGGTAAATACTTGTTTAATTCTATTACATTATTAACAAACAACAGGTCCATGAACCACAACAATATTTATGATAAATCGACTTTATTGAGTCAAATACAAAATACATAGACAATGTAGTAGAATAATTCTTGTATAAAAAGATTTTGATAATTTTCCCCAGATACTCTTGAATCAGAACCATTTTATAATCATTTCACATAATTAGCGTTGCAGTTCTGAAGAAGATCTTCAAAATTGTTACTATTTATGTAAACCTACATGAAACATTGAACCCTTTGTGGGACCAAGAATTGTTCAGGAGCCAACGTATAATCAATTAAGAATCAACAATATGCAAAATGCTTGCTTGTTAGTGCATAAAATACCATGTATAATAACTTTTTTGAAAAATAAAAACAATTTTTAGGTAAAAACTCGACCCTCCAATGTAGTCCTACCCTCCACCCACCCGCAAATCATGATTTCGACAAACTTGAACCTACACTATCTGAAACGGCTTTCATACAAGTGACAGCTTCTTTGACCCATTGGGTTTTGAAACGTTGATTTTTAATCTTATTAAGGGGGATGTGTGGCCATCTTGTACATTTGAGGATGAAATTGTAAACATTTCTCGAACTTGCTTGTTTCGGCCCAAAACAGACTAGATCTGTTGAAAAAGATAAAAATAAAAACCCAATAGATGTGATGTTCTACATTTCGTTTTGTATGCAAACTACGCATACAAGAGCGGAACAATGCATTTACTCAGTTAGAACTGCGCAGCTACAGTCTAAAAATAAAGTTTCAAAAATCTGAAAAAATAATAAGAAACTAGAGCCGAGCTCGTTGCAAAGCAACGAGTAGGTCTTCCGTCGCAACTTCGTGTCGGGAAGGATTGTACATCAGTCTGATTAAAACACCCCCTTCTCCTCACACTTGGCAGAGCCTTACAGGTCATGTATTGATAAAAGGTCATCTTTACACGACCATTTCTTTTTACCAATTAGAGCTTTAGAAAATTGATTGGAACTCTTCAAATGGAGACAAGAAAAATTAATTCATGCCTGTTGTCTGTGTAACCTCTAGATTGAGTATTGCACCACCCATTAAACAGATAAAGTCATATCTTTGCTAAGTAGGTGTTTATTTAGATTGTATGCAAATGTGGAGGTCAAGTGGAGATAGTCTGTTATTGATACGTCAGGTCTTTCAGACCCTGGCGAGTGTAAGGAGAAAGGAAATGGTTTTAATGAGACTGGATTATCAATATGATAATAGTAAGTTCAAGAAATCGTAAACGAGACTCAATTTCAAAGTATTATTTTCATACCGGGCAATTTCTTCGTTTAACTTACTTCAAGTTTAGGAGAACTTTAAAAGTACATCATTTATGTACATGTATATAATTAATGTAATTATGATAAAAGTGTGTGAGTGGCGGTGGGGGTAATGACCCAAAAATCAATTTTCTAAACGTTAACTTAAGGGAAATTTTGGTAGAGAGAAAGGGGGCATTGCTCCCACTGGACCATCTAAAAGGTACTGTTAGCAAGCTCACAAATGATATCTCCGCTAAGAAAGAAGTCATTACTCACGTATTTCTCTATTAGAGATTAATGGATGGTTCTTTTTCTTTAGTGAGTCAGACAAAGCAGGGTATATTTACAGGTCATAAGAAATCTTTATGTCAAACTTTAGCTTTTACTCATTTCCATTAATACAAGATATGACACATGTTTAATATGACTTTAAACTTGCGCAACTGACCCTGGGTCAAGTTCATGACACATCATCGGTCATCAGGAATCTTTTCATGAAATAGAAACTCCCAATGTTTTCCTTAAATGACTTGGGACAAATCATTGCACACCCTCAGGTCATAAGCAATCTTTGTGTGAAGTAAGAAATTCCAAAATGGACCGGAAACAAATTTTGCACTGTTCCTGCCAGTGACCTTTACTTTGTCCAAATGACCTTGGGTTTAGGTCATGACGCTTCGTCAGGTAATGAGTAATATTTGTATGAAGTAAGAACACTTCCAATGTTTCTCCATCAGAAAGATATAGACTGGACACGACGTAAGGACGGACAAGGTGATTTTTATTCACCGTGGGGTATAAAAATCCTTTTCGCCCGTTTTGTGCGGCACAAAAAAGACCTATATTTTTCAATTATTTCTATCATATCACATATAGATATACATGAAAATGTATGATTTGTATGCACATTTGAGTTCTCATCATCGTCGGAAAGGATAAGAAACCTTTGGGTTCCAATAATGTCTTTTCATGGGCATATGTCAATTTGCATCACTAAATGATTTCCAAGCGGTAAGCTATCAAAGCTTTTGAGATGTTTCATGTAGATATTGAATTTCTATAGATTTAAATTTAAGGTTAGGAAAAACAACACTTTTTTATACAGTAAAAAAAATCTAAAAAAAAAAATAAATAGCTTTATGTACGCGTACACATAAATAAGAAGATGTTGCGAAAGCTATAAAGACTTTATTTCTTCTGTTCTAGACTTTTTTTAGAGTTAACAAGCTACAAGTTAACAATCTCCCATTTTGACAAGCCAGATTAAAAATAAAATATTCAGCTGAGTTTTAGGTCACTTAATCTGCATTACAACCTCATACTACACAACTTCAATGATTTTTTTTTATCAATGTGCATATAACAATAAGTAGAATCCCCAAGAACAAATATCTATCGCAATTAAATGCATACATTTTTGGGAGGCAGAAAACTCGCTATATCATAGTCTGCAAGTCAACTGAACTACTACAATTATTTCAAAGAAATAAGAAACTGTCGACACTTGCAGTACTCTGATGATTTAATGACGATCGACCGACTTTATTGCTTAATGTAGTCGTATATCATTACTTCTAATCCTGAGAACAATTTTTTATTTAATCTTTGACTTAAAACTGTTAACTTATAAAACCAGAGACATAAATCACTTATTAAGGTAAGGTTTGCAGTTACAGGGAGATAACTCACACATTTTCATTGTGACGTAACACCAACTACCCTTTATTTCAGTTTTGACGTCAAAATTTATATGACGTCATAATTTAGTTTCAATGAAAAAATAAGAGGACACAATTATTTTATCAATTTCCACGAAAACGAAATCCGCATCATATGGTTTTGAATAGTGTTTTAGAAACATCAGATTACACATATTCTAAGATACGTTTTTCCTGAAATCGGTGGACTTAGAAAGGTTTCAAATAATATGTTTTCGTTTACATAATAGTAGTCAAAAATTAAGACTTTTGTTGTATTTTATTCTATTTTTAGATACTTCATCAGAAATTAATAAAAGTGAATCATGATATTAATAGTGATATTATTTTCGAACATTTTAAGCATAAATAACCCCCATAATAGTCACATATAAAATGTACATATTTTCACGAAATTGTTTACATTTTATCAAAATGAAAATTGGAAACCATGAACTTTGACCTTTTGTAGTTATAAAACGGGACGGGCAAAATTCATTTGAATTTCATGAGAAAAAAAACTTTAGTATAGTGAACAAAATGGTATGTAACTTTGGTATAACCTCTAAAAAATGCAAGCCGCAAACCTTACCTTAAGTTATTTATGTCTCTGATAATATATATTTTATTCTGTTCATAACTATAGAAGTTTAGCGTGCTCAACAATCTAATATTTTAGCCACATTCTCAGATTACGATATCGCACCTTTAATGTGAGGTTGATTGACATCGAATATTTAGACACTAATTGTTTAACAATTGACCGCTGCAGTGAAAGCATCCTTCCAAATGTTACTCAATTATTTAACAATTGCTGATCTGCAGTGAGCTATGTGCGCTTACGCGACACGTGATTTGTGGTCGCACGTGGAGCGGATTGACTTAGCATAGATTGACCGAATAAACACACGGGTGGGAAAGTGACATACATTGAGGAGAAAAATGTACACATGTTAAGTAGTCGCAAAAAACAGGTCTTCGCCACATTTTGAAAAAAAATTAAGCCCTTGCACTGTGATCATGAAACCGATAAAATCTAAACAAATCTTGTTGTGAACATTCTAAAAATAATCACTAAATCCCTCAATTCTGGACAATTCTTTTATCGTGTCAGCCTCTACCGCCAATCGCAACTTCTCGGGCCTTTCCGGCAAGCTCGGAAAAACACCTCGAATGTATTACCTAGGCGTCCATGACAACCCCCCTTTTTATAAAACTTGATATAATTACAACACATTTTATGATCTGTTGAGATGTGAGCTATACTTCATTGAAAGGTATCAATATTCACTAAAATATAACACAGAAGCGACATACAAGACTAATACTTATTTTAATGGGAAGCGACTCCATTTTGTATAAAATTCTAACATCCGGTGATGTTAATACATTCGAGGTGTTTTTCCAAACTTGCCGGAAAGGCAAGAGAAGTTGCAATTGCCTCTACCGCATGTGTTAATTTGATATTTGATTTTTTTATCCTGCCTTGAACGCTTGGAGACTGTTTCATTTTCTAAATTCGGCTAAATAATGCTTCCAATTTTGAGCTCTTTCTCTCTCTCCCTCTCTCTCTCATTTTATGTGCAACCTTCTGAAAACGTCAACTACTTTCTACGATATCTATAAAACCTCTCAGCAGTATTTAGCGGAAATATTCGTGGGTAAATAAAAAAATCTGAAATTGAAACACAAGTCAATCTTACATGTACCGGTCAAAATCTCGAATAAACAAATAGTTGGAATCGTACAAAATATCAATAAACATGCACATGTGATTAAGAACATGTAGAAGAACACGAAGCTACCGCGGATCACTTGTCCACTCGCTCCGGATCTCCTTGGCTATGTGCTAGGGGTGATCATCATTTTGATGGTTTAATCTTTGTGGTTTTCGGTTGTTTATCTCTAACATTGTAATTATAGTTTTTTAGAACATTTTATTATTACAAATTCACTATTGATTTATGTCTGATGATGTTTCTGATTTGGAATAATAATGCTTTTATCAATGTTTTGAAGGGCTTCTCAATTCACAGAACGATTTCTTAATTGACACTCTATCGTTTAATTCAAATTAAGAAGAGTAAGCTTTAATATGTACGATTCTTGTGTTTGCGGCTAAATAAAATCACATATAACAGACGCGATTCTTGTGTATTAGATAACCGCTGACCGCTAGGTAGTCCAGCCGCGACCTTGGCGATCGATTTTCTCGGCCGTAGGCGAGATGGGTTACGTAATGACGCACACAACTAAGAATTTAGGTCGATTTGAAATGCTTGCAGTAAAATGACTCAAATCTATTTCATGGAAGTTATGTTTTTATTTAAATCTAGTTTATGTATCTCACTAGATAAGAAAAAGAACGTTTATATTTTCTCGTTTTTTTTTTCTTAACGGTTGTCCACTATAAGACCTAAACAGAGATGACTCCAAAAAAAAGCTGTAAGAAAAACATGTACACGTATATTTTTAAGAATTTTTCAGATGAATCAAAGACTCCCGTATATGCTGGTACACTTTCAGCTGTTAATTTATGTACGTTATGCGCACGAAGACTACTCGCTTACTTGCCAAATGAATACAGGTACATGTTAACAAGACAAGCTTTTTACACTCATATTACGCATTACCGGTACAAAATAATTTTGTAACGACATTGATAACACAGTAAGAAACAACTTTTCTATCGACAGCTATAGCGAAATATTAACCATTTTTGAGTTATAAAGCGAAGACTTTTAATGGCTCTAGACCCCTAATTTAAGGGTCCAGCCCTTTTTCAATGGTGCCAAGTGAAAGCCCTTGATATTTTGCACATATTTTGTTCTATATGTGTTTAGAGAAAATTTTAAACTAAAGAGCTACATAACAAAAACACAACCAAAAATCAGCATTTTTGAAAACACAAATTCAAATTAATTTTTTGAAACTTTAAAGGAGGAAAATTGTAAAAACAAAACTCGGAGGACAACGTTCAAACCCTCTATTTTTAAGATTTGTGACTTTGTAACACATGCTGTGAGCGGTTTCAGAGCCTTTGCGTGCACAAGAATGCCTATATTTTTGGAAAAAGAGTAATAACTCGGTACCGGAAGTGTCGATTTCAACGATGTTACCTAGATATTGAGAAATTGTAACTACCAATAAGCTCTGGAAATTTGAACTTTATAGGACAACAAACAAGCAAGATATTTGAGTTTTAAAAAACGTCTAGAAGAAAAAAAAGAATAAAAAGAATTACCAACAGAATCAGTACAAGGTCTTCCGTTGAAAACGGAAGACCTTAATTAGGTCATTGGTGTCCACTCTATAACCATTTGTTGAGAAAGAACTTCCTTATAAATTGTATCTTTGTCTCAAAAGAGGGTATCCTTTTCTTAAAATTGGTCTCAAAACCCATCCATGCCAACGAGATATTTTTGACTGTGTCTATGGGAGTACATTGAAGTTATATTTTTATTGAAATATATACGTATATTTTTTAGAATTGAAAAAAAAAATAGGAACAAGTATAGAAATGCTAACACAGATTGTTTTGAATTGACACTTACTTTTGACACAGGAGTTCTAATTATAGATTGCATATTTTGTTCTAAAAATAGATCATATGTCAACTGATAAAAATAGGGAACCCCTTTTTGAGAAAAACTTACTTCAATAATTTGCAATATTCAACCATTTTCAAATGGTTGTAGAGTAGACACCAATTTTTTAATCTTCAACATAAGTCTGCAGCTGCGCAGTTCTACAGCTGTTCTAAGTGATTATAAAGGCATTGTTATGTAATTGTATGCGTAATTTGCAGACAAAACAACAAGAAGAACCCCATATTTATTGCTTTCTCATCTTTTGAAAACAAGTTCGGTCAGGTTTGGGCAAAAGCAAGGCAGTTCAAGGCATGTTTACAAATGTATAAAAGCCACACATCCCTCTTGACATAACAAAGAATCTGTATCTTGCTTATAACTAACTCTACGATTGGCACTCAAATCTTTTTTTTGATCATAAGAAATAATGAAAGAGTAGTAAAAAAAATAAAACAGAGGTATTAGAAATATAGAAGTATAAAATTTTAAACAAGACCATGTCATTTTAGGGTTTAAGAATGAAAGAAGAAAACTTCCAGTTCTGAGTACTAAGAATGTACTTACATTTTTCCAAACGACAAAGACAATAAGTGCAATTAAGGCTAGTACTCCTATCACTGTTATCACCACTCCAGCGATTTCTCCAGCATCAAATGTGTCTGAAAATATGTAAAGTGGATTATATATATATATATATATATATATATATATATATACAGAGAGAGAGAGAGAGATAGAGAGAGAGAGAGAGAGAGAGCGGCTTATTTCAGAACAGACATTGTAGTTGATTACTGCTTTGAGCCCCATTTTCCCAGTATTTGGATACGACAATGGGTAAAGTTTATATTTCTGTATGTTGCTTGTCTTAGCAACTTTTTCATTTTCTCGAAAAGTCTATGCAAAATTCGAGTTTCTACTCTGACGAATGCTATTGTAGGAATAAACCAAAGAGGTTAACTACAGTTACTATTTATTTAAAATGTAATGAAACATTTTAAGTTCTTGTTTGCTCTATAAACTTTTTAGTCTACATATTTCTAAAATTGGACTCTAAAACACGATCTGAACCAGGAATTATGATGTAATACTTTTTCTTTCATCAATTATTCTTATTTATGTAACAATATACCTTCATCACCTACATATGGAGCTTTTGTCTGTCAGTTTATTCGATACGCAAGGACATGTTCTACGTATAATCAATTTCTAAAACAAGGCAAGCTACTTACAAAAAGTAAAAAAAAAATAAGAGTCTTGATTGAAGTCATCATTTCGTAATTTCGGGGTGGTGTGTACAGATGGTGGTGTGGGTCCAATCGCACCACAAAGCCGCGGAGACAAAAAAGCACGTCCAAGACTTTTAAATCTTATCTTTAGAGCCAACAGCCAAAACAACTTCTCCTTCAGAACATCAAATGTTTTCTGTTGCTCAGCTCCCTATTTGAAAGTCATGTCCTTCTTTGTCATTTGGTAAAGTGGTTCGGCAATCTCCGAGCACTTATCAATAAACTTTCGATAAAAGTTGATGAGACCTAGAAAGAACTGAGTTGTCCGACACTTCCTTGACATTGTTGACTACCTTCCACATCACCGGGTTCCTCATACGAGTTGTTTAGCTCAGTTTCGGTTTACCTATAGGTGTACCTCCAGGCAACTATTGTCCTTGGGGGGGGGGGTGATGTTAGGATTCGAACATGTATTCGCTCATTCATATTTACTCGTACAAATTCAGTGTGAGTAACATTTTCAAGGACACTGGATCAAGTACTCCCACTAGTTGTCGATCAGATTTATCTACACATCCGCTTAGTGTTGTCTTATTTATTCGGGGCAGAGTAGTATTTTTTTCATTGTTAACTTTTGCTACCTGCATATTTTTTTGGGGAATCCATATTTCCAACTACAAGTTCGACCCTAACCAAAAATTATAATGTCTTGTCAAAACAATAGTGTTAAGGGCCATCCAAAAATTAATCCTGATCAACACCTTATTACGTATGGACCAATACAGACCTTCCAATCAAGGGATGAGCCACCAAGAAAACTCTTACTCCAACATCAATAACTTATGCCATCTTATTGCCACCTTCTGCATTTGATAGTGTTATTGTTTTGTTACCATAGGAATACTGTAAGCTTCTGTTACTCACAATGTCTTCTGATAAAACGGTTACTTCACCTTCAGTTTCAATCACTGCGAGAGTCTGCTTCTAATTTATTTGCACTGGAAATTGTTTTCCCATTTTCACTTCAAATCTTAAATAGTTTATTCTAGGTGCCCTTCTCATTTAACTTTTCGTTTTCTCTAGAAAAATTGTTACGCAAATGTTTGACAGTCTCTTTATATTCTCCACGCTTAACTTCTTATTAACATTTATAAAACCCATTAAGAAGAATTCTGCAGCTATTTCATTTTCGAGTTCAATGCTTACATAGGGAAAAGCTTGCGAAACCAAACGCCGCAATGCCCCAACAAACTCATTATCAGATTTTTCCTTTTGTTTTACTTCCTCTTCATTTTATTGCATAGCAGGTGAATCCCATCGATTGAGTTTATCTGACATAAGTTTTATTAACTTTGGGTAGTCATTCTGAACAGATTTTGGTAAGCTGCATAGATAATCTATAAACCGGTCAAGGCGTTCCACGTCTCCCCATTCATATCTCGTGCTGCTCTATTAAAAGGAAACCTACTGAAGAAACCTTTCCAAATCTGTACTTCCATCAAATAATGGAAACTTTTGCCTGGGCATATAATTATTTTGTGCTCAAAAGTCTTACGCTTCGGGCATACTCAAACTGGTTAATTATGTCTAGCAACGGCTTGCATGGTCTGTTGCCTGGTCTAGGCATGGAAGTTAAGGAAAGTTGCCCGTAGCTATTACTTGTCTGGTTGTTTCTCTACAAAGCTTGACCTGAAAATGATAAGCTATTACAATTGGTGTTTGTATTTCTATAGGGCGTTGAAAACCAAATCCATTCAGCAGCATTGTATTTTCGCTTTCATGTTGGTACAATCTGGCGTGGCCCCTTGACTGTACAACATTTCTGTCCTGTGTTCCTGGTATGCATGTACTTGTCTTGGGCTGTTCCCTTGACTAAGTGAGCTCTCCAAGCTCTTTGTGAGCCCTTCAATCTTGTTTGAAAAAAGGTTTTCTTTTAGCCATCTTCCTGACTCTCTATCGTTTCAGACAAAAGTCGCTTTTGGTTCTTTGTTATGTTTAATTGTTTGTCTATTGTAGGTGATAAAAGCCTTTTATTGTTCATCACCAACTGCATTTGTCTGATTACAGGTAAATCCTATTTACTTAACATATATTTTGTTTCTTCCGCAATGTTGAGAGTGAAGATACCTAAGCGAAGGCCACCTTTTTCTAAATTTTGTTGTTCTGAAGGAATAACTAAACCAGGATTATTGAAGTCATAATTATCTGTCGTACCAGTAATTGTGTTGCAAGGTATTTTGTCTTTTTCCGACAAAATTTTGAGTGTAAGAGTTTATTACAAATACACTTCATCATATCTTATTTGAAATTTTTTGCAAAACCTTTTCATATCAATATCAATATTTAAGCCTTTTCCAGTTGTCGTAATACATACCATTTTCTGAACCATAATTGGTGACAGGATCTGTAAAGTACAAAATATAACAAACATTTCAGTTGTTATCGAACCTTATATCAATATTGAAATTAAATATATATCAAAAACCGAAAAGTTTTTATAATAGTTCATGTGTCATACTATTAAGGGTGCCATCAGGTTAACGATATATGCAGTTATCTCTCTCCCCTGTCATCTCACTTAATTACTTTTTTTATTTTGATGTTTTTGGTTTAAGTTATTTTCAAAATTATCTGATTATACTGAATTTAAGTATATACATGTATGTACAGACTGAAATAATATCATAAGGTATTTCAACTGTACATGTGTCATGATGACACCATGGAATATGAAGTAATCACTATGCTTTGCCTTTCTTCTTAATTATTGATTAATATTTTATTCCCTTTTCTTGCGGTTTATCTATTATAATTATTTTATATATATATATATATATATATATATATATATATATATATATATATATATATATATATATATATATATATATATATATATATATATCCAAATCACAAAAGTATTTTCTCAGTGTCCGGTAAAAATATAATAAAAGAAAAAAAGCAACACTAACTGCAAAACATAAGCGCTTTCATTGTTAAAAATCTTCAGACGTTTTACAGTCGTTAAAACTATGACGTAATTACGTTACCTAGTGATAACGTCAACAATAATACTATGACGTCATAATGCTTATTGAAGGAAACAATCATGGAATAAAGTTATATAGCGTTATATACAGTAAAACAAAATCAGAGACGATGAAACAGTCTATATCAAACTATTTAACGAAGGTTTTAGTGACTTTATAAAATGTTTTTCTTTTTCCCTTCGTTCAATTGCATTGTCAGTATAAAGTTTATAAAACGGAAAAACTGAAAATTGTCCGTGGCCACAAATATCAAGATGTTCACTTAGTTTAATTTTTCTGTACTCGGGTTGATTGACGTGTTGTTTGTGTATACGAATACGGGTGCGTAGGGTTGTTCCAGTTTCTCCTATATAGAATTCGTTGCATCCGCTACACGTAATGTTGTATATAACATTTTTAGAGGCACAAGACATGTTCGCATTATCAATAAAGTCCTTGTCCCCGAACTTGAACGATTTCCCGACTTTAATGTATTGGCAAGTTCCACAGCGGGGATCGTTACACTTGCTGACAGAATAAGATTGACGTTGAAAAGAAGACTTGCAAAGTATCCTTCGGAGATTCCTGGGTTGTCTTTTACTGTTGATGAAGTTATATTTTTTCAGCACTTCGGACATTTTTTCATCAGTTTGTAGAATGTTGTTAAGTTGACGTACGACTGGAATAATATTAATATCATTCGGATTATGCGTAGTTACGAGTGGTAATATCTTTAAATCAGAGGTGTTATTTTCAGGAGGATTAATAAGATTTTCCCTGTTCAGTGCTAATGCCTTTTTGATACCATCGTCTATGATTCCTACTGGATAACATTGTTTTATCAGGCTTGCTTTCAATTCATGCAAACGTTCATTTCTTTTTTCGTTGTCGCTAACTATGGTACATACTCGCCTTGCTAAGTTGTAAGGAATTGCGCGTTTAGTATGGCCCGGATGGCAAGAACTGAAATGAAGGTACTGATGGGTATCTGTTGGTTTGTAATACATGTCGGTGGTTATATTTTCTCCGCATTTAGAAATGAGCACATCCAAAAATGGAATACAGATCGCACTTTCATCTAGCGTAAAGTTGATGTTTGGATCCAGATTATTTACAATGTCTAAAAAGACTGTTAAATTGGCGTCGCTCTCGTTCCAGATGATAAAACAGTCATCAAGATATCTGTCGTACGTCAACTTAACAACATTCTACAAACTGATGAAAAAATGTCCGAAGTGCTGAAAAAATATAACTTCATCAACAGTAAAAGACAACCCAGGAATCTCCGAAGGATACTTTGCAAGTCTTCTTTTCAACGTCAATCTTATTCTGTCAGCAAGTGTAACGATCCCCGCTGTGGAACTTGCCAATACATTAAAGTCGGGAAATCGTTCAAGTTCGGGGACAAGGACTTTACATGTCTTGTGCCTCTAAAAATGTTATATACAACATTACGTGTAGCGGATGCAACGAATTCTATATAGGAGAAACTGGAACAACCCTACGCACCCGTATTCGTATACACAAACAACACGTCAATCAACCCGAGTACAGAAAAATTAAACTTAGTGAACATCTTTATATTTGTGGCCACGGACAATTTTCAGTTTTTCCGTTTTATAAACTTTATACTGACAATGCAATTGAACGAAGGGAAAAAGAAAAACATTTTATAAAGTCACTAAAACCTTCGTTAAATAGTTTGATATAGACTGTTTCATCGTCTCTGATTTTGTTTTACTGTATATAACGCTTTATCTCATACGTGTGGTGTATATTACCCGTGTGATAAACCTTTGCTATATCACACGGGTGATGCTATATCAAATACTTCCGGTCGGAACTACTTTTGACACAGCCCCTCGCTTCAACGCTTCAGTGACCTATTTTCGAAGATTTGCTAGTACTTTCAACATAACTATATCTACTACAAAAATTAATATAAAATTGATTTTGTCAAAGATTTAAATTACAAATATGAAGGAAAACACATAACTGCGTAGAACAGGCGTCGGAACCGGGGGCTATTGTGAGGTTGCCCCCCCCCCCCCCACCTTTTTTGCAAAGTTATTCATAACTGTAACCACAAGACCCTTTTTTTTCTTGTTTGTCAAGATTTTTGATAAAGTTAGCCCACTTCCAACTTTCAATTTGCTTTGTGAAGTTTATAAATCTACAAATTACGTTAACTATCAAGGAGTTCATCCTGACGACGCGATGAAAACAGAGCGCTCTGGTTGTTTTTATATACAAGAACTTACCGAAATAATGTTTCATGAGACTTTTATTCCACCACCAGTAAGCATCCTTATTCACTATTTTCAGTTTTGAATCATAAGGCTAGCCTAGTGTTTGTTTTTTTAAACATCATGCATCAACAACTGTTTCTCGTTCGAGTCAATTCAAACTAACGAGCATTCGCAACTTTGTGTATGTCAACAAACTTGATTATTCAAGTTTTCTAATCGGAATTTCCATTTAATCAAGTAAATAAGCTCTAAGAAAAATTATCTAGAGCTAAAAAATTATTTTAAGGTTTATTTCAGTGAAACTTTACATTAAAACAGTTAGATTTATCTCAGGAATGACGTACTAAATTGTATTGCGCAAGGTCACAATTATAGCCGCATAACACAACGTTGCATCATCGTTTTTAATCTTTGAAAAAAAACAATTTGGGTCACACAAGGGACTGTCTCAAAAGCTTCATAATATAAATCAAATTATATGAGATAAATAGAACATCTATAATTGTGTGATTTTATATTTGCTTTATCCAACTCGTTGAAATGGTTATATTCGCTCGGCAAGCCTCGTGAATATATACACCATTTCAACTCGTTGGATAAAGCAAATATAAAATCACACAATATAGATATTCTCTATATATAACTTTATTCCATGATTGTTTCCTTCAATAAGCATTATGACGTCATAGTATTATTGTTGACATTATCACTAGGTAACGTAATTACGTCATAGTTTTAACGACTGTAAAACGTCTGAAGATTTTTAACAATGAAAGCGCTTATGTTTTGCAGTTAGTGTTGCTTTTTTTCTTTTATTATATATATATATATATATATATATATATATATATATATATATATATATATATATATATATATATATTGACACATGTTTAGCTCAATATACAGTAAATATCTGACGTCTAAATTAAACATACCGTAGGAGTAAGCGGTTGAATGACGTAGAATGAAAAAGTAAAACACTAATTGAGTTCAAAACTAAGTAGTTGTTAATGTGAAGTATTCAATGCTGTTTTATTTTTTCCCATTAATTGATAAAGATGTGCTCCAAAATAAAGTGTTTTTATTTAATTTTCAAGGATTTTTTTTCCATGATTAAGGTTGTTGACGTCTTGCAGTGGATATGTTGTGCGGTTCACAATCACATGTTTTACAGAAAAGATTGAGGTTTAACAGAAGTTCTGGTAAAACATGTGGAAAAAATCTCTCATGATTTGCGATAGTATATAATTTTTTATCCCAAGCCTTGTTAAATGTTTGTTAAATGTAATGAAGGCATGCTTGCTATATAAATGAGATAATTCTAAAATTATAAGCAATGTTAGAGGAAAACTTTGGTAAACACTTACCTTTTGGTTTTTAATATATCTATGAAATAATGGTCATGAAAAGAATGCTGGTTTGAAACAAAACAAAGGATGATAATGAGTGGACAAAAAAACTCATTTTAAAACAGTGATGTAGATATTTTTTTTTACATAAATCGGAATGTTTAATAAACTTCTGTGGGTCGTTAGTAAATGACACATTTTCAATGAGTGGCGTAATGTGACAAAACTGATAATTCAGTGTCAAAACATGTACATTGGAAAAGATTCCCCCCATAGAAATAAATTTCAGACAATAATAACCATACTAGTTTCATTTTAAGATAGAAAGACAATAAATATTAAATATTAAGGCATCTCTAGTTTGTATATTTTTAGAATTTAAATTCAATTAAAAAAATTATTCAAATCCTGTTGGTCTTGATTTTAATTATTATTTGAATACGATACTCAGAAGTTTTTGAAATTTAGACAGCGTACATTTTTAAAAATACGCAGAGCATGCAGGCTTAATTTTTCTCAACAATATCTTTAGACAGTTCTGCACGTTTTCTAGCAATCAAAGCGACCGTTTTTGAAAAATTTAAAAGGCTTTATACAAACTTGACGATGTGTTAACTGTTAACTCAAAGACAAAAAGCTCAAAAATATGAGATATTAATGCAATGTAGTCAATTCAATGTCGAGAAAAAGGTGAAATATTATAAGAAATCCACAAAGGTTGATAGTACTAAGAACAACCTGCACAACAGCTTGCCGATAATCCTGTTTGTATGTCTGAAAATGATCAACAAATAGAGTATATACATGTACTATGATAATTTACCAGTAATGCTGATGTTGACATATTGTATGGCGGTCCCTGTACCACACACTCCGGTATCCCCAGATTCACACAAGAACTTTTTAAATGTGTCTTGACTGGTCAGGATGTAAGTGATAGTACTGGACCGGATGTACTGACTTCCATTAAAAGACGCATTGGAGTGGAGAGGGGCTTGGTCCAATTTTGTGAATATCTCTTCATTTTCCTTTTGGACACACCATCCGATCGTCTAAAACCACAACATATATAACTAATAACACACTAAGGAAAAGACATGGACGTTATCAGAAGTTATCCTTCTAAAATTGGTATAGATACGTACATTATTAGGGTCACTACCAATCTGTCCTTTACAAGTTAACTGTAGGACTGTTCTCACTGGAAATTGTCGTTTTGTTGTATCATTGAGCTCATTTAGAATTCTCACTCTCGGCTTTTCAATCAAAGTTGGTCTGACTAAAAGAAAAGACAAGAAATGGTTCATGGTTTGTTATCATCATTTTTTCATTTACGTTTGGAAATTAACATGCATCAAATGTCAAATTAATATATGTGTGTTATTTGTTAAACAAAAGCCATTTATCGTTAGAAATAGTTCTGTGTACAATTTAACTCTACTTGAAAAAAATCATCCATAACTCTTGAACTACTTTTATTTTGATATTTATCAGACTTTCTAAATACTGTTTCCTTTTTTCTGATGTTAGAAGATAAAAAAACACATTTAATAAATAAAGAACTTTAGATACAAAAAGAAACATTGCGTTTGGCTATCAATCTAGAGAAAATCCAATCTAAGATTGGAGTTCCCCACCTTTCGTGATTCAAACCACAGCAATGCAAGTTCAATCATATTTTTTAGATACATCGTAATCAATGTAAATTGAAATCTGCTGATTAACAGATATATTGCTAATTATAAGAACTTACTGATGGTGATGTTGACATATTGTATGGCCGTCCCTGTCCCGCAAGTACCAGTATTTGCAGACTCGCACATGAACCTTGTAAAGGTGTCATCCCTTGTCAGATTGTATGTGATTGTACTGGACCTTGTGTACTGACATCCTGATGGAGAGGCCTCTGAATGGACGGCGGACTGTGCCCATCTTTTAAAACCCTCTTCTTTTTCTTTTCGGACACACCATCTGATCGTCTGAAATCATACCATGAAGTATTTTCATCTGTTCGCAAAAAAGACTAAAACATTTACTGTGGTTTCATTAATATTCAAGGGTATCAATTTTCGTGGATAAAGTGAAAATCACAGTTTAAAGGATACGTAATTCTTGGCCAATGACCATATCATTACAAAATGTTAATAAAAATTGCACTTCAATGAACATTTTATTTCGTGGATCAACTAAACAACGAAATCCACAAAAATTGGTATTCAACGAATATTGATAAAACCACAGTATTAGATTTTCAGTATATTGATGTGTTGATACGTACAGTGCTTGGGTCACTACCGATCTGTCCCTCACATGTTAATTGTATCGCAACTCCCATGGGAAACTGTCTATGAGGTGTAATGAAAAGCTCATTTAGCATCTTAACCTGGGGCATCTCCATCACAGTTGGTTTGACTGTAACAAAAATAAAGAGATCAGTCATTTATTTTTTAACTATATTTTAATTTTTTAAAGATATCATCAATTCATTTGATTTTGCATAACAAACCCTTATCTTTTCGAAACCAATATTTTTGACTTAAGAATCTCGGTGTTTTATTTTCAATCAAACTGATACATAACTGATATTCTAAAAGATCAGATTGCCTCCGGTAAATCAATTAGTCAAAAAGTGAAATACAAGGGAGCGCCCGTTTTATGCCATCTGAATAAAAAATTGTCTAGCAGTTCTTTGCCCCGAGGAGCCTCAAACTTTTTCATATTTTTTTCATAAAGAACTTCCAAAATATCCCATCTGATCCTTTTATTATTAAAGAAATATACTGGATATCATGGCAGAAGAAATTAGATATAATTCATCATTTTTAATGATATTTAGTGCCTGATAAATTGTAAATAAACTAGAGGCGCTTTTTAACATATTCATTTACTAAACAAAAAGACAAATCAATACATTTATCGTAAATAATTTAATAAACGGTTGAGATACCAACATACCGTTGTGTGCAATACCGATCGGGGCTGACTCCTTTGTGACTATCTTGTTTAGAGAATCTATGCCAGACATTTTACATTTGTACATCTTAAAGTCATCAGGACATTGAACGATGTCTTTATTCATTGTAAATCTCAAATATGGTGTATTTATAAAGTCCAAAGACCCCATAGCTGCAGCACCTCGGCTTTTTAATGCAGAGTCTGCAGCCCATGTTATTTCATCATCGTTTAAAACTGAAACTACAGTGGTAAAGTTAAAAGTTGCATTCCTCAAGAGCTCTATAAAGAATAATGACTGGAGCCGTGAGGAGTTAGTGATGGAACACAAGACAACAAGATCATTCTCCTGAATAGTCACTTTTGGCGGTAGTGCTTGTATCTGGATGTCCTGAGTTAATGCTGAAACAATTGACAGAGATCAAAATGAAAGTACAAAAAATTCAAAATGATATGGATAGACAACTATCAAACGACAGCTTTGAAGTTGTCAAGGTTTAATATTGGTAATTATATACAAAAGTATGGAAATGTTCGTTAAAAACTCATAAGTAAAAAAAGTCGAAAAATACACATAAATTCAATTTTCATTTTTCTGAATGAATTTAAAATGGCGTCTTATTTAAAATCGATTTTTTTCAAAAGTACCCTAAATTTCTCTGAAAGACAAGTACAATTTCTGAATACTTACCATGTGAAATAAGACTCAGGACTGACCACACTATTGCAAGAGTCATGGTGTTTATTTCACGAAACTACTTCCCGTTTCAAAATAATTAAACTTCGGTAAACGAGCTGTATTGAGGATATGACCTTAGCCTACTGCAGGTAAACAAACTACGACCCTTTAAGGAACCTATATTTAACATCAATTATCATGACTTTGACATGTTTTTTTACATCAAATACTTGATATCATGTTCCTTTAATAAAAGTATCTGGGACAACATTTAAATGCACAAGGAAATATTATAATTATTCTCGTTGTACCAAAGTTGATAATTTAATCAATAATACGATAAACTATCATAGTTTAAAAGGACTGTAATATACGCAATATCACAAATTGCATCAGAATATATTTCATATTTACCGTATTGGATAGTAATTTTATTTTCTTGGGGGGGGGGGGGGGGGGGGTGTTCTCAATCCTTTCAACGTGTTTGCTTAATTTGCAGCAAGTATATAGCTTAAATAGCTTGTTTAAAAAAACACGACAAAAATATTGCTTTCGTGACAGGCATTTATTCACTTAATCAAGTCAATAATTACGTACACATAATGAGCATGCACACACTAGTAAATTAGTAAGAAAAATTAATCGGAAGTGAAATGGCACATTATATTAACATCTTCGTAAAACTAAAAATCTGATTTCTGTGAAATCGAGATATAGGACAACGGACAAAATATATTTGAGATAAAAAAAAGTAAAAACTTCGTTACAGCAATAATTATAAAATATATAAGAGTAATAGATGAAAAAAAATATTAATTATAAAATACATGTATGTCATAAGATATGTGAGTAAATGAAATTATTGGATGACAAGATGTGAAACTTGAAAAACATCAAATAATTATAATACATACATTTGTGATTCATATTTTAAGCACTGCAGAGGTGTGCAGTAATTGGCTTACTTAACATATCTTACAACGTTCCTCAAACACAAAAATTACAGTCAAATTAAAATAACATTCACTGATATTAATTATTAATTGAATGATTCTTTGACAATAGAAAACATGTAGATGTTCTTAAGAAATGATCAATCCACAAGTTTGATACGTCAGATATTTTAATAGTTCAAATGTAGAAAAAATTACAATAATAAAAACTAAACAAGTATACATATACATACATTGGTATAAATATTGAAATTGAATAATTCTTTGACTTGACAACAGAGAACACACAACATCTGATTTGTTACATCATATCTATCATAAGCTTGCAACCATTTGGACTTCCATTTCAAAGACGTGTAAGATGCTGTACATTTCTGAATCTCGAGGCAAATCTCAAAATTTAAACAACGACCATGTTTAAAAACACAGCGACGAATGATCATCAATACAAAGCCGTATCACAAAAATATAGCACTTCTTTTGTATAAAACCAATGTAAATATAATGACAATAATCTTTTTTTGATCGTCTTATTTGCAACAGTTACTATGTTTCAAATATTGCATATGCTCATTTTTCTATGATTATCTTATAACTGAGGTATTGCAAGTTTTTAAATGAAATTGAAAACTGTCGTTTTTTGTCTCACTCAATTGCATATGAGACATTTATCTAAAATTTATATCTGCATTATACCGGTATTTTAATAACAACGTTGCATAGTTATTGAAATACATATAGGAAAAATTCCTTTTAAATGAAAAGACATTCATTCAATCGAGAAGGTAAAAAACTATTGCCAAAATAGGACAAAAGAAAAGACCCTGGCAATGAACGGGAAAGGACTTCCTGTAGTCTTTATTGTCAATAGTCTGTGTTAGCCCGTGACAAGACGGCAATCATGTTCGCTTGCGTAGTTCCAAAGAAACTTAACAAGGAATTCTGTCAAAAGCAAGAATGTAAGATTTGTTAAAATAATAAAAAGAACAGGATCTAGATAAATGTAGAACAAGAAGCCCATGGGCCACAGCGCTCACTTGTGCATTTATAGTAATAACTCTGATCAAATCAGCATTACACCATCAAAATCAAAATATCTTCAGAATTAAGTACAGTAGATCTTGCACACAAACTTTAAAAAATCTTCAGATTTTTATCCACATATTTTTATGGTAAATACCAAGCTCTTTTTGTTGTTTTAGTATTTGTGAGAAGATTTTTCTCTTTTCTTATTTAAAATCTGACCCCCTTTGTACCCCCCCCCCTTTTTTTTCTTCAGGGAATTATGGTTTGATCAATCTTTAATCTGCACCACCTGTGCTTTCACACAAGTTCCAGCTTTTTGGTTGAATGCTTTTAAGGAAGATGTTAAAGGGTTTTTCTCTATACCTCCCTATGTAAAAGTTTGACCCCCTCCCCGCCCCCATTGTGGTCACACCATACCCCGGAGATCATGATTTGAACAAGCTTGAATCTACACTACATGAGGATATTTCAACACAAGTTTCAGCTTTTCTGGCCAAATGATTTTTGAGAAGATTTTTAAAGATTTTCTCAACATATTGCAAGTAAGAATTCGACCACAATTGTGGCCCATTGATATTGGCCTAGTGGTTCTGGTGAAGAAGATGAAAATGGAAAACGACAACGACGACGACACAGTCGACAGTGGACAGATCTTGATAAGAAAAATCATTTCAGCCGTCGACTCAGATAAGGTGGCACGGAACAGGTTTTTTTTATACAATTCATTGTATCCAAGGGATGCATGATTTCGGAACTCTGTAACTAGAATTTCCTCTGTTCCCATTCAGCAGAAATACCTTTAATTCACTCTTTATAAGGCCAATCACTAATTTCTGAAGAAAATTACTTGTCAAAACCTGTAAAATTCTCTGCATACTGGTTTTTATGAGATTTGAGTACAGCAACTCTCACAATTTTACAAAATAATTACTTTATCCGAAACTGTCCCTTGCTACCTGAGCTAAAAAAACAAAGTGAGAGAGAGAGAGAAAGAAAGAGAGAGAGATGGAAGGCTTACTGGTTTACATCCTGACGTTGACGTGTTCGTCTGCTACCCCGTTGCTGTGTCCATTGCTAAGTCCCATCGACTCTCTCGCTCCGTTCTGTGTTCCAGCCGCCTGCTCCTCGTCTAGAGCCTCGTTATCATATCCCTCTGTGTCTTTGACCTCCTGATTAGTCTTCTTACGCGGCTAGATCAGAAAAACATCAAATATTTAAAAAATCACTTTTAGTGAATTAAAAGTTCTGTTCCTATTTACGGACTTTAAAATTACAAGAATTGCGTTTTTCTTTATATCTAACAATACTTTATCGCAGAAACCGACATCTTTACACTTAATCTACTTTATCAATAGTAAACTGATAAGTGGGAATAACAGTCATAAAATTCTAATTTTTGTAAATATGGAAATTTTCACTGCGTCTTCAGTTTGCACTATTAGAGGTGTAAAAGATTTACCTCCATTCTTAATTCCTACACAGATCTGGTAAATGAAACGTACCAGTTTTTAATCAGGAACATATATTTTTTTTCCTTTTTTCAACAAGGGCCCACAAAGCAAAAACACAGGGCGAAACATTTTCTTATAGACAGAATCCGATTATATTTTTCATTATTTAACAAAACTTTGTACTAATCAAACTATAATTTAATCTCCCTCCATTAACATCAATACATTGTCTTTTAATTTCTGTTTGATTTATTGATAACACATGAAAACAATTTTTGATGAAAAAACAAAAAAGTTGTTTAATAACAAATTAATTTCACAAAATGAACAATACATAACAAGTTAAGGTAGAACAGAATAAAATCAAATAATGCCGTTGTGAATGAATAACACTAATACAAAACTGAAGGGCATTGTGGCCCACATAATCTCCTTTAGAATGTAGTAAAACAAAAATTACGTTGTGGTAAGTTAATCTTAATGAATCAAAATAACATAAAAAATGTTGACTATTTTACAAGCTTAACACAAATGATTTACTCTCTTATAATCATAAAAAATCATTTGTTTTATTTTTCTGTGTGCGTTTTTAGTCATATCACATATTCGTGTTAAAGCCAAATCATCAAAAAAAAATAATATAAAAACTGAATTTAAATTTGAGCATCCAGTGAGGCTACAGATCCAAGAAAACAGCTGAAAATTATACCCTTTTTTATTTCTTAATAACCCCATCACTAGATGATCAGACATTACATGGACATATTTGCACAATAAATTCATATAATCTCTGCATTTTGAACAATTACACATAATTATGAATGTTGATCACACAAGAGACAGTCCATTTGTTTTCCGTGTCCGGTCGATAGATCATGACACGAGAAAGAACTTCTTATGGGTAAGTGTTGTTTAGCTACTCATTCTATGTCCGTGCATATATTTACAAGACTATTTGAAAGCCATAAGGGTGATTAAACTCACACAGCTGTATTTGCGTGTATTGTTTACTCCTTTTGCGTTTTTTTTTGGTAAGAATCAGTGTTGTTATTATACAAAAAGATTCAAGGATTATGTCTTGGACAGGCTTGTGGCTTTGGTAGTGCTACCTTAATTCAGGAATATTTTCAGGAATAGATTCAGGAACATTTTCTGAGACATAATATAGATATAAACGACCGTATCATTCAAGAACGACTTTTATATAATTTTTCCCAAAGATATCAACCAGCGAGGTCTTTTTTTTTTTTTTTACAATAAAATAGAGAATATATCGGAAAAAAGATAAGGATAGGATTTTGAAACAAAATAATTCTACTGAGATTTTTTTCTACACAGAGGGTTCTGGGACTATCAGCGATCGAAATTCACGCTTGCGTATTCGGTGTTGCAAATTTCCACCACACGGGATTTTCTTTCGGGTTTACTTGGCTGAGACAAATCCAGGTCTACATAATTCAACTCTTTCGTTGGTCCTTCTTCAGCTTTCTGCGAAGACCAAAACAAAAAATGTCAAAAAGAGGATTGTATGGCAGGTGCTACCATCACCAAAATACTAAGTTCGCACAGCATTTGATTGTGTAAACAATACAGCGGTTTTCTTTCTGCATTTCAAGTCTGGTTTTTAATTTTTTATTGTAGCACCTTAAGTATCCATATCAAATACACCAATACAGTGTAACCAATAGAGTTGGCATTTCATGTGTGGTTTTAAATTTTTAAAGTAGCACCTGCCTTAGACATATCAAAATAATAAATTTTATTGAACAAAATATTCAAAGCAAACATCATTGTACTTTTTTAAAATGACAAAACAACTTTTTTGAAGTATAATACAGTCTGGTGAAAATAAAGTACTCGTGAGGCAATAAAACTTCGTTTAATTTTAAAATACTTAAATTAGTTTTTGGTTGAAATAAGCTTTGACATTTGTACATGATATTTAATGAAGTCAAATACAAAATTGTTATATATATGTTTTGTATTATTCGCAAGGAATTCAGATCATCTATGTTCAAATGTGAAATCAGATTCGTAGATAAAATAAAGCATAAAAACGACTCAATAAATGAATACATTGAGGTTGGTAAACGTAGGAGTAAATATGTTTAATGCACATAGTACGTATACACAATTCTGAATACAATTCAAACAAATATTTATTGGATTTCAAAACATTCAATAAAAAGTATGCAATACACAAACTGGAAATAATCACAAGAATAGCCATGTACAAATTTATGATTAATATATCCTTGAATAAAATATCGTTTAATGTAAGTATACATTGATTCTTATAAAATTTTCCCGAGAATTACTTTTTCGCTGACTTTCTATGTCAAATCATTTTGAAACTTTGCAAGTCTAAGTTTATACATGTATAGCATTATTACACCGAACTAACAAGAGTGAATGTCATTTGACCCTGGTACATCAAAATAAGTTATTGAATTATTATGACATTTAAAAATAGGTAGAAAACTAGGGTATGTCGACGATAAAACACCAAATGAAAGAACAGAGATAATCACAAAGAATTATGCATAGTCAACACACTCAATTCTCATTTCTTGGTTTTAAATCATTTATAAAGCCGGTGTACCCTATTACTGATTATATAAAAACTTAAATACAAAGTCATATGATAGAACAATTGTAAAAAGATATTCGTGAGATATATATATTAATCAAAATATGCAATAAAAAATGATAATACATAAGGCTACATGTATTACATATGTTGTAAAAAGCTCATTTTATTTCATATTCAAACATGTTTAAGCTTTGATTATTTATAATTCATCATTTAATATTTTTTTTCTTGGATGTTTAACCTTTGTCACGTAATATCAACAAAAAAGTAAAAAAAAATTGTCACATTATTTTCAAAATTATCTGTGTTAACATTGTCTGTTGATTCATTAACTTCTCAATATAGTTTTTATATGTACAAGGGAGTAAAATTCCTTCGACATAGATGTAATTTGAAAAAGTGATTCTATAACTTTGATCTTTACTTCATCTTAAGTTGTTTTTACTTTCTTGACCTCGATCGTTTTTTAAAAACATCTTAAGTGACTTTAAAAGATACGTTAATATGAAAACATAGAAAACAATGCATAAATATATATTATAAGTACGGTGAATATAAATGCCAACATAAATATTTGTCGTTGCATGCCGTGCATCCTAAGGTTAAGTGGTTATCATAAACTCACCTGTATCTTTATTTCAGGTATTTGATTATTGGTGGGTCCTCCTGAGCTAGATCTACAAACAACGTTTATATTTATCCAATTATCGTGCATAAAAACCTGATAACATCCCCATTAAACAGCTATTCAAATTTAATGGCAATCTAACAACTACGGACTAAAATGCTCAATTCATAAAACCAATTAGTGAACAGTGTATGCGTATTTTTAAAAAAGAAATTTATCAAATATACCTGGAAAACAAGAGGAAAGAACTTATTATTTAAATAGACAGATCATTCCTTAAATATTTTATTTCTAATTTCAAGAAGAACCAATCACTTACTTTGAAGAGGCTTTTGTCGTATTGTCTGGGGAAAAAAATAAGAAAAATGAAGTTCATATCAAATTATGCAAAAATAAAATATCTTTTAACACGTTAAGTAAAATATTGAGATAAAAAAGTATGATTAAAGGAGTAACATACGGAATGCAACAACATAAGCAAAGATTTTTGGACAGGATGGTCATAAGTGATATGATCGTTATGATGGTAAAATAGTTGAAAACTCATACGGTTGATCATCATTAGAAAGATGATCTTAAATTTTGGAAATACAATTTTCAACAGATCGAGTTAAAAGCATGCTGTCTTATTTTGACAGTGATATCACACAAGAGCATGCGTGAAATGTAAAAAGAAAAAATGGTTGAAAAGATATATGGTTATAACGGAGTTTAAGGCAGCGATAGGGTAACTCTTGTCATGAACATAACAATTATTGGATCTAACAGAGGTATTATAATTGTGAGATGGTTAGTGAAATGCGAGATATCTTATTAACTTTCTTTATTTGTATATACAGAATATTTACCATTTGAAAGATCTGTAGCTGGGTAAAACAATGATGTTAACATAAGAATAGAAATGTTTATCATAGCATTATGAGTATTGCTGAACAGTACTATACTGGTTAAGGACAAGATGACAGAATTCAAGCTCAAGAACGTTAATGCTTACAATCATTATATTTCAGATATAACCAATATCAAATTTGGTCACGTTATGATTGTTTTGAAAAAAATAATAATTATCATCTTATCTTTTGCATTTGACAACATATTTCACTGTTTATGTTGTTTTCAAATTAAAAAAAAACCCACATAATTACCACAATTTACAAATATTTTACAAATATTGTGTCTATTTAAGACTTCATAAAAAACTGATCAACACATATTGCATGCCTATTGTGCTAATAAAAATAATTTTAATAGTAAGATGGTTAAGAAATGTTGTAAAAACTCACAAGATTCTCCCGCCGACTTCCTTCTCAGAATCAGGAAGTAAACAAGCACCAGAATGATCACGATCAGGACTACGACCCCGCCCACCACCGCGCCCACAATCAATCCAGTGTTTGATTCAGCTGTAACGTACAACAGGTAAACTCACCTTGATATGTAACAATCATGTAATTAGGCATGAAGTTGATACTCTTCTTAATATTGCCAGTAATTGTTCTCACATTTATATCAAAATGATATAGTCAGACAGAAATCGTTACATTTAATTTAATATTTGATTTTTTTAAAGTTTTAAGAATTTTAAAAATTAAATTTAAGAAAAGATCAATATCTTTTAAACAGTTAACTAATATTATGTATCGTGGATATGATAAGAAATGGGGATTATATAAATACATTTCATCAATTTGTAAACCAAAAAATTGAAACCAATTCAAAGGCCTTATTTGAGTTAATAAGCACTTTGTTACAAAGAGCAAAGTACATTTTTAATAACTATTAGTATCCGATAACAATACAATTAATTTATAAATTTAATAAAGGATGAAAGATATGTATAATGCATTTTTGTATAAAAGAATTACACTGCAATACATCTTAACAAAAAGAAATTTAATTTATAGGAGATACTATTGTGTGGAAAAATAGAATTACATTATGTCATAAATGCAAAACGGGTTACGAAAACTTCAGTTAAAATGATATTAAATAATTTATAAAACATTTCCAACAATTTAGTTCTGTGAAGAAAACCATCCCCTAATTATAAACAAAGCAATATATTTGAATGAATAAAACATTTTGCTAAAACATTGTGAATATAATGACTATGATAAATATTGGCGATAATTTTTAATGTTAAGAGGTTTAAACACACCAGTTGCCATAATACTTTCTGAAATTTCTGAAAACTATTGAAATAATATTATACATGTACAATCATATAAAATACTTTTTCCCAATGTTTTACTTTACATCTCCCTACCTTGCTCACCTTCAATAAAAATAAAGAATAACTTTTATATGAATCAAATTATTAAGTTACACACAACTGTACCACAGACATGGCTTATTGTGGGTACTTTGTGAAATTTACGATTAAAAATACGATTAAAAAATACCTAAAAGTGAAAGGCTCACATTACAATATAAGGAGAGCGATTGTAGTTCAAAATGGTACATTTTGTTTGCTGTTCACATTTGCATTTTAATTCTATTTTGGGCAGGAAAATTACGTTTATATATTTGCATAATTAGATGTGGTTCTACTAGCATGTCAAAAAATGCATGGCACTTTAGCAAGAGTTCTGATATAAAGCCAGTGTGTTGCAAGACAATGATCTAAATGATGTTAAAGAGGGGGGTTGAATGTGGAACATATTTATAAACCGTCTCTTATAGAGTATTGTCTTTATGTATCAGTTTACATAGCATACATATATATCTGCTTGTTTTTATTTTGCACAAGTGTCAGTTTTATTGCGTACCTGCTAAACATAAGATAGGTATAAATTCACGAGTCTCTTATCATTGGATTATAGTGTTGCTTCAAATTTTGTAAAGAGTATATTTAAAAGACAAACACGGCTTTTAACCAAATTGTTTATCAAAAGGAAATATACATAATCTCTCATTGGTAAAGTAAGCATACTTGCAGGAATAAATACCCTACACAAGCGAATCGTTGATTAAATGATTAAATAATTCAGTGTATATATATTTTCTGTTTATTATATGATACACATCGGTATACAAAGCGCAATATGAGGCACGTGTAAGGTGCAGGATTTACCGGTGTTTTGACCTTGAGTAACCACCTTGCGAGTGGTCGTAGAAGTGGTAGTTGATGGCGTGGTGACTATTGCAGACAACAAACAAAAAGGCATGTGAAAAAAATTGTCGTAGTGATAGCAGCTTATACAATTAATGTAGTGTAAAAACGTATACCTGTAGACTTAATTATTTTAATCATTTTCACTGTTGTTGACCTCATCATAAAACCTTAATTAAAAAATGTTATCTGAACAAGATAGCATTTTTCCGCATCTTCAAACAAGTTTTAATTACGAGACCTCCCGTCATTACTCTTAGAAAAGAACTTGAGGTGATGGTCAACAGTTCGATTAAAGCTCAAAGTCGTTATTTTTTCCGATTACGTTAAGTCTTTATTTTAGGAGACAATACTTAAAATAAACAAAGCTCCACTGCCTGCTTAAGTTGATCAATATTGGTCAACGATCTTTTTAATTAACAGATTTGCATACCTTCAGGTGTCGTCGAAGTTGTCGAAGATGGAAGATCTGTAAGAAAAAGTCTTTAGTATCACCTCATTAGTTACAAAAAAAAATACTTGACACTTAAGGTAATACAAAAAGAGTGAAAATATATGAGTAAAATATGTTTAAATCAGGTAACATTGTCAATATTACAATGATATTAAGGGAATCCAAAGCCAAGGCTACTCTATCATTAGTTCATAGCTCATTTCATTAGCTCATTCATTCGCTATATGAAATTCGGTATAAAATGAAATCGGGTATATAATGTCATTTTACATTTTTTCCCGATGACGAAATTTTCAAAATTCGTTAAAGTTATGGGTAAAAGAAATGGTTTCTCCCTGTCCTGGTAATTTTTGTGTATTGGGAATGTTAGGAGTTTAGAACTTCTGAATAGATGGAACCGTAGTAGTACTGGACATGGATTGTTTTGTTTGAGACAGCTCAAAGTACTGGTGCAATCGCAACTTTTTTAGCTTTTCTAGCAAGAAAAACAACCTCAAAAGCATTGCGTATGTGTACATGACAACTATCTCATTGTTTCATAGTATCGAAATAAATGTAATATTATTATCTATTCTTATTAAGAATGGGGTTCTCTATTAAATTCAACATTTACTTTGAATTACACTTTAGAAGAAGCATTTTTCTCTGCTCAGCTAGTACTTGAAGCAAATGGAAGTGACTCCAATTTCTTATAGATATAAATATTTTGTTTTAAGTAAATGCATTTAATGTGATTTTCCAAGCACTGTCAAAAGGCACAAGCGTTTGAGCAATGATTAGATTGTACATGTAGGTGTAATGCTGTATTACTGAAACAATAATAATTATGAAGTTTAGTGTAGGATTCTAAATGATGAAAAGAGTGTTGGGTTATTTCCGTACTCAATTTTGGTAAAGTGTTTGGTTTATTACAGAACTAGAAATAAGTAAGGATGTTTGTGTATTTCAGAACTTGGTGCTAGTAAGGTTGCTGGTGTTTTACCTAACTGATAAAAGGTAAGGTAAGGGTTAGAATTATGATTTATTTCACAACTTGATATTGGTAGGATAGCTGTTTTACAGTATTGTTCAAAGGTTGTTTAACTAGTTCAATATTCAGTCGGGAAGCAATGTCTCAGAAGCATGTACTAAGTCAAAGAAGGGTTAAGGTATCTTACAGTAGTTTTCGGTTATGTATTAAATCGGGGTGTCTTAAATTACATAAACCAGGTAATTTAATTGTTAATGTATTATTAGTGCTTCACATGGTTGAGGTAATTCATAAAACATTTCTATGACAGCTGTTTTGAGACTTTTCAAGTTCTTTTTAACGTTAGGTACTATTTGATTCTCTAAATCATCTATTGTTATGGTGGACGAATTCAAGTCCCTATTAGTCGCTAACGGGGGCCATGCAGTTAACGGGTAGTGTAACTCTATCATTGTAAACTAGATCTATCTAATAACAAATCTTACCTTTAGTTAGGTCTAAAAAACATTTAAATCCATAACAAATGAACTATATCACGATCCAGATGTGGTCATTTATATAAAACTGTTTTTAATCAATAACACAAAAAAATGATACAAAATGACTTGTGGGTGACCAAAGGAAGCCTTTACTAATCGCTGCTTCTGAGTGGGGATCAAGATCGGTGCAGTTAGAAAATACGACAAATTTGATCAACCAACACAATACACAGAGAATCCCAAGTTAATAAACACAGGGTCAAACAACACTGCCTAATAAACATCAGAAAAAAATCAAAACCACCTCCAGTAAGTCAAATACAATCCATATTTCCGACTATAGAAGCAGACTATAAATTCAACAGTCCTTTATCAGTCTAGACGGACTCCCAAAACGGAGTCAACGGAAGTGAATTTCTGCAGGCATATTGGACTCCGTTTTGGGAGTCTACGCATGCGCACTGGTACAAAATATGGCGATTTTTCGATGAAAACATGGGGTCAACAAGAAATCGTCTTGCAAAGAGCTGCATGTGTTGGCAGACTTCTAACATGTTTTAAAAGACCCAGGATATAATTTACTATCGATCGTATTTGCACGAAATAGGGGTTTATTTGCACCTAAGAAAGTTATTCATCTACGAAGTTGGACGTTTGGACGATGCTTAAAAAGTGATATTTTTGTGTTTTTCATGGAATTTTATCGTTAATAAAAGGTAAATTGCATTAAATTTTACTTTTTTCGTATTGTGTTACAATTTAAAATCACCAAACATACAAATTGATAAGTGCGTAAACGAAAAAAGCTTCGATTACAAAGAAATACTGGCTGCTCTATCGATGATTAAAAACGTCTTATTTATATTTAAAAAATAGGATTGATTGTTTAAAAGCCTAGAAAATTAAACAAATTGTCACTCTAGACACAATAACTCTTTAAATTAAACTGATAATTATCATCAAAACAATTATAATCGCTCGCGGCATTTGCGATGTTAGGAAACCATGTTAAATACATAATTATTCAAGATAATTGAATAATTTAGCATGAAAATGATTAAAATGAGACTATATTTCAACAAACAATGATAAATAATCATATCCAAGCATTTAATTTATTTCCAAAACGTTATAGTTATGCGCGATCGAAGATATGGGTGAATTTTTCATTTTAAAAATTAATCTTACGTAATACAAGTAAACAGTTATGAACATTTGACATAAATATGAAAAATAAACGTTCAGAAATGTTTTGGAAAGTTTAAAATTAATTTTTGTCGTGTTTTTGGCCAATTTTAGAGTTTTATTTAGAACTAAGGGGCATAACTCATACGTTGTTTACATTAGAAACGCCATTTTACCGCAATGCATGATGGAGCCAAAGACTCCGTTTTGGGAGTTAACTCCGTTTTGGGAGTCTCGTCTAGACTGTTTATGAGAGCACTGTAGCTAACGATAAATCAGGATCAAGTAGGAGACTTCCCTGATACTTTTATACGTAGAACCTTTTACAAATATTGCTCCTTTTTAAGGTCACTACAATGATTTAGCTACCCGAAAAGTACAATATTCCCCGAACCATAAGGGCGAGGTGAATATTGTACTTCAAGGGGACTGGCTGCCATTTTAGACAATATCGATCTCCTTTAAAAGAAGAGCTCCATATAAAAATAGTAGAAAATGATAAAATTTTATATTTAAATATATGAAATTTTTCTTTATCAAACAGTAGATGATAGCTTCAGAAATCGCATATAAAATTTTCAAATAAATCTGATGGTTTTATATTACATTATATTTCGACCCCCCAGCCTCCTTAAGGCAAATTTAACAATTTGTTAACCTGAATTTTACTATTTGTTGATTTACCGAAAAACGACACAGTTATGAAATCAAGCGAGGAAAACCCCATTCCCTTTATCTAATCTTAAGTCACAGCCGAACAATCTACTGGACGTCAGAAAGGGATGATCACCAATCATAGCATATTGGAAATATCCCAGCTATTTTTAGTTCAATGACTAGAGCAATGTAGGTTGCCTTTAAGTTTTGCCAAAGATGCCATAAAAAGTTTAATTGTTTTAAACCTTGTCTTGCCTAGCCTGTGAATTTCAAATGTCAGTATAGTATATTAGCATTAAGATTCATGATTTATGTAGCATTAAGATTCAAATAGAACAAGATTTTGACTTAACTGAAAAACAAAAAATTAACATATTGGAACAAAGCAAACTGACATGGACCTTCAAAGTGAACAAATATACTAATACACACTCTTTGCACTACACATTTGGATATATCATGAGCTATTGAGTCTTGACGTACCTAGTGAGATGGTCAAAAACTGTTTTGCTGTTCCTGAATTGCACTGACTTGAGTACCCCGACTCGCACAAGAACTCGGTCCGGATGTCGCTACTGGTGATATTGTAGGTCACGGTACTGGACCGGATGTTCTGGCAGTTTGGACCGGAAGTGGTCATAGAGTGGACAGCTGCGTTCGACAGCCCGGTGAAAGTCGGGGCACCAGCTGCCTTAGCACACCACCGGATAGTCTACAAACAAATCAAATGTTAAATCTTCTTAGATTTTTTATTTTAGATTCTAAGATTTTAGATTTGTTATCATTTCATCAAATTCATGGCCAAAACACTAGGTATTTTAAAATCGTATTTGAGTAATGACCTACAGCATTATGGTCACTTCCAACCTGACCAGTACACGTGAGTTCTATGACTGTTCCATTTCTGAATTCTCTCTGACTGGTGTCCACTCCTGATCCCGCTTCCCTGACCTTTGGAGTTTCAATCAACATGGGTTGTACTGAATCAACGAAATGAAACATTGCTTGTTATCACTTATGAATGATAAAAAAGAAGAATGGTAACTTCAATGAAGCAAAAAACCAGCGATGCCTACCCGTGTAAGAAACCTTGACCGGGTCTGTGATTTCAGAAACCGCGCCGGTGGCACCAGTTCCAAATCCTGATAAACTGCACTCATACTCCGTGAAGTCGAGAGGGCACTGGACGCTGTCTTTACGGATGACCATACTTAGGTGCGCAGTGGCCGGGGAGGCGACCGTCCCTGTCACGTTGGCTCTGTTCTGTAAGGTTTGGTCCTGCCATTGTATCGTATTACCAGTAACAGACACCACATTGTTTAAGGTGCCAGATGGGGATCTCCTCTTTAGCTGTAGGAAGAACAGATTTTGCAGTGTTTCAGGCTTGTTGAGAGTGCAGACGACAACCAGATCTTCCTCTTTGTATCTAACAATTTGTGGTTTGGTTTCAATTTGAATTATCTTTGTGGATGCTAAAATATTGAAGAGAAAACTCAAAGTCACATTCGCTGTTTGTTCAAAAATAAGACAGTTCTTCAGTAAATAATACAATGTTCAGATATAGTACTATTTTTTTTTAATTAATACTTAATAAAACTGATACTGCCGTTTACATGATCGTTGTTCAACAACGTCTACTAGTCATGCATCGTGACCTGGATCATCAGTCTACGACAACATGATCGTGGGTCTTTGAGATTAGGATCTTCAGTCTGTAAGACCATGGTCATCTGTCACTGAGACTGGGGTCTTAAGTGTACGAGACCAAAACTCAAGTACATTAAAACAGAAAAAAAAATTCACAGGATTCTTAATGACTAGCTTATTTTGTATAACAGGAAATTTACATATGTATTAGAACTATCGGGTACACATTGTAGCCAATGAAAAAAAAACAAGATCAATATTATAGTCGGAGTTAATGATGGTCAGTCCCTGTAGGTGATTTGTATCAACAACTTACTGACATTGAGAGTGATTTGATTGCTCTGGGCAGACGACAGTGCAGTACCCAAACCAATGTTGTAGGAAATGTCGCACCGGAATTCCACCAAGTTATCCTGCCAGGTAGGGGTCCAGGTAAAGGTGTGGGAGAGACTGAAGGTTCCGTTCTCCAGGAACGACCCACTGGGGCTGGTGTCGGACAGGACACGGTGAAATGTCGCATTCTGATTGGTTCCGTTATAAGTCTCTCGCTGCAGAAGGTGGACGACGGGTTCCGGTCTGCCGGTATTTCCACTACAGGTGAATTGGATGGGGGTTCCTTCACTCACGTCTCTGCTTGTGACTGATAGGCTGAGCTGGTCGGGGGAAGCTGTAACAATAAAGATAGATCCATTTCATCGCTTGTCTTATCTTAATAACACTCAAGATACTGTTGTTGTTTTTTTTCAATGACAGTGTTCTGGGAACGAATTTATTTGTCGTTGTCTTCTTTTTGTATCTTATTAATATTTGTGGGCATCAGTTTTCATGGACTTAATGAAAAACACAGATTCAAGATACGTCACTTCATGGACAATGAACACTTCAAAGGACATTATTTAAACTCGACAACACAATCCACTGAAATTGATGCTCAACGAATATAAATAGATGTAACCGAAGTATTGTACATTCTTTTCTCAATTTTGATATCTGGTCTCGTACTTTTATCAATGTAAATAGATTCTTCTTTTTGAAACTGAGTTACTTACTTGAAATATTTGAAAACTGTGTCTTTATTGAAATACTTTAAATGGTCCTAAAGATAAACTTGATACAAGAGGTACAATAAATTTTGTTTGTCAATTAAAACAAAGACCGTACTTTATCGAGGTTAGATGTCTTTGAACGTACACCGAGAGTCCAAAATGTTTGCTTTGTAATCACAGAGTAATAACGACCCCTTACCGAGAGTTCTGATCGTAAACAGGTCTTGGGCCGCCCCATCTGACCCAGTCACCATGGCGACGTAGTCCCCCTCGTGGGCCACGAAGTCCGTCTGGAAGATGGTGACGTTAACTCGCCGTGTGTCCCCGTCCACGGCGCCGGTTTGGACGTTTGCCGCCATCGTCCAATTTGCGTTGGTGGTGACGGTGAGGTCAACCACCCTGAGGATTTCTTCGGTGCCATTGGCGCCTAGCCGAGAGACGGTGAATTCTGAGGAGTTGTCGGGGGTGGTGTAGGTCAGGTAAAAACGAGCCTCCTCTCCAAGCTTAGCCTCAATCACTTTGGGTGTCGTGACGTAGGTGGTCACTGGAACTAAACATAAAACATATATAAGTAAACTACGCAATCTTCAAACATGAGTTGCTTTTCATTTTAATGAAGGTTAGTAGAGATTCTTGTTGAGGGCATGCGCAATTTACATACACTGAGAGTTATAAATGAGAGGAGTATTAGTTTGAATATGAATTTACAGGTCTTCAAAAACATTTTTTGAGTAGATAATCGTGTTGTTATAATTATACATGTATTAATTATACATGTATTTTGAACAAATCAATGAATTCTATTCCGGCTTTGTTTAAAATAGATATACAAAAACTTAAGTTGAAATGTACACACAAGTTACATGTTTCTTACAACAAAGACCTGAAAATGTGACATTTTTTTCTGTGAATGTATAGACATGAACAAAAAAATATGACGCGGAAAACGGTTGAAAAAATATGTTGGAACAAGAAAAATTGCGGGTAAAATTCCATCTAACTTTTTGGTCACTTAAAATTGATCTCTTAATGAGAAAATGAAAACAAAAAACTGAGTCAGTGCTTAATAGATAAATATAAAAAGTGAACGGATATAAGTTTTCATATGAAAATGGAATTGATAAAGGTATCGTTATAATTATTTTTTTTTGTTCTTATCAGAAGCAATTTCTCTCAAAATAGGTGTCAGATTGGTTAATTCAGAATTTGTATACAGTATACTAGAAATATGTTTTAGAATTGTGTCCCTATCTTGTTGCTACTACACGTTACAAGTGGCAATCTATGAGCATTTGGAAGGGGATTGCAATTCTGACTTTCACGATCCTGGAGCCTTTAGTTGGTTGTCCTTAGTGGTTGTTATTATTTTACTGTGATGTCTTTCTTAACACATAATGTGTCGTCTATAATTATTATGTACTTGCTTCATGTAATACTGTGACACAGAGAAAAGGTGTGTGTGTGTGGGGGGGGGGGGGGGGGGGTGATCAATCTAAAATCAAGTTAAGGGTTTAATAAATGGTTTCAATTAGCGGAAAGCAAGAGATTACACAATTTTTAATTTTTAATCATGGTATATTATAAAAATTTTAAGTAAAATAAGCTGAGTTTCTTTCAATGCAAAGGGATAGGGAATTACTCTACAATGTGGCTGTTACGTTGTATTAGTTGAACGTTTTACCAATTGATTTTAAAGTTTACTTCATTGGTAATAATGACATTTTTGTCTAAGATTATCAGTGTTTCGTACATGTAATATCATCCATGACATGGCAATTTTCATATTTGGGGTGGGGGGGGGGTGGGGGGTCATTGTTATTATTTAATTTTTATTTCAGTTTACGGGTTGAAAACATAGTCATTAAATCTGCAAGTTAATCAAACCTTCTTTAAGAATGCTATATGATAAAATACATTTTAAGGGCTACATGACTTTGTATAAAGCCTGTGACATCGGCTGGTAGAGAACAGGATTCGTGTATCACGTCCATACACATCCTCCGCTGGGGACTCAGCTCTCTTTTTATTACAGTTATACAGATATGATAACGACAGGCCGTTATGGTTGAAAATATGAAGAGAATTTTTTTTATCGTTTAACTTAACTTTTTCAATATACTTGTTAATAGTTCCAAGTTGTTTTTTTTTTCCTTTTATGGACACTTGTACTGAAAAATTGCCCGTTGAAGCATTCTAAGATAAAAACTTCTGAGTCTATATCTATTTTGACGTATCGTTGACATTTTTTACAGCATATAATAGAAAACTATAATGATAAAAAATCAATCATTATTTTTTTTCAGCCAAAAAATTAATTTATGATAAAGAATACAGAAAACCACACCCTGTGATGACCGTAATTCCCGACCCTCACCCTCGCCTTGCCTCCGCTTGTCCCTGTCGCTAATGCCAGGTTAATGTGCCCAGTTGTGTTGAAAGGGCTTTCTTCTACACTTAGATTCGGGTGTCTCTTTTCGTTAAAATTAATGATCGCTAATAGCCTACAGACACAATTCATTAAATGTCGGATACAGTTGTAAATCAGTTTGTGTCAGTTTAAGTTCGGGATGTACATCAAAATATGGGGTTAAATATGCTAAATACCCCAGAGTGTCCTTTACATTCCATTAATGTCGATGTTTTGTGCAGATAACTGTTTATGTTTTGGCGAGATGGTTTATCTGCTAATGGAGTCTTTAACTAAAGTACAATCAACATAAGTATATGAGAGGGAACCGCCGGAGAATATCAAAGTATATAGTAAATATTAATAAATAACAACATCTGATGCCCTTCTTACAATTCCACAATTATTTCTTACCTGTCTGAGCTATAGATCCCCCAAAAATCACAGAAAATAGAATTAAGGCGGTGAACGTATTTTGCTCCATAGTACTCACGAAGTCCGTGATGTCTGATGAGCCGCTATATCCAGGCGGATTTGAGTCAGTGTAAGTATACGATTATTGGGGTCACTGACAGACTCATTGACCAGGGTCAAACTCCACGCCTCCTTCACAAAGTCTATCAAAAGAAAGGAAGAATCATTTCACTAGAGGTTTCTTTTTGAGTTCACTGCAAATGAGTATTTCTACGTTGATTTCTGTTGCACGTACATGAAGTGGGAGAGACAGAATGGGATACGCTTCAAGTGACCTGTGTCCTTTCTGGGGGTCTCTTCCTAGTCCCCCACACTCTGTCCCCGGGCTAAATTGGTATTGATGCTGACCGCAATATCATTTTCTTTATCAGTCTCAATTTGTTAAATTCTTAAAAATTATAAATACATACATTTGATCTTGATTTGTCTAAAAGTGTTTAATAAAACAAGACATTTTGATGTTAAAACCGTTCCCCTCAAGGAGCCCAGCTTGAGACTTCTCAAACGCGGAAATGACTCGCTGTAATATGTAACCCCAACATTGACACATCAATAAAAGTTGGAGATTTTAATGGATTGATAGATAATTCTCATTATGTGAATGATGTTGTTAAACCTGGGCCCACTCGTAAAGAGGGCGAGTGTGTAATTTATATCACCCTGACCCCTTTGTTGTCGCATCAGCGAAGACAGCGCACGAATGGGCAATTTTGTTAAATAAACTTTGCTCGCTAAATTTAACACACAACCCACGTAGTAACGTAAAGTGAAAAAAAATGAAGAATTATTTAAGTAATGTAAATTTAAAGAAAAAACATTTCTGTTACGAAAAGAGGGGAGACATTGTTGTATTCATGATGCTATGATATTGAAAAAAAATCTTGTACATATAAAATATTATATATAGCTTACTTATTGTAAACCATAAGAAAGCCCAATTATTGTCTGTTATGACTGGGTTATTTTGTCAATAAAATGTTGTGATGTAATAGGACATTTTCACCTGCGTCATCAACTCAAACCGGATTCAACGAGTCCGTAATGGGCCACAACTATCCAGGTAGTCAGCAATTCTATTAGTCAATGGGGGTAATTCTGCAGATTTTAATTATCAATACGGTTATCAGACTATTCGGCTACCCCCCCCCCCTTCCAATCCTTAATCATTCTTTTTTTCAGCTTTTCATACGATCCCCATACTATCCATGCGCAGATCAAGACATTTTCCCCGGGGTGTTTTTGTTGTTGTTGTTTTTGTTGTTGTTTTGGGGTTTTTTTTTCTGAAGTTTACTAAGTGAATTGAATTTTTTTTAATCAACCCTAAACATCTGCGCATGCTCTGTTGGGATGATAAACATACTAGTGCTTCATTTAAGTTTTAAAATGAATTTAAAACTATCTTTAACAATTTAAATTGTTAAATGTATTATTATAATTATTTTAATACGCTTTTAAATATGAGTGAATCATTTTTACTCGACCAAGATCTATCGGTTATATGTATTTTGAGAAATAAACAAACTAGTGTAAGAAGAATACAATAATATCATACAGGTACTACAGTTGTATCTAGGGAAAGGGCAAAAAAAAATCAAAAACAGTCGGTTGAAGGGAAATAACGCAAGTATTTCAGAATATTAACACAAACACATTTAACGTTTTTAAGAGTGTTTTAGTTTTATTAAATCCTTTTATGGTGTTTAATTTTAAACTAAATCCAGCTGACAACACACAGACTTTATTTAGACGCTAGTGATTCCTGGGTCATGGTGATTCAGTGTTTATTTGTTGGAAACAATAACTCCAATAGTTTGTCATTATGGTGATCCTTATATATTATCCTCGGATAAAAACCATCAAAGAATCTACCATAGACAAAGACATGTACAATCATTATATTTGATTTCAAAACTGACAAATGAACGGCACTTTGTTATTAATATTCAGATTTACGTTTCCTATATGGTCAAGATCATGTATTTAAGTCTTGAGTGTCCTTTTTAGATTGATTTAATATAAATAAATGATAATATTTCCCCGTACTTATCGATTTATAAGTAAATTATGTGGAAAATGAAACATTTTCTTGACTTTCCAATTAAAAGTTATTTAATCTAGATATCTATGTTTAATTAAATATATTCTTAAAGAGGAGAAAAAAATCTTATTAAACATTATTTTGAAAGACGATAGGCATTCTGGATATATTTCATTCGTACCGAATGTTCTCCTTATTTTACTGGAAATGAATCGTTGATATGCAGGCTTCGTTTTTTTACAAGATCTGTCCTAAAGACCGAAATATTCCTTCGTCAATTAGAACTATTTTAACAAGATCTTGGACTTTCGGTTGGTCGTAGCTATCAATTTCTTGCGTCAAAACAAGTTAAAATGACGCGGTTTCAAGCGAAATATGCACTGATTGCGTAGTCTTAGCTCAAAAGCCAGACAAATCTTGTTGATTTCAAAGAGCCATGACTGAGTGGCTAGCAATGATATATACAGTTTCTACGTCACATTGCTGTTTGACACAACTACCCAAAGTCCAACACTGATCGCTGGGGAACTAACAGTAGAAAAAATGAAAAATTGACCACCACGAATTTTAATGATTTTACAGAGTTTGATTTAAGAAATGAAGATAATAATTTTTCTATTGATCGACGTATCAAAGAAAAAATAGACCGAAAAAGTTTTCCGGTCAATTTTTTCTTTGATACGTCGATCAATAGAAAAATTATTATCTTCATTTCTTATCATTTAATAAAACATTTTCAAATTAAAAAATGTGAAGTGTCATTGATCAAAAATGTGAATAATGTTAATGAAGCAGCGCGTATGAATACAAAACAACAACAGCAACAATATTCAAAATGGATTCGCCTTCAGCTGATGCAGAGCTATTGAGCTGAATTTAATGGATTAAACACAAATAGTGAGTTAAAATCTGAACCGGCTGAATTGAAAACGAAAGGAAAATACATGCGATAGCTTGTGATATTATTCACTGTGCAGAAAAACTCGTAATAAAACTAGTTTTCATGTGAGATCGCTGGAATATGCAACTGGACATAACCATCCAAGGAGAGGCGATCGTGGACGAAAATAGCTGATATGTCGACAAAGAATAGTATGTATAAGCGACTTTTGTAAATGTTGTGGTGACTAGAAAACCAGTGATGTACTTAAATGGTATATCTGCCGCTTGGAATGCGCTGAAGGAGTTGATGCATTGCTCATAGCTTTTCTTTACGACGCTTATTCTGATGACCGATCATGTACGTGTGTAAATTTAAAACTTATCGTTACCAAATTTGAACAGCAGTGTTACCGTGAAAGTGTATAGGCCTATATGTTCGTTATAATATTCCTGGAAAATGAACAGCCAGCCTCGCTGCAAATGTTGATTGATCTCAAGCAGACGAAATCGTGTGAAGACGCTTAATTTTCTATTTCTTGAATCAAATAATGTGTTTTGTTTATTTTTGAAGGTTTAACTTTCAAGTTTTTATGTTTATAAAGTTGTATTTTGTTTGCTGACAATAAAACAGACACAACTTTACATTTTGTTGACAGTGTTTCTCTTGGAAATTCCCGTTCTATAAATAGTGTTAGATCAGAACAGTTGAGAAAAGTAGATCCGGCAAAAATTTTATTGATGCAGGTATCAAAGAAATTTTTCAACCAATAGGAAGCGCCGATATCTCACCAAACGAATAAATAGGCCTATTAAATGATTTTCAATATAATAATATAATTTCAGTATACATATGCTTCTCGTCTTTGGAAATCTGACGTTCTAATAAACAGCGATCATTCATGTGCATAAACTTACTGGTATCTGGAGCAATCTTGCATATATAAATCTAAAATTGTACAAAGTTTTTATTATTCAAGTTTAATGTAGTAACCATGAAGATTTTAAGACTAACTTTGCTAGTTGATATCTTCGGTGAACACGTTAGCTCTCAATAACCCCTCCCTTTAAAATTGCGTACCCTACCACCTTAACTTACACAAAGAGCTACAATGTGCAAACGCATGATATCCCTCTGCTAAGAGAGATAACTCTCACTTGGAGAAGATACTTTAGATAGTCTTACCCGTAGCCTGCATGTGGTCTTGGCAAGAATTTTAATCGTTTATATCTTTATTTCCTTCAGGAAAAGTTCTTTTAATAATGATATAGATGTTCAAAAAAATACATGTATCAAATGCGAAACCTTTTGTTTTCACTTTTCTTAAGGTCAACATCTAGTAAATATACGACGCCTACAGGTTTATGAAATTCAGGATATAAATTCTTTCATTGATGCTTCATAACAGCAGCTGCGTTTAATAGTGTGTATCGGTGCTTTATTTTAGGCAAACACAATGAAATATTATGTTTTTAACTGTCTATGTAATATGAAAGAAATAAGTAACAAACTCGATGTTTTGTCTATTTTTGTCTTAGGAAATATATCTAGAATGCCTGCAGTCTCTCCAAAAACGGTATTAAACAAGCTTTTGACCTTTAAAATGATGTCCAATCGAATATAGGTATGGGGATTACGTTTCTTATGATTTAATGTAGAATGTCAGGAAACTGTTTCATTTTCTACATAATTCTTATAAAGCCATAAAGTACGGGGAAAAAGATTTTTTAACAAATTAACTATGACGTCATAAAGGTGTTGTGGGGCACTTTCATATTGTGGCGTTCTATTTATCCAAACAAACAATGAAATCAATTGTAATTTTATAATAGTTGCTTTCCCATGGTTGTCACTTAACAGCTTAGCGTAGTGGGTAAAAGGGTTCACTACAAACCTCAGTCATGACTTTGATTCCGGCTGTGGATTTTAAAATTTTTACCTTTCCTAAAAATTTTCACACGTATTTTTTGGTAAAATAATGCAAAATTTGCAAATTCTAAACCGGTGAAAGTATTTTAATTATATTGTACTTTAGGTCACATTAATATCGACAGTTGCCCCATACCACCTTGACAACATATCTCTAGAATAGTGATAGGTAATTGGCTGACCACTAAGCCACTCTGCTTGTCTCGATAGGTCTTGGTTTTTTTCCCATGCCCGGAGTTCTTGCGTCACTAGCAAACTGTGCACACATCTTCCAATAGAGTTTACACGAGTGCGATCAGAATTCCGTCATTAGAAAAAGAAAAGAAAAACACACTCATACACAAAAAATAATTAAAGAGATTATGTAATAACTAACGAACAATAATCATGAAAGTAATATAATTATTGTAATAATATAAGCAATATTCATTAGTGAAATATTGTCAACCGAAGAATGACCTATATTTTCGCGAAAAAGATTGAGAAGGCAGATGGCGTAATCTAAATACTTCACATTTATATTTCTTTGAAAAGGGTGATTTTTAAAAATAATTTTGCGTTAATTTTGTTTTCTTTCACGTATAAAATAACATTAATGTCCTAAACATTTATTATTATGTTGTATCTGCTGATGATGAATGGAACTATATTTTTCAGCGCAATTGTGTAAAGAGTACCTGACTTTAGTAATATATCTTGAGTAGATAGTAAGCACTGACTGAATATATTTAAAAATGCCTGTATGAAATTGTGTAAATAGAACGTGTAAAAGATTGAAATTAAGTAGGATGAATGTAACTTTCCCTGACAAATTTTAGTAATTTAAACCATAATTTGGGTACATGTACGTCTAAGAAATATTGCTTCATTCAGTATTTTATTACGGGTGAAATTCTATAAAAGTACAATACTATGATTAATAAAAACAATGCATGATATATTTCAAATTGAATAATGAGATGACAAATGAAGTGAATGAATAAACATGCTACTCATAATGAAAGAATTTGATTACAACTGTACAAAGTAAAAGCAGTTTAAAATAAATACTTTATTTTACACTCAAAGATAAACCCTGAATCCCAAGTTACAAATCTCTTCTCGACCATACGTCTATTTAGGCTGCATGTGGTTGTTTGCTGCTCTTTTAGGGATAAAGAAATCCCCGAGATTTTTCCTCGTGTTCGAATTTCCGGTGATTGAGGACGAAGGTTGAACATAATGGGCATTACTGGACGCTAGCCTTTGTTGGCTTACTTCGAAACGACTAGCTTTGCCGGTCTGAATGCTCTTCTCGTGGATGACATTGTCTATCACGGACTCTTGTTCGGGCGTGTTTCCATCCAGCTGTCCGTTCTCCACCCCAAGAATTTTCTCTAACCTTCTTTTCTTGTGATGTGGTAAATCACCAACCGGCAGTTGTCGCATTAAAGCCAACAACTGAGGACTGATAGAGAAATGGTCGTTTCCGGTATCAAAGACAGGTATCTTTGTGGTACTCGGAGTGTTCAGTTGGATCGGTAACGGCGTCGTCTGGTATGTTTGTTTCTGAGCTGGTAGACGTTGTGTCATTCTAGGTTCTGTGCTATGGCCTGTGTGTTGAGAAATAACAACCGCGCCATGATGAGTTGAGTGTTGTTGAAAAGGATTTGTTTTAGTTATGTCTATGTCTTTCAATCCTTTGCCGCTATTGCCATGGTTTTGAATCGCGTTTTGGCCGGGAGGACGATGTTGCGAGTTTTGTTGTAAACCTTGGTTAACATTTGTGTAATGCTGAGGAGCATTGTGATAATGAGGATAATTTCGTGAAGCAATTGGCGTGTCTGGAGGTTGCTTACGACTGAATGTGTTGATTTTGTTGTTACTAGGAACGCGCTGAGAACGCTGACCTTGATTCTGTCCTGGTTGTTGTTGGATCCTGTTATGTGAGTTATGGCGTACATTTTGTGGTGGCTTTAGTCCAACTTGTTGTCTTGTTTTAAGCGTGGTTGTTCCCGCGTTAGGCTGGCCGGTGCTTGCAACATTTTTTGACGAATTTTGACTTAATTTACTTGGATGAGTTGGTCGCACAAGACGTTGGGATGTCTTCTGGTTGTGATGCGACTGTTGCGTGCCAATGTTAAAATTTGACGATGCATGTTTTGAAACAGCAAAACCAGACCTTACCATCGGATTCTGTTTCACAGGTTTATATCCTGGATTCGCTTTATTTGAAGCTAATAAGTTTGAGGGTGTCCATTGTATAGGTTTATTAGATGTTTCCATAGCGTTTAGGGTACCGTGTGTACCACTTGATTTGGAAAGATTGGTGACAGGGTTCACATTGCTTGATGATGGCTGTGTTAATCGCTGTCCCTGGTGTTTAAAGCTTGATAGGCTTGGACTATAAATTTGATTGGAATGTTTCTTTAACTGATTAGAAAACGTTTGAGTAAGACTGTTTCCTTGCACCTCAATAGCCGGCTCTTTGTGGTAATGCCCTATCTTTCCAATCGTTTGTTGGGTGTGTTGATGATGTTGAACATTGTTATTTCGGGACTGCCAGCTTGGGGTCGTTGGCCCCTGTACTACAGAGCGGCTGGTGGGTTTCGTTGGAGCTGTTTGAATAATCATTGAAGGGTCATTTCGAACAATCTTTCCATAAGGAGGAGCAAACTTGTCTTTATTGTCAAAGTTCTGTCCGACGATGTTGTAGGCAGGGGAATTTTCGGCTGGTCTAAATGAACTCAGGGACTGCGAAGCTTGATGGACGTAATCTCCTGAGGGTGGTTTTCCAGGTGTTTGTGTTTTTCTAGAATGCGTAGTATGAAATTGTTCTTTTCGTTGATATTGTATACGTGAATTGTTTATATATTGGTAAGCAGTGGGTACTATGTCGTTCTGTTTATGATCTAAAATGGTTGAATCCATTGTCGGATTTTTCACTAACATATTTTCTCTCGTATTTTGATGCAAATGTTTATTGTTTACAAATGTGTTTTGAGATGGAGACTGGATATGTTTGTATTCGTGTTTATGAACATGATTTTGATTCCACGCACGGCGAGACGATGAAAGGTGGCCAGAAGGCATATTTACAAACCGCTGGTGTAAAGGTGTTCCAATTGTTGGTTTAATGGTAGGTTTGACTGAATGAGAGACTGTTGTTTTGGGAGAATGGGTGTGACTTCCCATGGATAATCCAGACAAAGAAAATGTAAAAGGAGTTTGTTTCCTTTGGTACAATTTAAAGTTGTTTGTTGGGTTTGGAGTCTGCTTCATTTGTTTGTTAAGGTCTATTGACTGTGTAGGTGTAGATTGTGTAGTGGGTTGCATGTTTTTTACTTGTTGTACTTGGTTAACTATCGCCTTTCCTGAATGGATTGCATCTAATGATATACTAGTTTTCTTTTCACGTTGCGTATTCTGTCCAATGAAATCGTTCTTTTCTGGAATTTCTAGAACAACTCCTCTTTTTACACTATTATCTGGTAACTTTACGGGGGCCTTTGACATTTTTATATCACTGAGTCCATGATTGATATCTTCACTGGCCGCCATAATAAAATTTGTAAGTGACAAAGGATCTATTTCTTCAAAAACTATTCCAGTATTTGACGTTTTTTGAGGTCCAATGTATGGTGTAGCACTTAGGGCTGGACCTGCTTTGTCTTTCCCAGCTTCAGCTCTTGCTAGGCTGTTTGGAGCAGCTGATATTGAACCTGAATATCCAGCTGCTATGGGCTCCACTTTCGTCGGTTGACTCTCAACGTTATTCATGAACATTGATGCAGGGCTGTTGAGAGAAAATGCAAATTTCACAAATGAAGAAGAATCTTTCATTTGGTTGTAGTTAGGTGGAGCTAAAGACAACGCGTTTCCTGTGTAATGGGATGATTTTGGTTCATAAGATCCAAACTCTTTTTTCTTATCTGCTTTTGGAAGCTGTGATTTTCCAATAGGAGTGGTTCTCATGTGGTTTGCAACATGTGTTGTAGTTGATGGCGATTTCTTTTCATTGATTTGACTGTTTTTATTGTTTTGCGGCGGGACAATAGATAATCTACTTTCAATATTTTTTGCTGGCTTCGATTCCTTGACTACTCCACTCTGGGAATTCAAGATAAGAGTTTTATATTCAGTTTTGTTGGGTTGATCGTAAGCTTTTGTTTCTGGTATGGCTTTTGCCAGATACCCAGTTTTTGAGCTTTGACCATGACTTTTAAGATGCATATGATCATAATGACTCTTCTTTTTAACGATTTCATTGGTTTGTGCTAGGTCTTGCGTACGGCCAGTGGGTAGGGGTAATATAACTATCCGCCGAACTGTGTTATATATTGGTCTTTCAGATTTAGGACCTCCTGAAATAGTTATGTTCATCAATGAAAGGCATGACAGATAACAACGATAAGTTCTTTCATGGTGTTGTTTTAATAACATCAGTCAAAATACTGAATATTTAACAAAGGCAAAATGAGTAATAACATTATTTTACAAACTGAAATAGATTCTATTTTGAATTACAATACTGTATAATTCGTATAATTATGCACACATTATTAAACTGCCTATATGATACATTTTTCTTTTTACAATCAGTTCCCATTGAATGAAAAATCTGTCCACTGTATATAAATATTGGAAATGGATATTAATAAGCTTCCACGTCCCATCTCCCATTCATCAGACATGCGACTCACAAGACCGAGGAGGATCAACAGATGTGTTTTATGGATTTGGTGTGATGTTTTCCATTGGTGAAGAACCAAATATAAACCAGATCACCGATTAATAAAAGTTTCAACACCAAGTTTAAGATTGTCGAGATGCTCTGAATCTTGAAATGATTAATGCACAAAGTAAAGCACACACAAGTGTTACAACTGTCAACATTTGCAGCATCAGTGATTAGTTGCGCGCATGCGGGATGCTGGTGACAAAATGCGTGCGCCGCTATCCTCAGTAATAGTCATGTGATTTAATACCTAATGATAAGGAGTTATCCGTAAAAGATGTATCAACGGTTCGCTTATATCCTTGCCTTTGTAGATTTTGTTGATGTGCAAGAGACCCTGCCGATCCGTCATTCTTTACAGTAATTTGAACTCCATGTGTGTTAGAAGTCCGTAGTTTGACAGGGGCTGTCTCCACGAAATTTTGGCGCTTTGGAAAACCAGACATTGATTTTCTGGCAACATATGATGGTCTTCTTACTGATCCATTCGGGCGAAAAGTTTTATGGTGGTGCTTATGCACAGACGAAGTACTTAGTGAGTTCCCAGCAAACAGTTGCGGAGAATTGTTCATTCGACCTGGGGCAAATATCCTGTTTACTACATTTGCAATATTAGGTATTTCTGGTTGGTGTGTAAAGTGTACAGGCTTTTGAAAAAATCTCCCAAGTTTTGTCATACCTATATCCTGAATGACATTTGGGTGAACAGGACCCATTAACAAAGAGCCAGGATTGGCCATATCGGCAGTGCTTGGTCCCATAAAATGATGAGCACCGGAGAGAGATCCCAAACCCCCATATAAATCTACGCGATTACCCCGTTTTTTATTGTATGAAAGAGAATGTAAAGGCGTGTCTACAAACATCTGATTTAATGGATGATGTGGACTATGGGGATGGTGGGGACCCATATTTCCGTGCATGTTTGGTGGACTGAGCAAACTTCGCCTTCGTCGGTGTGCTCGTGACATTCCTAGTGGATTTGTCAGAGAAGGTTTAGTTTTGTCACCCCAGAAAACTACTGTATTTTGCGATAAAGAAGCAGATTGTTGAGGTCTAGACAACGTACTTGGGTGGGACAAAGAAGATCTCGATTGAGGGAGTAAGTCAGATAGTCTTCGATCGCTTACTCGCCCTGTTGCAATCAGTTGTTCTCTCATTCTCCTGATTTCTAGAAGTTTCCTTAGAATAGCAGATTTATCTAAACTTGTTTTCCCAAACCTATTATTGCCAATTTCAGATTTCTGATTTGGTTGAGATATGGCAAAAGAATTGGAAGCTCTTTGATTAGGAACATTATTTCGGGGAATGGCAAAATTGGACCTTTGTGTCTGAACGTTAGGTGATGAGTTATTTGGCACGTTAATTCTAGGTGTGTTCTTGTTGGAATTTTGAACATTTGAACTTGGAGGGGGTAATTGTTGAGGAATGTGCAAAGATAGGGGTGGTAAATCAAAAGTTGGTACTTCTTTTGGTAATATCGTGTTGATGTTCTTTTGAGTTTGTGAGCTATTAATATCAAAAAAGTTAGTTGGCTTGGGTTCAGTTCCGATAACTTTAGTTTCTTGGTGCACTTGTACTGGAGTTTCATTGGGAAGGATTATTGCAATGCCCTCAAGTTTATTTTGAATAGATTTTGGCGTTGGTGTGGTTGGAACTTCCTGAATCGTGTTAAGGTCTTGGGGAAGTGATTGTTTGGGATTATTAGTATTTTGCAGTAAAGCAGTGTCGATAATAACACCCGGGAGGGAGTGTTCCATGTTGGGATTTTCAGTTAAACTATTGGAAATTGTGTTACTACCAGTATTTGTCAGGGAATCGACTTCGGCTCTAGTGTTAGTTGGCTCAGGTATCTCAAATGTATTAGTATTTGAAGCCTTCAACACAGGGACTGTATTTGAAGATTCTGGAACAGACAAAACAAAATTTGCTTGTGCCACCTGCGTTTCTGTGTTTTTGTTCAAAACATTTTCATAAGTCGGGGTTATGACATTTTCGGCCTCTGAAAATGTATTTCTGCTAACTTGCTGAAATACTGGCAGACTGTTTGGTTCGTCGAGACTTTTAACCGGATTTTGCCTTGATGTTTCAATTAGATTGCTATCTACAGAAACTGTGTCAACAGGAGTTTTGTTAACAATGTCGTTTTTGAAAAAGGTGTTTTGAGATTGTTTTTGGAAAAGTGGGGTAATGTTTGATTCTGAATTTTGCTCGGCTGGTTTGGCAATTAGATGATCTGTGACGGTTTTAATTTGATTTCCATTTTCAAAGTTTTCAGAGGGCAGCTTTTTGTATGGAGATTGGTCAAGTTTTGATTCAGAGGCAACCTTAAAAGATGTCTGCGGGATCAAATTTGTTTCTGTTGGGACATCTAATGAGAGGGTATCCGATTTCGAACTTAGAACTGATTTGATCTCACCTAACGACTTTGGGTCTGTAAGAGGTATGTAGGGGTCACTAGTTATTTCCTCATTAGCACTGAGCTCAGGGATACTTGTTTTAACGGTGTCTGAACTGCTTAAATCAGGATAAGTAGTTTTTACATTAGCTGAGATATGGTCATTGTTGACAGGGCTTGTAATAGACCCTTTGGATGTTAGGGGTGTTTCAGGTACATTGGAGACCTCAGATTGGACCACTGGTGCAGATATTAAGGGACTAGTATTAGATAGGCCGGCTTTTGCGGTCTTTTCTTTCTGTGTGTTAAATGAATTTTCAAAATTTTCTTCCTCTATTTTGTTTGATTCTTTTAGAGCAGGATCTTCGATGACTGGGGGTAAGAAAGTAGCGTGTATATGTTCGGGGGCTTCCTCTATTACATTTTCTATCTTTGCCTTTTCTATATTTGAATCTATCATTACGTTTGCATTGCTGTCACTGGTTGATATTTTTATATCATTATCCAAAGGCTCTATTTCATTTTGCTTTAGGCTATGAGATTTCTGCTTTGAGATCGCTGATATTTTTTCTTTTTTCTCTAGAACTATAGAAGGAACAGGGGCATTTATGGCCGATTTTGAATTTTCTACAACTGTTTGCTGAGAGTTCTTACTATTAGTCATGTCTTGAACTGACGATGTTTTTGGTGCAGATTTAAAATGACTTTTCGCCAGAGCTGAATCAGAAATATAAGTATCTGAAATATAATAAAAGTATTTTATTTGTGTTAACATTCATTATTTCTGCCTTGTAAAGTATACGCGATATGATACAACGTTTGTCCTATTGAATTATAATAAATATTTTTAGACAAAATAATTAAGACAGTTGCTTACCTTTACTGCTTTCAACCATAGGTAATAAGGATTTGTGCCTGCCTTTGTCGGATTTCTTTATTTTTTGTTTTATGATATCATTCTCCATCATTTGGGGATTTGCCATCTCTGCTGTTGACGAAAGTGGGATATTGCTGTGCAGAGATTTCGTTCCGACTTGATCTACAGGCATATGCTTCAATTCATAGTGCAATGGTGATTTAGTGTTTATAGGTTTACTGGGAATTTGACTGATTGCATTTTTGTATTTCCTGACCCATTTTATAAGAAGTTCTTTCGCTTTTGAAGACACTTTTAACTTTTTGCTTCCAGATCGAGACGCAAGACGCTGAATCACTAGGATGATCTTTTTTACTCGACTGGATTCATCGTGTGTCATTTCAGCAGACGTCACAGAAGGTGCCCTTGGAGGAGACGACAAGTTCGACATTCCAGTTCCAGCTGGTGATGTATGGATGGCTTTTGTTTGCAGAACACTATGAGCTTGGTCTTTTGTAATGTAAGGGACATCCTTCTCCTGGCTTGGAGATGACAGACTAAAAGATTTGGGAGGGGCGGGTGCAGAGTACGCCACTGCTGTAACAGAGGTTTCTTTTGGTTTGCTAACGACTGGGGCAGAAGCTGTATTCACACTACCCGATAAAGAGGTTTTCACGACTGCTGGAACAGGTTCTCTCGCAGTGTTTTGTCGTTCTCGAAGCTTCTTGAAATTATTTAAACGTTGTCTTAAAATACTTAGTCTTTGAAACAATGCCTGTGTTCTCATGTGAACAGGAATGTGATCAATGTTGAGTTTAAGTTCCGGTGTTATCCGGGTATCCACTGGTACATTGCTACCATCAGACATTGGTACAACCTTTACATCGCTTTTCACTTTGGTAACCACGACAACAGGAGGTGTGGGAGGGGGGTGTGAAATCTGAACTTTAACGACCGGTGGCTGGGCTTTAGGGGGAGGAATATACGGGTTGCTTATCTGGGGAGGAATTGGTTTGCTTATCACCTGATGTTGTTTCTGTACTTGTGGAGTAACTGGTTTGCTGATAACTGGAGGACTATACACAGGTGGTCTAACTGACTGGTTAGGTATAGGCCGCGGACTATACACAGGTGGTCTAACTGACTGGTTAGGTATAGGCCGCTTTGGAGCTTGTACAACTTGGATCGTTTTTGGGGCTTCCACTTTTATTGGTTTCTTTGGCGCTTTCTGAACGGACACTAACTGGCCATCAGTAATAGACGGTAGATTCTTGGTCGGTGCCTTCGTGGTCGGGGGTTTTGTGGTTGTTGACGGCTTAGCAGCGATGGTTGTGATCTTAACCCCAGGGGCCTTCTTCTTCGTTGCTACCACTTCCTTCATTATATCCTTTAAAACAGACATTGTAATCGGTTTGTTGGATTTTTTGTAAGTCCGTAGACGACTGACGAGTTTAATAAGCTGTCTCCTCGATAAGGGTAATTTTCGAAGTTTCCTTATGACTTGCTGAAGCGCTAGTCGCCGGGAGTATTCCTTCCTCGTCGCGTCGTCGTCGTCATCATCATCCTGGTCGTCGCTCTCGTTGCTGTCGGCGGACTGTCGACGACGAGTGTCTCTCTTCTGGCGTTCGTTCACGGAGACCTCTGACATGCTATCTTCACATGACGCTAGTAACATGCCTGGAAACAACAAATATACATTTATGTTTAACATTAACTTTTATTCAGAATAGACTCATGTACATTCATAATATATTCCTTTGGTTTATATACTCTGGGAATTTGATGGTTTCACTGAGGAGGCTGATTATTCGGATCAGTTGTTTTCTTTTTATTATATAATCGTTATAACGTATTTACAGAATTTCCTATTAGATCACACTCAAATCATGTTTTTTTTACAATACGAGTTTTGTTACTGCGTGAAATTCAATTACAATGATCTATTATAACTTTTGTACAATTAATTTTTTGTTGTTTATTTTAGACATCTAAGGCACGAGTTTTTGTATATTAATTATCATGATCATGACCTGTAAGTATAAAGGTTGGTTCTCTGCTTCATTGGTATTCTGTACGATAATGAAGTATGCCAGAACTTGTCAGCGCAATAAATGATTGATTGTCATTGTGGCTCTTTCTTCATTCAATTTCAAAAGGAACGTTGATCATGAAATTTTGTTTTATTGAATTAGAAAGACGATAAAAACACGATAGACAATATCTTTTTAGAAATCACAAGCTCTCTGATTATTTTTGTTTTCAATTATGTGCGGTATGAGATGTCAGTTTTTGCGTCATTATACATGTACGTGGTGAATATGTCAGGATTTTGATCTAGGATGGTGTTCGAATGATGTGACAAGTAAAGACACGGGGAACACCTAACTGACCATTTATTACCATTTATCCAGGTGTGGGTCTATTTCTTGTACATCATTAGTGAACAATACCCAGGTGTGTTATATTTTATATGTAACATTGTGTATGCAGGGTGATGGAATTCATCACCGATCAATCAAGAGATCGATATGATTGATGTGATTGATCTTGGAGGGTTGCTGCTTTAAAGGTTGTGAAAAAACAATGTTTCTGTTGTATATTTATACTTGGAGAACGCTATTGATAACTTGATTTTTACTTTTAATGAGATTGATGCAGACTTTATGCATTACATACTCAATCATGATAATAATGAGAAAAATCCCGAGGACAATCGAAACAGATCATTTAGTTTTAGAAAGAAAACATGGTATACCCCAAAGAATGGTGGCTCGGTTTTAAAATAGATCAATGGGTGAAGCAGAATGTTCAATTTCAATTTAATTAGATGCGAATTAATTATATCATCTGACATGACTTTAATGTCTTTGTATTCGCGGTTTCTCCTTTTTTCCGGCTTTATTCCTATGACGGATTCTGCACACGTACGTACAGGAATAATTCCCTGATAGAGGATTGACATGAAACCTGACAAGCTAATAATGATATGATGATAATTATTATGAGGGTCAAATTGACAAGATGTTTTCCTCTTGCGAAAGGCGGCTTGTATAACTGACATGAAGTTAACGTTACAGGAAATCCAATCAACACAGTGATATCGAAATCATAAAATGTGCTGAAATTTCAGAAAAAGGAAACAAATTTCGGCAACAAAACACCAACATAAGGCTGACCTTTAGGTGACATTCTTATGAGAATACATAATGCAGTATGATAATAAAACAAATTTGATCTTATTTCAATAAATTTAAAAATCTTATTAAGTCTAATAGCGGTATAATTGATGAATTAAATTCACCAAAAACTACCATCCGGCTGCACATATTACAATCAAACGTGTCTCTACCTGAATATCAAGTCCGCAATCTAAATTCTACGTTAATGTTCTGTCTCCAGCATTTACCGATAGACTGTCTGTGTGTCTCTCAGTATTTCAAAAAGACGTCACTTATCATCGACTTAATAACGTCACTATATGCAAAACTGGGTCTAGATTTTTTTTCAAATTTTATTCAAAATGCGAAAGAAATATCCATTAAAAGTATACGATAGAATACAAATTGATAATATGAAAGATTGTCTACAAATGTTGATATATAAAATAATTATTTTAGGCGGTCGAACTTATTCCAATCTAATCACTTAACCGAATGAAGAATACGTTTCTTTATAATCTATAAAAAAAAAAAATCTGAAAGTTTTCTTGGTGAAATCACAACTAATAAATATTTTTTTTTTTTAAATAAAAAGAGTTTTTCAACATTTAGCAATACTGTTTTGAAAATGAACTTCTGTACATATATCATAAAAATTATATGATTCCGGTTGTTATACAAGTATAAATAAAAACATTTTATTTTAGCTAAATTTCTTCTATAAATAAGTTTTTCATCGTCGTAATTCGATAAAAAATGTATATACATTGCGTTGATTTACTTCTTCAAAATAAACTAAATTTTAAAGATTTAAAATGGGTAATTTAAAAGTTAGTACTAACTGTTAAAAAAATGGAGTTATTTACTTACATGAAAAAAGACATCCCAAAGAAAACAGAAAGATAGTCCGAAACTTCATTTTGTTAAGAGCGAAAGTCGAGCGCGTCAAAATCCTAGCGTGAACGTCGCATACCTGCCGAAGAAATGATCAAAACTATATTAATATTAATAACGACATTAATTAATCCGGGACTGTCAGAAAAATGTTCCATCATTAACATTGAGTGCACGGTGACTGCTCATTTACATATTTCAATTATTCTAATGATCAGCCTGTATATCGTATTTGATAGTGGGATAAATGTCGGGTGAAGGAATGATCTTAGCTGAAAAAGACATCTTAAAAATCTATTAAAACACGGAAGTTTTACAACTCATATTTTCAGACATGTCAATTAAGATCTTTTTTCGCTAAATTTGATGATTAAAGCCTCGTGAATTGCCATACAAATCTCTATCAAGGTGTAAAACTCCTATTCCCGATTTGTCCGAATTCCTGTAATTTAATTTAGTCAGTAATGAAGACTTTGACGTTTATATGACGGCCATAATTTTGATTGGAACGGACACACTACTTAACGGTAATAATGAACTAAGCTGTAAAAATGAGCTAAATTTAGCTTTTATTTTTTTTCTTTCGAGATCTGACATGATTTCATTATTATTTCCTTAATAATTTCACATACATAATAATTAATTCGTAACTCTGAACTGTCATGGTTATTGATATTTTGTGTACTTCGTTGGTAAACCAAGCCCTCAACTGGACGAACGAGCAAGAGAGAGACAGACGGACGGACAAAGAGGAAGAGAGACAGAGGGAGAGAGACAGATTTTCGACCTACCTTTATTTTATTTGTTATTCAAAGAAATCGCAGACCTTTAGTGTAAGTAAGCAAACAACACAATTGTCAAATAAATGATATGATTTATCTCCAAAAAGACGTTGAACTTTAAAAGGAAAACAAATCTTTAAAGAATTAAGTTTACACAGTTCTACGTAAACTGAACAACACGGAAATTACTTTTATTTATATTACCCATTACATCCATAAAAAAGATGATTAACCACGGGATGAGTTCATATCTCATCTTTTTATAAGATAATGACTTAAGGTATTTGACATTTTCATCCGTATTTCGTGCGTATGAAGAAAAAAAGGTTTCAAACTGACCGCCGAGTTGAAGTCACGATCCAAGCGAACGTGAAATGCCGGGGCAGAGCTAATGAGAAAGACCTTCAAATATCAACGTAAACTCAGCATTTTGGAGTCCACTTTGAAAAAGACACAAACAATACTACCTCGGATTAGCAGTAACACTGACGGCCATCTGTTTATATAAGGCCAAGTACTTAAATATAATCACTGGGAAAGTAAAACTACTAATGGTATTCAAAAATGCATAAAACTGCATCGGTAAATACATATCATTGAACAATAGCATCTTAAATCTTAAGTCTCAAGATTTTATGATCTATTGTGAACTTGCTAGATATCCACTGTACGTGAATTTAAAAAAAAGAATGTTGAATTTTTGGATAAGATTGTTGAAAGGTAAATTAAGGATCAAAATTGCCATATATATTGTATAGCTTCTTACATAGCTTAACATATCACAACAATAATAACTTCAAAAGGGTTGAATATATGCAGAATATTTAACATGAATGTGGTCTAAGCTATATCTGGTTGACGCGTAACGTAGAAAATGTTAAGCAATCTTTTATTGATCAAGTTCAACAAAAATGGGTTTCTGATCGTAACGCATCTAGTAAGAGATTGGTTTATAATGTTTTACCAATAACACTTTTGTACCTAGAAATTACATAAACTCTGTTGTTTCTATGAACAATATTTCAACATTACTTAGATTTGGGCAAACCAACCATAAACTGCCAGTTAAGACGGGCAGATGGAACAATATATCTAGAAATCAACAATTGTGTAAAATTAATGTAAAAATAACATCGGCGATGAATATCACTATATTATGATCTGCCCGGCCTTGAAAGAACATAGAAAAACCTACTTACCTGAATGTATATAAGACGACCAAGAACCCTCAAGTTTGAAATATTTTCATGTAAGAGATAGCTATGATTAAGAACTTTTAAGTAAATTTATCAGTATATAAAAAATAAAAGAGTCAACTCTCCATGTCGATGTGTAGAGTAAACACTCTTGATTTTTGTATGATATTGTTTGTATTGTATATTTTCTCTGTGATGTTTTATACAATGTGAAAATAAATGAATTGAATAACATTACCATATTGTGCGGTTTTCTTTTCTAGAAATTAACCAAAAGAGCTTTTAATAATGTGTCTTATTCTTTACAGTTTAAAATCAATAATAATTTTCTGAATAAGCTTGAGTTAATATTAAAGAGGAAGTTACGCGCTGTTCAGTAACAATGTGTTTATGACGTAAAAAGACATGGACGACACTTGAAATGAAACAAAAACCCTGGTCTTCGTTGGCTGACTAGTGACCCTGTTATCAAGATTTATCATAATTAATATAAATAATAGCTCAGTGATACTCTCAGGCCCATTGTTTTACGCGGGAATCCCCGCAGATTATGTATGAGAGGATTGTGCCAAATTCATTTTTTCTTCAATAATTTATTTTCTGTTAGGATAATGAAAACAAAACCACGATATGTAATCTCTGGTTGCCTTTGTTCTGTAGTTTTTTGTTCCTTTATCAGTGTATATTACAAATATAGAAACCACTAAAACTCTATTAATTAACAAGTAAGAATCGGAAATTGGTCTAATTGTAACAAATGAGTCATGGGTTTAATGAATGTGCCCACAATGGGTGTGCCCTTTAGAGCAAAAATACTATATAAAATTTAATTTTTCTTTTTGCTAATAGAAATGATTTATAACTTAAAGCTTTGATCATCATATTAACCTGTTTTCAGTATTTTTGTGAATTTTTAAGAAACCAGAATTTGAATTCAGCAGGAAGCGTGCTATGATTTGCACATTCCATTGTCTTTGCGTTTTGCCCGATCAAGCGAATCAAACGTAAAATTAAGTGACTTTTTTTAAAAACTTAATGAAACAGGATATGTGTGATATTTAACACTAGTAATCAATGTGCAAAGTACTGTTGTTTTATTTTAGTTTTTAAAAAAAATCTGGGTTTTTGTCGATTCTTTTTTAATTTAATATGATTATGTGGTTAAAGAAAATATGTTTTTACTACAGTTTTTCCATGTTGAAGTTCAGAATCTATTATAATTAAATTTTACATTGAGTAAAATAATTTGTGCATTGCTCCCTACTTGATTTTACGTTTTGCCATTGGAAAAGATGTCATGAAACAAGTTTATTTTGATGTACATAAAGTATATTTAAACAATATGCGAAAGATGACGTTGTTTCATAAAAAAAATATATTACCGCCCATCGACATAAATCTAAGATTGGATTAGCATTAATAAATTATTAACTTACTTAAGACCAATTAAGTAAACGTTTACCATTAAGTCTCAATCAAAGAGCGAGCTTAGTTTGGTTAAAGTATCACAAACGACAGCTTCTTTGTTAGGTTGTGTGTTGACAATGTTTCATTGACTAGCCCCGCTTTATTAAGATTTAAAGATGTACATTTAAGACAATAATCTACAGATATTATGACAGCATTTATAACGCTTATCATGTCATTTGCATTTTGAGATTGCACACGTGGGTTGTTCTACAAATAGAAATGTGGTGTTCAACAGGTATTGAATACAGTGATTATTACTTAGTGCAAGCTTTGATGGTATTTCCGTTTTCTATCACAGCGAGGGTTACATGCATGTCATATGAACGAGAAAATCTAATTCATCAAGAAATGCTGAAGGCAGATGTTGATGTAGTCCTGTCTCCATTTTTTTGGTATCATTTGAAGCGTGACGTGAAATATACACTGTTAAGTTTGAAACTCCAAGGCGAGTCCCGAATGCTTTTAATTTTTTTTTGTCATTTAATGTAAGACTCGTTAAATGCTATTTAATCTACTAATTGTAAAACAAAGTGGCTTACTAATTTGACTACTTAGTTTGAAACATTATAATTAGCGAATTATCATATTAAGTATGAAATGTACGGAATAACTAAAACTTACAGACTAGCTAATTAGCATATACTGACTAAAATTTACGGACTGGCTAATAAGCATACTGACTAAAACTTGCAGTCTAGCTAACAGCCATACTGACTAAAGACTTATGGACTTACATATAAGCCTATTGACTCAAACTTGTTTATAAGGTTTTTAAACGTTCGAATTGGCTGGTTAGCCGGCTGACAATAAATAACGGACTGGCTAAAACGCCTTATGACTAGACGTTGCGTACTGTCTAATAAGCCTACTGACTAAAACTAACTGACTGGCAAGTTAGCCTACTGATTGTAACAAATCAGCTATTACACCTATTGAGTAAACTTATGGACAGGCTAGTAAGTCTACTTAGACTTATAAGGACTAGTTTATAAGCTCGTTGACTAAAACTTACAGGCCAATAGACCTACTGACCACACCTTACGTATGCTAGCTAAAAGCCAACTGAAATTATAGCGAATAACTTACCTCTTTTCTACTTAGTAACAATATTTTTGAAATATTGACGACATTATTGACAAGTGCCAGTTATTTAGTCGCTGAAATCTGGTGATAATATTAAAATAACTCCCTGAAGTTTACAAACCACTAAAGATGTATCAGTAATAACGAATTATACAATCAAACGTAAAGTTTGGAGTGGATATAATGTGCAATGATTCGTGCGTAATGAATGTTAATTAAAATGTCAAAATGTTTTAATTATACTTCACTCTAAGCATGTAAAACTATTATGATTTCACGACATGCTTTTTGTATAGGAATTAATTTTCTTGTCACCAATGGAGGCATCTTTGTATTTGCTGACAAGGTCAATAAATTACAATTAACAATAATGTGTTGACCATTCTGTCTCCTTTATCGAATTCAAAATTCATAAAATATTACAATTTTTCCCAAACAATTTGAAACAAAAATGTATCTAAATATGTAAAGACAAGGTCTGTAAATCTCGTGTTTTATAATTTTAAATTTTGACTCGACTATTTATTGTTCATGATTTCTTTTATATCATAATTTATTTATTGAATTGCATATTTGAATGTTAAGCATTTTGTACTCTTTGACCCTTAAATCACGTCTTTAGAAAATAAAAAATATATAATAGCACAACGCTTTTACGGTTGTTAACAACGTAGAATTAGACTAAATGTATTTTTCTTCACAGGTAATAGGTGCGGTGTGAACAGGTGGTCCGATACAGATTATTATCATAATAGTGTAGTGCTGGATAATCATATACACTTTTTCAAATTCTATTTGTCTCTTTCACATATATTTAATAACTTAGATATTAAATACAGTAAATTCTTAACCGTCTATAATCAAGATTTTGTACAAGTTTTGTACATGCATTACTCCGACCCAGGAAACTGCAATGTGTAAGAAACGCTACAGCATTCTAAACCTTAAAGGGACTTGGACACGATTTGAGCTCAAATTTTTCCAAATTTATTTTTTCATTTTTGTTGACTATAATTTGATATGTGTGTTTTAATCCTTTGTCAAAATTTGAAAGTTTATATAGAGTTACAAGCAAGTTACAGAGGTTAAAATTTTTTGTTTTGTTCAAAATACACAGATAAATCATTTGATACAGAAAAATTAAATATAAAATTTTCATCTCAAATCGTGTCTAGGTTCCATTAAATACACGCATAATATATATTCTTGGTATGTGATGCAGACCCCATTATATATAAGTGCTGTATCCATTATATGAGAGCCGGGGTCTGCATTGTAAGCCCGGCGGACCCTGATCGGAGCCCTGGTCACGTCTTATGGCGGTCTCCTTTTTTTACCTCTGACCTCATCTGCCAATTATCTGTCAGAATTTGTGGTGCTTGGACTCAGAAAAATTGAATGGATTTACTATATTTATCTTTTGGCATTCCAGGTTTTAGATTGTTTATTACGATTGATAGGCATAATAACCTGTTTTGGCTAATTGTAATTGGTTTTGTGGACGATAATTAATAACTCTTATACATCAACTTTATGGGACAAAATCAACACGCACTAACCAAGAATGCATTGCATGGCTTATGCAAGATAATACACCAATCATTCACATTCAATTCCTGGATGCTTAAACCTTTAAGAAAAACAACAGCTCGTGATAAATAAGGACCTCAAAGCAAACAAAATAAGACGATTATTTTTTCTTCATTAATTCATTGTTCCTGATAGGTAGGACCTCAAAGCAAGCTAAACATAATCTTCACACAGAGTATCAACCTCAAATCATAAAGCCTCACGTGGTCCTCGTGGATACTTCATTGTCTAAGAATCACGGGACTGCTGAGAGACTCATGCTATATATAGTAACAACATTAACAACTGACCTGACTTATTGCATGTACAATGCAAAGAAATATTGTTAGTTCTTATTACTGTCGGTCCTTCTGTCCAAACTCGGATTTTTATATCTTTTTTCATTATACATGTATAAGGTTTAGAGAATTGATTTGAAACTTGTATTGTAGCCTTATAATTAAAAAAAACTACCAAATATGAGTTTTGATAACAATGAACAAACAAAAGCAGAAATTAATTTTAAACGACTCTTGTTTTTTTCTGTACCGAGTTTTACCTTTTGAAAATTCTTTGACCAAATTTTATTGATCCTATTTAGCATTCGAAATTGGGGGTGTCGGAAAAGGGGCATGTACTGCTTATGCAGTATTCTCAGAATACTTGTTACTTGAGCATACCGTGAAACATTGATCAATGTCCTCGTGACGTTGTCAATACTAGTATGCCAAAAGCCTTTAAAAGAAAGATAAAATTTGATGTTATGGAATATTCTTTTGTTGAATATAACAGTAAAAACTATTGGTATAGTCAAGTTTCTAATTGTTTTTGTTTTTGTCCTTGATGGAAAACAGAGTTTAATTTTGGGGCCGTCCACCTTAATTCATAAATACTCTCTCTCTCCTCTCTCTCTCTCCTCTCTCTCTCTCTCTCTCTCTCCAGGAAAGTTTCGGGAAATATCTTTTGATTTGAATATGTATTTTTTTTTCACAGTTATAGAAATAACGCATAAACTATTGAAGATTTTTAATTTGGATCAACCTGAGTGGATCGTTGATTTTATTTGTGTCATAATTGTCACAGACCTTATTCCATTCTTATCAGTTGACATAAACTGCGTAGTGCATACACTTTAATTCAAATTTGATTGACATCGATTCCATAGATCTTACTTTTCATTTTTAAAGAAAGGATTTACAAAATGAAGTTTCGAAATTATGGCGTTTGATTCTTGAGAAAAAAATACATCTGCTTTACAGCTGTGACAAAGAAAACGCCTTAATTGCAATATCTGAATTAAATAAAGGGAACATGGTTTTTTTTCATTAAAAAAAAAATTAAAATTTTATTTAATTGACGTTTCCACAATATTACGTAGCGCTTCCTTTTAATCGTTATAAATGCCTTATGGGGCTCAGTACTTAAAAAGATTACGGAAATACAATAAAAGTATGACAAGGTGCAATTAGAACATAAATGGAAATCCATCATTTCCAGAAGACACGATCATTAGATAAAGTCTAACGCTCTTAGTCTTCGTGGTTTGACAAGTGCGATTTTTTGGACGTGACGTCACAGTAGAGGGCGTTAGATAAGTAGGAGCAACATTCCGTTACTTAATTTCAGACTGGTGATTGAGGTAAATAAAGTTCCGTACACACATAATGCGATAGTAATGGTCATGTTATTTATGCACTACTCCACACTGTAATTACGACCGGTTACACAAATTGAGCTATTATTACCAAGACCTTGCTGTTTTTAAACAAGGAAAGAGCACCCTGTGTGACAAAAGAAGATGGATATTCCTACTATGTGCATTACTATTATTCAAACATAAATCAGATCAAATGTCTACATATGTACAATGTATATGCAACTTAAACAAAAACTACTATCAAACGAATAGCGATTCAAGGTTCACGGAGATGCATATAGACTTACTGTAACGAGGAAAAGAAGGCTTTTAGTTGGTTTTGTTTTGGGTTTTTTCTTTTTGGTTATTTTTGGTGGGGTGTAGAAATAAATGTAATAGGAATTATTGCATTGATGATTATAACACTGTGATGATGACAACAAAGATGATGATGATGATGATGATGATGGTGATTATGACTCGGCATTTTCACCGATGCTTCTTTTCTTACAAAAATCAATATCATATTTATGAATATTTTATAAGTCGGTGCTTTTACGTAGATAATTTGAATGTTTGCAGAATTACAGAATATAAGCATGAGTTTTAAACTCGTCTTCGTGTTTGCTTTGCTGCTCATAATAAATGAATCAATGCAACGAATGTAATTTGTTAATGTTAGAAATACGGCATTGTGACCCGTTCTAGCTGATATATACTATATGCTTCAGTATTTTGCTTACAAGACTAGTGTTCGATTTCCACAAGACCAGCAATGGCACAAGAACATTGTAAACACATCCCGTTCAGTTCCAACAACACTATAACTGCATGAGACCGGTAATCAATTTCAATTTGTATAGTTTATTGCATCTTTTCATATTTCCATAAAAAACGGATCATATACATTTAGTTGTCGTCATAAATTATTACAGAAATGAATCGACCGTTGTCAAAACCTAGAACAAAGTAGTTTTACATACTTTGATTGCGTGACGTGGAATGGATCAAGCATTTAAACATTGACAATAAAGTCCCATCGCTGTAAATGGGTGACTACCTGCACTAGTGAGCCTGGGAAATAACAAATTCAGCTTCTTTTCTTTCAAAAATCAATGTCATACTAATGAATATTTTTATAAGTCGGTGCTTTTAAGTAGATAATTTGAATGTTTGCAGAATTACAGAATATGAGCATGAATTTTAAACTTGTCTTCGTGTTTTGCTTTGTTGCTCATACTAGTAATAAATGAATCAATGCAACATATGTAATTTGTCGTCATAAATTATTACAGAAATGAATCGACCGCTGTCAAAACCTAGAACAAAGTAGTTTTACATACTTTGATTGCGTGACGCGGAATGGATCAAGCATTTAAACATTGACAATAAAGTCCCATCGCTGTAAATGGGTGACTACCTGCACTAGTGTGCCTGGGAAATAACAACCATATAGGATTTTTCACCACAAATATCATTTTGAATGCACCATAATGGGGCATAAACGGCTTAATAGCTACAATTGGACAAATCTACCAGGGATTTCTCAAGTTTCACAACAAGAGTTTAACTGTACCACTGACGACATCGTTCTTCCTTTGTTCTCTCCATACTTTTGCTTGCTCATAAATGTTTTTGTTTTCAAAAACAAATACAAAAAGGATAAAAAATTGACAAAATACATTAACATGTCTGAATAGTTATAGTCCAAAGTAAAACAATAATAGAAATGTGCTGGACGTATCACCAGCAAAGCGCATGCGTACCATCGTAACATCCGGCCCCCTGTTTTCTTCCAATGGGTACACTCATGACAGGAACAATTATTCGGATCTACAAATATTAAAAGAAATACACGGATTCAATCCAGCTGTTCTGGTTGGGTACATACGAGTAAAGAACAAGCAAGACTGTATGCTAGTTTCTATTTTTGGTTATACACTCCAATAAAATAAAATGCGGCGATGTAAAATATCAATTGATCTTATTTTCAAGTGACAATTAAATCCTTGCTTAAACTGGCTCAGGATTTAAACGATTGAAGTACTCTCCAGTTAGATTTTAACGTTTCAGTGAATTATGTTTTTCAATACCTTTGCTGGACCGAGACCGTTGGACTAGCCCTATTGCTGTCACTGGGAGATATAACACAAGGTACTCGTGTACAAAGGTGTGCAACAAATCTCTAGAAGTTGGACAAAACAATGGGAAATCCCCCAAATCGCTGCGAGTTTCAATATTAGAATAATGATATTCCCATGCTATAAATAAAGTTGAGAGTCCCACCAGGAATATGGTAAGTAAATAGTTCACGCTGGTTTTCTCTAGGTTCTTGTCCAGCACAAGGAAAGTGAACATCCAGGCTGAGCAGAGGAGGGTGGGGGTGTAAATGTCCCGACATTCTGACCACCCTGTCTGTAACAGTCTACACAAAACGTAGCCATAGTACACACTGTAGAAAATCCCCAGCCACAGGACAGACAGCCAAATGATGGAGTGAATAGTCCTCACGGCAGCAATCAGTACGTGCAGCTGCACGACCAGGATTGTCCCCAGCACGGCCGCCTGGGCACCGACCAGGAGAATGAGGGTGACGGGGATACCGAGCACTAGTGTTGAGGGTTCCATCAGAGAAACGTGATCACATCGGAGGGTGGGGATCCATGAAAAGCACGACCACGCCAGTGGGGGGGGGGGGGAGGGGTCCTAGTCAGACCAAAGTGAGTAATCCATTGTGGCACAGTCAAACCAGTGTGGGGGGATTCATCATTGGAGGCACAGTCAGACTACTTTGTACTCGTGGCATTTAAACTGCAATCATTTAAAACCGATCAATAGAGGAATTATGGTTTTCAATTTGTTCATAATCACCGCTAGCTCAGTGTAAAAATATCACAGTTCAACTGATTTCCTGCTTCTTTTGTTTTCTTTTCTGATTGATTTCTTGTAATTTGTAAAAAGGAATCACCAAGCAGCATTAATTATTTTCGAGACTTGATCTAACCAAATGGTAAAGCAATAAGCGGGTTGTACAAATGTTAGTGGATACATTGTGATACTGTTCTCAATTCTGGTCAATATTGCATTATTACAATACATTGTTTTAACACTTATGTTCTCCGTTCGTGTTTATATTTTATATTCACGACTTCAAGAACTTTTTAAGGAGACATACCTTGATAATCTTTGAATAAAATGTTTACATTCATATATTTCAAATAATCCAAAGGACACATTTTAAACCTTAAAAATGAAAAAAAAACCCACTGGCAACATCCACACTGAACCAAAGTTCTAAGTGTTCACACAGAACAATGCTTTTACTATATGAAATAAGAACATTCATTAGTCTTGCCGTCGGGGTGACTGATTTCCACTTAACTTTCAAGTACGTGTAGTTAAGAACGATGTATTGAATATAGCGTATTGTGTACACGCATTATCTTTGTCAAGGAAGAGAAATAAAGGTTACATCAATGGGTTTTCCGGATGGATAAGATCTAGCACAGTCCTGATCAATATGTGTAAAAAACTACCTTACCCCCTCCCGGAAATATTAATGTTCACGTGCATGAAGTGATTACGAAGGCTTGTTAAATCCCTCATCCGTCTGCTACTCCGTTTCTTAAGGACGGAAATTTTAACAATAAAACAATTCGAAAGAAATTTTATATTCAACTTATTACATGTACATGTACCCTTCAAAACTTGTTGTATATGAGCGTATCTCAAGAAACATGAAGTAATTACCTACGAGCAAGCGGATTGCATCTCTGTCATTGAAATAGCCGACAACAGCTGTGGCAAGATATACTATAGGCTTCAACTTTTAAAGAATAGACACTAACATAATCTCTGTCAACAGAAATCTTACCGAATTTGGACATTATTTAAACATTGACACTACATCTGATATTGAATTAAGCATGATGCATATTAAGTCTTATGATAATCATGAAATAAACACCAATGAAAAAGACATTAACTGATCATTTGGTCCCTTACAATGGAAAAGGCACGATCTCTGTGACTCAAATTGCAATGACAAGTCTTACTTACTGTTCATGAATAGACACCAATGGCAAGTATAATTTCTGTTCATGTAATAGAAACCAATGGCAATTCTTACTTCTGTTCATGTAATAGACACCAATGACAATTCTTATTTCTGTTCATGACTAGACACCAATGGCAAGTATTATTTCTGTTCATGTAATAGACACCAATGGCAAGTCTTCTTTCTGTTCATGAAAAAGACACCAATGGGAAGTCTTATTTCTGTTCATGTAATAGACACCAATGACATTTCTTACTTCTGTTTATGTAATCACCAATGGCAATTCTTACTTCTGTTCATGAATAGACACCAATGGGAAGTCTTATTTCTGTTCATGTAGTAGACACCAATGACAATTCTTACTTCTGTTCACGAAAAAGACACCAATGACAAGTATTATTTCTGTTCATGTAATAGACACCAATGACAATTCTTACTTCTGTTCATGTAATAGACACCAATGACAATTCTTACTTCTGTTCATGTAATAGACACCAATGACAAGTCTTACTTCTGTTCATGTAATAGACACCAATGGCAATTCTTACTTCTGTTCATAAAAAAAACAATTGTTTTCACGGGATGTCAATTTCAATTATTACCTAATCAAACGGATTTTGTTGTTTTATTACAAATTAAATATTTGCGTCTATTTTGAACTGCCGGTCAATAGACTTCGATCTATTGGACCGCCGGTCAATTGACTGCGATCTGTTGGACCGGCAACGTATTTCAGAACGCGGGTATGTTAATATTACATCCTTTCGATAGTTCTCAGGGAACGTATATTCCTTTACATAGACGCTGTCTTTAGTACTTGGTGAAACCAAATTCAATGTTATCAAAATGGAGTATCAAATAATCAACAGTATTAAAGCCTCATATAAGGTAAAAGACTACTTCAAATCTAATGGGTTGAAGACCCCCCCCCCTTCTTTGTGTAAACTAATATTAAACTGAGATGTTGTAATGCATGCAAAAGGTTTTGTGCATGTAAAAGATGAAAAAAAAATCTTAGTATATTGCATAATGGCTCGAAAACCATCTGCAATATGCAAATTGTAACCCCGAAAACTAAAAAAGGAATTAGGTAATAAAACAGTTATTTAATGCTTGAACAGTCAATAGACCAGAATTTTTTCCCTTGGTGCAGGGAACAGCTCAGTATGATCTATTGCCCTCGGCCGTTGGCCTCGGGCAATAGATCATACTGAGCTGTTCCCTGCACCTCGGGAAAAATATTCTGGTCTATTAACTGCTCAAGCATTAAATAATTGTATACTGTTACCCTCCCAAACAGGCACTTTTTATATAATATTACTTTGTTCAATTATTTGTTGGAATTTCTTCAATTAAAAAAAATTTAAGATATTACAATGCACAAAATATTTAAAAAATTAAAATGTGAAACAATGTTGATTAAATACTGCAGGAATCGTCTTTAAAAATGGGGGGGGGGGGGCAGACGAAAAATTCTTGACAACAAAAAAAAAAGAAAGAAAAAGAAAAAAACTTTCCAAGTTATTGGTTTCGACTAAAAACGTTATATCCATCTTATGTCCTACTCAAGGAAGCGAACTTGGTTTCAAAAAGTATTTTCCTACACAATAAACCACCATGGTTTGCTTCCAGTCTGACTAAAGCAAGCCCCCAGTACTATTTCACTTCGTTGTAGAGGTAAACAAAGTGAAATAGAAGCTAGGAACTGGCTTTAGTCAGACTGGGTTTGCATCCATTCAGACAATTATTCATCAGATGTAATTAATTTGATATTTTCATAGAATGGATTTCGATCAATTGTCCCAAGAACAAAGGAATTGAATTCATTGAAGATTTATGCCAATTTTCACCAAAACCGGTCACTTAGAGAGGGAAAAACTGGTGTTGTCTCAATCGTTTCCGAACAACTCTCGTACACGTTAAATTTCACGTGTTTACACATTAATTTTACTTCACAAAAATGAATTATAATTGATGTAGAACTAGAACTGGTTTTCCTAAGTAACTCGCCCGCGCCGTGACAATCGATCCGTCATCTCCCGGGGTTGGGGTTGTGATGGCTGTCACATTCTGTGTCGGTCTTTTTGGGGACAAGGTATTTCATGTCGATATACAGGTGTCGGTAATCTCAGTGGTGTCGCCCAGCACACTCTGTTGTATAGAATACACATTTAGGTGGTGTCCCGTTATAGTGCTGGGTAACACATTTGAAAAATATATTGTATAATACGATTATTCTTTACCAGGTGTTTTTTTTTAGACTTAATGACAAAACCAGATGTAAAATCACTAAAAAGGTGTATGTTTATGTTAACGAACTTGTCTCTCCTCCATAATGATTGTTGCATCGTCTTTATTTCTGACTAAAATGTTCGTTTATAACGTTTGATTGTTGTTTTGTTTTTGTTTTTTGTTTTGGTCCTCGTGTGTCGTATTTTTACATAACATTGAGCATTTACATGAACTTGTTTCCTTTAATTCACTTAGATTCTTATTGATCACAATCTTAGGGACGCTATTGAAAGTAATATGTTAAACTGGTCTAAAATTAACCAGAAAGCCATAAATCTTCAATCAATTCAATTCCTTTGTTCTAGGGACAATTGATCGAAATCCATTCTATTAAAATATCAAATCAATTACATCTAATGAATAATTCGTGAGTACTTTCATTTTGGGATTCTTTCATATAAACCAATTTTCACAAAAAACTGTATATATTGGAAGATATTTCATGGGCTAGTACTGTATGAAAACCCAACAAGCACCTGTGTAATTATAATTCACCCATCTTGTATCACATGTAAACGCGTATTCCTTAATGAAGCAACACATGCCTATCAACACAGATATGTTTATAATACAAATCGAAGATCGCACGTATAACAAATTCAAAAGGCGAATAGGAAACGTTTTATTTGGTATCGAAAACCATCAATCAAGTTTGATGTTTTAGTTTATTTTTGATTAGTCTTAATTTAATTGTTATGAATATTGGGGGTATATTTGACAGATAAATTCTGATGAGTAATATTGAAAATGTTCAATAACACCACTCCCAGCATACATCAGTTTTAAATGAGTGAAATAATCGTGTACTGATTAAACGAAATCATCAGGGGGTATAAAATACAAAGAGAGAATCGTTAATTAAATGAATAATTAATCACTTTTATTGCTTAAGAAATGTATACGAATTGGACGAATATCTGAGCATCTGCTATGTATGGTGTTATAAGAAAAATTAGAAAATTTAATTTACCAGTAAATTGTCAATTTGATTTGTTTGATAAGGTTGTTTTACCAGTTTTATTGTACGGATGCGAAATTTGGGGCTTTGAAAATATAGATATTTGAACGTGTACATCTGAAATTTTTGAAAACAGTACCTAATTTAAGAAGCACAACACCGAATTTTATGATATATGGAGAAACAGGGCGCTACCTATTGTATAATAATGTTTATACGAGAATAATTACATATTGAGGAAAAATGCTAATAAGCCCTGAGAACAAAATTGTATATACAGTGTACAGATATTTATGTTCACAACATTTTAATAGCGATTGTAAAAGCCCATGGATTGATTGTATTCAAAGAATTTTGAACATGTGCGGGCTACAATGTGTCTGGCAGAACCATAATTTTGTCAATATAGAATGGTTATCTGCTACTGTAAACCAAAGATTAAAAGACCAATTTATGCAAATATGGTCCAATGATATAAATTGTTCTTCCAGAGGTCATGTGTATAAAATTTTAAAACCATATTTCGGCTTTGAGAAGTATCTTGATATTTTACCTGTAAAACTAAGAAAAAAATTCATTAAATTTCGTACATCAAACCATCGTTTTCCTGTAGAGACAGGCAGATGGTATAACATTCCTTTGAATGAGAGGTTATGTCTTTTGTGTAATAAAGGTCTCATTGGTGATGAATTCCATTATATTTTAGAATGTTCGGCACTAGAAGAAATAAGGAAAAAATACCTAAACACAAAATATTGGAAAAGACCAAATTTTTTTAAGTTTTCTGAACTCATGACTTATTGCAATTGTAAATCGCTAAGAAAATTATGTGTATTTATTTCAAATATTTTTGATGCTGTCTGCTCCTCTTAGTTGTTTTCCTATTATGATCCTTTATACCAAAATCTTACATTAGTAGTGATTCTATAGTCTGTCCTTTTTTATTTAACTTGCTGAAATATCAGCAACAATAAGATATATGCCTAAGCCAGAAATAGATGAATTGAATAAATAAAACTATAAATCTTACAAATAAAAGACAAATTGCTCAATTAATCGTATTTTACTATTTACATCGATAAAAAAATCAAATAGCAATAATAAATAAGAATCAAATTAAAATCGAAAACACTTCTATAGGTCCAAATTTTTCAAGACAATATAACTATGATGCATGAAAATATAATCTGGGGGTTAATTCTAAATCCGTTAAAAATTAGATCAAAGACTATGATTATATAACAAAACAATAATGACATCCTGAATATTATCGGAGATAATCTTAAAACAATGCTCTTTTCAAAAGTAATAAGTTCTCAAGGCATTTTTTCGGGTTCATTTAGTTTATAAAATACTGTCTTATAATACACGTCAACTTCTTTTCAAATGAATATTAAGCACTTTGTTTTTGATTTTTTATGATTTTAAAACCAGATAACTGACCCAAAGTGTTAATGGATGCAAACCCAGTCTGAATAAAGCCAGTCCCTAGCTATATACTGTCTTTCCACAAATTTATTTAAAGTTGTCATAACAACAAATTTAATTTTTAAATAAATTTGTGGAAAGATACTACTATTTCACTTCGTTTACCTACAAAGAAGCGAAATAGTAGGGGCTTGCTTTAGTCAGACTGGAAGCAAACCATGATGATTTATTGTAGAGGCAAAGACTTTTTGAGACCGAGTACGCTTCCTTGAGTAGGACAAAAGATGGATATAATGTTTCAAGTCGAAACCAATAACTTGGGAAGCTGAGTTGGATATTTTGTCCATTGTAATATCTTTGTTTTAAATTTGGGATTAAAATTTAAAAGATTAACACCCCCCCCCCCAAAAAAAAAAAACCCACCCCCATACAGATGAATAGAAGCAATGTTATGATAAAATAAACGTAGCCTGGGGGGGGGGGGGGTGGTGCCCCCATCCAACTTTTGTCCAAGCAGACAATTTAAAAATTGAAATATTTTTAAATATATAACTCATTTTGAGCAAAGACAAAAGAACTTGAGTTACGAAAGTAAAATACTAAGATTACTGAATTGTTGAATACATTTAGTCAACTTATTAAAAGAAATGTATATTCCTTGATCCGCCATCCATTTATCCGTAACTACTCGACTTTTTCCGCATATTTACGACTTTATTTTGAAAATGAAAGTAGTCTCCAAATTGACCAATGAGATTTTCGTTAACAAAACAGTTTTGCCGCGAGATGTAAACACAAAGCCGAGAATGAATATGAACAAAATATATCTATAAAAGATGAATCTTGAACTTTTGGGTACGTTGGATATTTTGAATTGTTTCATTTTCAAGCAAATGTTTTTGAAAAAAGTATTGGATTTAAGCTTAAACAGCTTGAAAGAAATAAACTCTTTTAGTTAGAATTTCCTCAGTTATATTTGTAGTGAACAGTTTTATTCAAGCTATTTAATTATCTGTGTGATAAAAGATCTATCAACAAAGTTTGCTGATTCTAGGTTTTATTATAAGGATTTATTGTAGTGATTTAATAGAGATTACTTATATACTTATCAGTTTTGATTTGTTTGTTGTTTTTCCATATTTTCTGTTCTTGTGTTTTGTAGAATCATTTGGGCAGAATTATCCAGAAGTAAGTTAATTATTGATGTGGATTATGACTAATATTGTTAACAAAGAGATCATGAAAATCTTTTTAAAAAACCTTGTAGTATTTGTTGACATAAGCAGAGACATAAATAACAGAGATTGGCAACTCCGCCATTACCGTGTTTTGTTGTTGAAAAATGTTACAGGACCAACCTTACTTTGAGAAGTATATATTAGTAAATTGATATATTGATCTTAAACCAAAAGTATTTTGTTTTTTTGAAAAATGTGCATAGGATTTAGACGTTTTTGAAACAAAAAATTGTAAAATAAGATTAATATATAAAAAATATATAGGTCTGCTTTCAAACGTTGTCAAAATCTCAGACAACGGGTAGCCAACTGCCTCCAAAAACTCCTTTTTTTATATTGTTTGTACTAAGACACAAACTCATGAAAATATAATATTTTGAATGTTTTGGTAATAGGATTTAGCTGTTTATATTTCAATAATTGAATATATTTGTTTAAATTAGAAAGGTATATTGATTTCTACAAGGGAATACTTTACAATAAGGACCGTGAGATTTCACGAGATTTTGATCAGTTGCCAATCCTTGTTATTTATGTCTCTGACTTAAGTTAATCTCTTGATGCATTCTTACAATTTTTAATGTGTCAGTGATGGGTGTTGTTTTTCATTTTTATTAATTAATGTATTTTTGATCTTGCTGATATAACTCTACATATATATCTTTGTAGGATTTTGATGGCACTTTGGACTGTATCAGTATAGCCATAACCTGTGCCTTCAATCGACAAGGAACACTACTAGCCGTAGGCTGTAATGATGGAAGGATAGTTATTTGGGACTTCTTAACCCGAGGAATCGCAAAGATAATCAGTGCCCATGTCCATCCTGTGTGTAGTTTAAGGTATTTAAAAAAAATAGTGTTCTAATGCAAGATTATGTCTTTCTATCCCTGAATAATGAATTAATCCTTCGACGCCTAACTGTCTGACACATTCTCAGATGCATTTTATGGATTTTGAAAAAGCAAGAAAATCTTGGATTTACAGTTTGTACTGTAATATATTTTCTTGTAATTGTAACGCTTTTGTACAAAACTGGTTGCCGTTTTTGAGACTTATTAGTAAAAAGCTCAAACATTCCTTTAAATTAGTTGGAGTCGAAATGGTAAGAAGTTGCTGAGTGCAGCAACAGACAACACAGCCTCAATATGGGATATTGTTACGGCGGAGTGTGACAAAAGCTTCCGATTCCCGTCTCCCATCCTTAAAGTTCAATTTCATCCACGAGACAGGTATGAATCAATTACTAAAAGTATGACTGAGTCTTTATTTGATCAAACATCTTCTTGGATTTATATCATTGAAACATCTGCAAAACTGAGTGCATAAGGGTACAGTGCGTAAGTACACATGATAAGAGTAGTATTTGTTTGTTATTTACAGTAAACAGTTTCTCGTTTGTCCGATGAAACACCCTGCTGTTTTGATGAACATTAGTGGAGAGCATAGAGTTGTTCCACTTGATGATGATGTAAGTATAGAGACTTGTTTTAGCACTTGTACTAAGCAATATATATATTATCCTGCAACTACCCCTTGCATTGACCAAATAAACTAAAGCAATATTCGGTCAATCCCCCAATATAGCCTCGAGCATTTATCCGACTTTTAAATGCATTGTGATGTCATCTTTCTTGCTTCGTTTACACCATGGCATCATGGTTTAAACTGCAGAGAAATTTGTCAAAAATATCTCATTTGAGGCATAAAATGGGATATTATACTGCAGGGTAAACGAAAACTGTCTTGAAATATAAGCATTATTTGGGTTTGGGTCGAAAACGTGAAGAGGGTTAACCCTGGTCCATTTTTAATATTTCAGTCTGATCTGAACATTGTTGCCTCCTACGACAGACGAGGGAAACACATCTACACAGGGAATGCCAAGGGCAGGGTAAGGGACAGAACTGTTGGTAAAATGTTTTCAAAAAAGTGCCAAAATAATTTTCTTTTTTTCTTAGCATTTTTAACAGTGTTAAAGAATGATATATTCAATATTTTTTAGCTCACCGAGCTGAAAGCTCAAGTGAGCTATTCTGATCACATTTTGTCTGTCGTCCATCTGTCTGTCTGTCCGTCTGTCCGTCTGTCCGTCTGTCTGTAAACTTTTCACATTTTCAACATCTTCTCAAGAACCACTGGGCCAATTTCAACCAAACTTGGCACAAAGCATCCTTAGCCTAAGGGGATTTAAATTTGTGAAAATTAAGGATCACGCCCTTTTGCAAAGGGAGATAATTAGGAATTTATGAAAATTTTCGAGAAATTTTCAAAAATCTTCTTCTCATGAACCATAAGACCAGGAAAGCTGAAACTTGTGTGGAAGCATCATCTGGTAGTGTAGATTCTAATTTGTGAAAATCATGACCCCCGGGGGTAGGGTGGGGCCACAATGGGGGGTCGAAGTTTTACATAGGAATATACAGAGTAAATCTTTGAAAATCTTCTTCTCATGAACCATAAGATCAGGAAAGCTGACACTTGTGTGGAAGCATCCTCAGGTAGTGTAAATTCTAATTTGTGAAAATCATGACCCCCCAGGGTAGGGTGGGGCCACAATGGGGGGTCGAAATTTAACATAGGAATATATAGGGTAAATCTTTAAAAATCTTCTTCTCATGAACCATAAGACCAGGAAAGCTGAAACTTGTGTGGAAGCATCCTCAGGTAGTGTAAATTCTAATTTGTGAAAATCATGACCCTCGAGGGTAGGGTGGGGCCACAATGGGGGGTCAAAGTTTTACATAGGAATATACAGAGTAAATCTTTAAAAATCTTCTTCTCATGAACCATAAGATCAGGAAAGCTGAAACTTGTGTGGAAGCATCCTCAGGTAGTGTAAATTCTAATTTGTGAAAATCATGACCCCCGGGGGTAGGGTGGGGCCACAATTGGGGGTCGAAATTTAACATAAGAATATATAGAGTTAATCTTTAAAAATCTTCTTCTCATGAACCATAAGATCAGGAAAGCTGAAACTTGTGTGGAAGCATCCTCAGGTAGTGTAAATTCTAATTTGTGAAAATCATGACCCCCGGGGGTAGGGTGGGGCCACAATTGGGGGTCGAAATTTAACATAAGAATATATAGAGTTAATCTTTAAAAATCTTCTTCTCATGAACCATAAGACCAGGAAAGCTGAAACTTGTGTGGAAGCATCCTCAGGTAGTGTAAATTCACAGTTGTGAAAATCATGACCCCCGGGGGTAGGGTTGGGCCACAATGGGGTGTCGAAGTTTAACATAGGAATATATAAAGTAAATCTTTAAAAATCTTCCTTTCAGAAACTAATCAGCCAGGAAAGCTGAAACTTGTGTGGAAGCATCCTCAGGTAGTGTTAATTCATAGTTGTGAAATTCATGATCCCCAGGGGTAGGGTGGGGCCACAATGAGGTGTCGAAGTTTTATTACATAGGAATATATAGAGTAAATCTTTAAAAATCTTCTTCTCAGAAACTAATCAGCCAGGAAAGCTGACACTTGTGTGGAAGCATCCTCAGGTAGTGTAGATTTAAAGTTGTGAAAATCATGACCCCCGGGGGTAGGGTGGGGCCACAATGGGGGATCGAAGTTTTACATAGGAATATATATGGTAAATCTTTAAAAATCTTCTTCTCAGAAACTAATCAGCCAGGAAAGCTGACACTTGTGTGGAAGCATCATCAGGTAGTGTAGATTCATAGTTGTGAAAATCATGACCCCCGGGGGTAGGGTGGGGCCACAATGGAAGGTCAAAGTTTTACATAGGAATATATAGAGTAAATCTTTAAAAATCTTCTTCTCATGAACCATAAGACCAGGAAAGCTGAAACTTGTGTGGAGGCATCCTCAGGTAGTGTAAATTCACAGTTGTGAAAATCATGACCCCCGGGGGTAGGGTGGGGCCACAATGGGGTGTCGAAGTTTAACATAGGAATATATAAAGTAAATCTTTAAAAATCTTCCTTTCAGAAACTAATCAGCCAGGAAAGCTGAAACTTGTGTGGAAGCATCCTCAGGTAGTGTTAATTCATAGTTGTGAAATTCATGATCCCCAGGGGTAGGGTGGGGCCACAATGAGGTGTCGAAGTTTTATTACATAGGAATATATAGAGTAAATCTTTAAAAATCTTCTTCTCAGAAACTAATCAGCCAGGAAAGCTGACACTTGTGTGGAAGCATCCTCAGGTAGTGTAGATTTAAAGTTGTGAAAATCATGACCCCCGGGGGTAGGGTGGGGCCACAATGGGGGATCGAAGTTTTACATAGGAATATATATGGTAAATCTTTAAAAATCTTCTTCTCAGAAACTAATCAGCCAGGAAAGCTGACACTTGTGTGGAAGCATCATCAGGTAGTGTAGATTCATAGTTGTGAAAATCATGACCCCCGGGGTAGGGTGGGGCCACAATGGAAGGTCAAAGTTTTACATAGGAATATATATGGTAAATCTTTAAAAATCTTCTTCTCAGAAACTAACCAGCTAGGAAAGCTTAAACTTGTGTGGAAGCGTCCTCAGGTAGTGTAAATTCAAAGTTGTGAAAATCATGATCACCAGGGGTAGGGTGGGGCCACAATGGGGGTTCAAAGTTTAACAAAGGAATATATATGGTAAATCTTTAAAAATCTTCTTCTCAGAAACTAATCAGCCAGATGATTCTTTATAATTGTTAAGACTTTGGCCCCAGGACAATTCTTTGGCCTCACAAGAAGGTTCAGAGTTTATGTACGTTTATATCCCATATATAAACAATTGTTAAGGATCTTTTTTCAGAACTGCAATACTAAACATATGATATGACTATAAAATCGTCCTGTTAGAAAAGGGACTAATGATTATAAACATAAGAATATCCAGGGGAAAATGGATTTTATTTATACAGGATCAACATGTATTATTGTACATTGTCCAGATAGTTTGTATTATGACTCCATTAAGCTGATTTTATCATACCTATTGTTCCTCAGGTGAGCGATGTGGCCCATGGGCCTCTTGTTTTAATTACAATAACTTCTTGTTATTTATCAGTTTAGAGATTTCTATATTGCAGAGCATGATAAATTCCAACAGAAATTTTTATGTTGTCTTAAAATACCAATATGTTTTATACATTTATTTTGCAGTTCATATGTCATTCCTGTTTTAGTGATATTTTATGAGTGTTTTCCCATTGTAATTGTAATTGTCAGATCCTGGTGTTCACCAGTACAGACCTGGAGCTGAAGGCCTCGTTCAGAGTAACCACGGGAACCCTTAACACTACAGCCATCAAATCCATTGAGTTCGCTAGGAGAGGGGAGTAAGTGCAGTCACTCTTACCTAATGTTGAAGGAGAAAATTCAAAACAGTCCAGTGTAATGTATAGGGAGTAGAATTGTTCAACAAAGATTTTGATATTCTAGTTAAAGCTACAAACTGCAAATTTTTAAGAAAAACTCAAAGCCATATGCACATTAGGATTCTACTCTTCTTCTTCTCTGTTTCTAAAAGTTGTCTGATTCCTTAAAATTGGTTGTCTTTTTATGATAAAAAAATATAAAAGAGGTATGCATAAACTATATTTTTCTGTTTTTCACATTGAAGAGAAATGTGTTTCTAAAAAGATTCAATTCTTTAACAGTTGTTTCTTAGTGAACTCAGCTGACCGTATCATTCGAGTTTACGAGAGTGGCGAGGTGTTGGCCTGTAGTAAAGACGGAGAGCCCGAGCCCATCCAGAAATTACAGGACCTTGTCAACAAGTAAGTCAGACTCTGTGTTAGTCATCACAATCACTGACATAACCAATCCTAACTCAGCAAATGTGCAAAATAATCAAATACCACAGATGGCTCAACTGGCCAATACAACAATTGGAGACACTTCTTTTTACTTAAGTAGCTACCCAAGCAGAGGAATCAATTTAATTGCTATCCAGTTTTACAGACATTAACTTTTTGTTTTTTTTGGTATTTAAAGCATTATAGACCATAAAAAGCAAAAACAGTTAGATTATCCTCTTGAATTTAAATAACTTGACAATGTACAAAATGTAAAATTCAAAGTTGTTTGATGTAGTTTTGTTGCAAGTCATTTTGACTTGAGACAATGCATGTTTTACCAGTAATTATCATATAAACCAGCACACAAAATATCAAATTAGGGTACTACCGGAATTACAATTAATCATTTTAGTTGAACATTTAGATATACTGTAGAATCATTTAAATTCTTGGGGGCCAATTTTCATGGATTGTTGGTTTTTTACTTATTCGTGGGGATTTAATTTATTGGGTGCATCAGTTTTTACTTTTAGTAAAAAAGAATACTCTTTTTAAATGTTTTTCGTTGAGGATGTAAATTCGTGGGTAAGGGCTACCCATGAATACCACGAAAATTGAGCCACCACGAATTCTAATGATTCCACAGTATTTGATGTGTACCTGCACTATTTAAGTGTTGAATTTAACCAATATTTTATTATGCATCAAAATGAATAGATAAAGGGATTGGACAACTGGCAATGCCTATATAAGTCCTCTCCACAAATGTTATCTAGTGTTGTTGAAAAGACTTTTTTGAATTTGTGAAATGAAACATTTTCTGCACAATACATGTATTATTACGATCTATGTAGGTTGCTGTGGAAGAAGTGTTGTTTCTCTGGAGATGGGGAGTTCATCGTGGCTGGGTCGGCCCGCCAGCACTCCCTGTACATCTGGGAAAAAAGCGTTGGAAACCTGGTCAAGATCCTCCACGGAACAAAGGGGGAGCTGCTGCTGGATGTTGTGGTAGGATCCCATTGATCCGCGCGTCAGTCAGTTCCAGACACGTACACTTAAATAGAATTAGAAAGTTACATCTTGTAAATAATTTTCTGTTTGTAGTGGCATCCAGTTCGACCAATCATAGCGTCTATATCAAGTGGTTTGGTGTCCATATGGGCACAGAATCAAGTGGTAAGTATTTGTCAATGAGTTGACATGAATTAATATAAGTGTGGAAATTTGATCTGTGATTTGAAACACCTAGTTCTATAACAAATCTTATCTTATATGATGATAGGAAAACTGGAGTGCGTTTGCTCCGGATTTCAAGGAGCTGGATGAGAATGTGGAGTATGAAGAGAGGGAATCGGAGTTTGACATTGAGGATGAGGACAAAGAGAAGGAGGAGACTAAAGGTGAGTCACTGATGACTGTCCATCTATGAATCTCTTTAGAGGTAGATCTCAATAGAAAAAGTCTAAGAGAATCAGGACAAAACCGAAACCATACACTGTACAACTGGAGACAGATTTTAAGCTAATAGAATTGTCCTGACAGATTGTTGTACATGTGTCCTTGCAGGTATGGAGGAAGAGGATTCAGAGGTGGATGTGACCACTATTGAACCCATACAGGCATTTGTGAGCAGGTAAGCAATGATTTCTATCTCATGTTTTGCAAATACATATGTAATGTCATTTCAAAACTTTAAAAGGTTTTTCCTCTGACAACATTTCTGGTTGAAATTTTACTCTGCAAAGAAATCATAAAATGCTGAGGAAAACATACATATATACCAGTACTGTACATACATGTACATGTTACTATTTTTGTCGGTGATGTAATCCACTTCCTGTTTCAGTGATGAGGATGAAGAGGACCAGGATGCTGTACTTTACCTTCCTGTTTCACCTGACATTGAGGAGCCTGAGGAGTCAGCCTGGGCTATTCCTCCTGAGGTGCTAAACTCTGTCTGTAATCCACAACACTCTGTCTCACTTCCCTCATAATACAGTAGTGTGAATCAGAACCATGGCGTGATTTTCCATTTCTTGCAGTGAATTAATCAATATGTCACTGTCACCTGTGTTCATTTCCGAACCAGTAATTCAACATGAATGAGGATAAAATTCCTTTGCTTGTTACATCATTCATAATAAGTTTAAAAGAAGATATCATCTGTATTAAAATTAACATTAACATGTAGGTGAACTACCTTTACCCAAAAATCTAAATCTCTATTTCACCAGCAATTTTGCAAAAAAGGCACCACAGCAATGGCTCTTAGAGCTTGTATTTAAAAGTTAAATTTGCACTTTTTGAATCAATCACTTTATTTACTGTTTAATCATTAAAATTCATGGGGGTCAATTTTTTTTGGACTGCTTAAATTTTGCATGTTTGTGGAGATGTAATTTCGTGTATTCTTACACTTATTAAAGGAAATACGACTTTATAATTCTAATTTATTAAATCATGGAGGATGTAAATTCGTGGATGAGAGGTACCCATGAATTCCACGAAAATTAAGCCACCACGAAATTTAATGATTCTACAGTATTCTAATTTAATTGAGCAGGTGACTGAAGATACCCAGACTCAAGAGAAAAAGAGAAGTCAGCCCCATACAGACAATACCCCCTCCCCCAAGAAAAAGAAAGTCAAAACCTATGAAGTGGATCTCCCAGATGCCCCCCTAGATGGTAGGTCTTTTGTCTGTTGTAAATAAAGATGTGAGGAAGGTGTATCATTTTGTCTATTTTGATCAAAAAGAGAAATGATGTAAGACTTTTGTTCATAAATTACAATTCAACTTACATGATTACAGACATATATTTTCAGGAACTGGATGAAATAATTCAAAAGAAAATTTTATGATCACACAATTTCATTGTGTACCTATGAAAACTATTAAATATATCACTTTATTCATGAAAATTCACATACAAAAATGGTTTTAATCTGATTTTCAAAATTAATGTACCAGTAATTTTGATTATTTATTCATAGAAATTCACCCCCTGTTAAATGTGAAGAAACCAAATGAAAAGGGACAGAAGAAGTCAAGTCGTCCAAAGCAGGCGAAATCTTCCAAGCCGGACAAATCCAAGAGCAAGGGCCGTTTAGACGACGTATGTACAAGTACCGCTCACTATAAAGTCTAATAATACGGACAGCATGGTCTATTGTAACATTTGTGAAAGCAGTAATTAGCCAGAGAGCAGCTTGAAAAAAATAGGATCTTGATTATATTTAGGTGGTCTAGAATTTTTACTGTTTTTTAAGAAGCAGAAAGAGGCCACCCACAGTTAAAATAATACCTTGTACGTACCGTACAAATGTACATATACATCCTATGTCAGTGTACCAGGGGTGTTATCCTATTAGGCCTACCATGGCCTACTTTTATACTTCTACAAACCTTTATAGCCCAATTATCTTGCTTTTCACAAATGAAATTTTTTTTGGTAACATTCCCTTCTCAGACAGCAACAAAGGAAAGCAGTTTATTTGTTATCATTCTTTTATCACAATTGTTCTAATTTGCATATAATTGGAGATCATACAAGTACATATATGTAACTTTTATCGATCCCCCCCCCCCCCCCCCCCCCAATCTACAAGAACAGTCTGGTTATTAACCAGACAGATCTATACATCATACATTAAACACTTAAAACAGGTGCTTGTTGTTGTGACAGCATTGTTGTATGTATAACACAATCTTTCAGATGTACGGAGCAGCTTCTTTCTCCTGGGTACGTCTAACGGAGAACGTTATTAAGCTTCTGGCTTTACGCTTCACCTCAACCACTGTATTCACAAAACTATTCAAAACCTCATTATTTATAATGACTTCTCCAGTATATCACAGTGTATAGACATGTATTCTGATGGTTGTGATCCTCTGTGAACTTCAGCTTTGTCACAGCAAACTAACGGCAAAAAAGCTTTGCAAATTCACTCCAACTCACATACAAAAAAGTCATTCCACTAATGGTGCTGTGCAGAAATATCAACAGATTTGTGTGTTTTGCTAAATGTATAATATTGCACTTTCAAAAAAGTGTGACAAGTTGCACTATATGCCAATGGTGCTGTTGCAGTGTCTACCAAAGGTGCTACATGTATGTTGAAGTGTCTGCTAATGGTGCTGTGCTACACTGTGTGCTAATGATGTCGTGCAGCACCTCTGCTCTTGGTGCTGTCACAGTGTCTACCAAAGTGCAATGTGCACCAAAGGTGCTTTGTTGCTAATGGTGCTGTTGCAATGTCTACCAAAGGTACTATGTTGAAGTGTCTGCTAATGGTGCTGATGCAGTGTCTACCAGAGTGCAATGTGTACCAAAGGTGCTATGTTTAAATGTCTGTTAATGTGCTATGTTGCACTGTCTGCTAATGGTGATATTGCACTGACTGTTAATGATGCTATGTTGCTCTGTTAGTTAATGGTGCTATTGCTATTGCAATGATTGCAAAGTGCAATTAGTGCTATGTTGCACTGTCTGCCCTGTTGTTGTTGGTTTTTTGGGTTTTTTTGCTTTATTAAGTTTTGACATGTCTGTGTAGGCCACTGACAGGACTTACTGAATCTTGTCACTGCTTTGGAAAATAAAACAAGTGAAACTCTTATTCTTACTTAAATATCATGTCCTGAAAAATGGATGCATCTTTTGTTTATTACAGCCTCAATTTAATCTATTTCTGTTACTTTCTATCATTAATATACCAGTACATTCATTAATATAAATTAAATATATTCAAGTTTGTAATTCCTGCACGACAGAAATGTTTTTAATTAAATAATGCTTTCTTTTAGAATACTGTCTACGTATAATCTACCTTGCATTTTCTGTGGAATGATGTTTTTTTATTTGTTACATTTATCATTAAGATTTTATCATTTTCCTGTTTCCATTCTTTTTTTTTTCAGTCATGAGATTTTTCAAGAAGGGACAAGACACATGTTCAGCAAACTGAGGCAGCCATATTAGAAAGTTTATCTACATTGTATTTAATATATCAAGCATCAATCAGGCATAAATACAGATCATGTTCATGTTACTCTGTAGCTGTTAACTTTATACACTGCATGTACATGTAGTGAAACATACTGAAAATAAAGTTCTCATGCTTTTATTTTTGTTTGTCTTCTCAACTTTGGAATACTTTGCTATGTGTTTATAGGAAAATGAGGTCAAAATTCATGAGCAGATCCAAATCCATAAGCAAATCCTCAATATTGTTAGCCATTCTTTGGTTTAAAATTTATGTCACAGTATTATCCAGTGCATCTAATGTAAACTTTTTTGTACATCCTTTAATCTGATCCACTCAATGACATGTAGATTACTACCCAAGGTGAGCTTAGAGAGGAGGTTTTCATTAACCTTCATTGAATACCACTTGTCTTGGTTTTGTTGTAGAGATGATCCATGAAATTAAGAGGGGTGGATGGTTGTTGCCATTTTTAGACTGTATTGATCTCCTTTACAAGAAGAGTTCTGTATAAAGATACAGGAAACTTTAAAATATAAAACTGAAGTTAATGGAATTTTTCTTCACTAAATAATGGTTTTTAGCTTAGCAAATCATATCTAAAAATTAAGGTATATCTGATGGTTGCCGACAACCCAGCCACCTTACATGTTCCTTGAAGTGCAAAATAGAATTACGTCATATTGTATATATAGGATCATTAGCCATGAATTTATGTATCCCTGAAACTGTGATTTTCACTAAATCCACAAAAATTGATATCCTCTATATACCCATTTCTAAAAATGTTATGATGTCTTAACCTCGAAATATATAAAAAATGCAACATACATAAATTTTATCATTTATTGAGAACACAAACTGTATGGTCATCACCATAAATATAATTTCATTATTATTCAAATTCACTCCAATGTTAAATATTTGTAAACATATAGGTCGATCATTTCATGATGAGGGCATTCTATACATAAACTGAAAGAAAAAGGATGGGCTAACACAAAAGAATGAAAAAACAAAGAAACAAACGCCAGATATCAACAAAATCTGAATCGAACAAAACTGTCCACTAGGATGTGAGCATGCATGATGGAGTCTGAAAATTATATTTCAAATGAGGGTAGCTTGAAGCAAGTATGAAGTTGTTAACAAAGAATGCAATTTCCAATATTCCTGCATATAAATGTTTTGATTAATCTGGCACAATTCACTGATTTCTGACCATTAAGGTCACGCATGGCTGATTTACTGCTGTGCACACTGAAGCCTCTCCACTGGACCGGATTCCGAGTCGTCCGAATCAGATTCAGAACTGTTGGAGCTAGAATCGTCACCATCTGGATCATTCTACAAAAATGATGGAGAGATACTTGTTATTCATTAGTTCTCATGGATATAAGACAAGATTCATTAAACTTTTATTTGAAAGTGCGATAGAACTACATCGCTCTCTATCCTAGCAAACCTGTCTCCTCCTGAATTTCTATTTCTCCGTAAAAATAAAATACAGTAAATGAAGATAATGTTTTAACGGTCAGTGAATGTAAGGAATAGCTCAGTATTGGGGTAATTACCCTTCTGCGTGCGCGGCTGATCTGCCGCATTATGTAGTACATCATAGGTCCGTCCAGCATGTCGTGTAGAGCCGAGGGGTCACTCAGGTTCTCTTCCTCTCGCTCTTTCCTGTTCTTTTTAGCAGTCTGTCAAAACAAGTAAAAATGTTTCATATTCCAATGAAATAAGTTCAGATCAGCACCCATTTGTTCAACTATTTATGGAACATCATATTGGGTGAATGAACCTAAAACTTAAGCCTACCTTTTTGAGGTTGGGTAACACAGAAGGTTCATCTGAGGTTGGGGCCCAAATCTTTACATCATGGTCCAGTCCACTTGTAGCAAGAATTGGGGCGAAGGGATGTGGCTCTAGCACGTTAATCTGGGAGACAAAGGACAAACTGAACTCAGAGGATGTGTCACGTTTTCAGCACAGTAAGATATGAATAACGATTGATCATTGTTCTATATCACTCATGAAATGCCTTTAGTTAATTTTTCCTGTTAAATTCTTAGCAATAATAACCGTGGAACACAAATACGGCTCCGTTATTTTTAAGCTTTAGTTGTGGCTTACCACCCCACTGTCGTCTCCTTCCATAAACTGTACCACATTCTCCGTCTCTCTGTCCCAGAGGAAAACATGGCCACAGTCGCTGCCACTGACCACAAACTCACTGCGAGGGCCATAAAAGTTCACCCCTTTCACTGGAAAACACATATCATCAAAGTTTTAACATAGTACTATACAGATATGGAGTTGCATTTTGCAAAGCCCCAGTAATCTCGCATACAAAAGCGCACGCTAGATCGGCCATCAGATTCCCACCATGACAATTGAATTATGATATTAATTTCTTTCCTTGTATTAAATTTCTGTGACTAAGTGACTTCTGACCTGTGGCATTGTTCCTGTGACCCCCATATTTATGAATGTAGTCAGCTCCATCGGAATGTGTGTTGTCAAAGAGATAAATATCCTCATCATTGTAAGAACCCATCACCTCTACAAAAATCATAAAATTTTAATCAATTATCCTTTACTTTTTTATATGTATTTAACGGATTTATTTTTGATCAGCAGTAAGAATTTTCAATCAACTACATGGTATTAGTTTGCAAATTTTACATCAAGTTCCAATATATTCTGCTAACGTAACTTTCACATATAGGCAAGACTTACCTGTTCCATTGTAATTATACACAGCACAGGTGATGTCAGCTTTAGACTTGCTGTCAACCTGAAATCATGATATAGAATTTTACATGATACATGTACCACTAGTTTGTTGAACTATAACATTTTGTTGCTTGTTTTTCATGAACAACATCTACACCTACCAAATGATGAGGGCAGAATTTCTTGACTATTCCATCTTCACTCTGGAAGGAATTAAAAATAAACATGACATGTTTGTAAACCAAGACCTGCGTTAGGCTCCCTTACCGAAGTTTTACTTTCTGTTTAAAGAGGGGGCATAATGAATAAATATACTAGTTCATGTATTAGTAATACTAGTAGCCATTTAGGAAGGATTTAAATTCTTTAATCATTAGATTATTAAATTTCAAATATCATAAATTTACTGGTCTAAGCAAGGCGCTTTTTAGTGTTATTTGAGAAAATGACATGCTTACATCAGTAATTTTCCTCTTGTCATATATTCTGGAACAGAAAAATTGCAATTTATTTTTACAAAGTAATTTGTACCGGTTTATTATTTCTCAGAAGTTTTCAGCACTACACACTTACAGTAACAAATGGATTAGTCTAACACAACATCAGAATTTTTATTTTAAATCAATTAATTACCATATTTGATAAAAGTATGAAGCATTTGAAAAATCACTAAAACTGTATGATGAAACTTTGTTCATTAAAAAAAAGGAATTCAAATGAATCATAATTTACCTGATGTATCGATCTCTTCCTCCGACACAAAACTCAAAAGAGTTCACAGGGTTTGAATGGATGCTGTACAGAGGGACTCGACGATTCTCCAACTTTGTCTGACACAATCTGAAAAGTTAGTCATTTATATGAACATGTATCTACTAACTACCACAACAAAGGGCCGAAGCATTTTTTCTTTACAAACTATGGACAAAATTATGTTATAAAATTAAAAAGAGGAGATGAAGGTCCTTAGATTACTTGGCTGGTTTATCATCACGCAAGTCAATGGAGAACACCATGGCATCTTCACCACAACTAAGAAACACGTGAGGCGAATCCAACTCCAGAGCCAGCTACAACAGATAAAATAGTTTGAAACTAGAATCTCATTAAACCTAGAATTTGAAAGTACAGAAGAAATAGATTAGTGGTTCTAATTTTGAACGAAATCATATGACTCGGAGGCTTCATGTCCTATTATTTTGCCCCCCCCCCCCCCCCCCCCCCACCAGCAAAATATACAACTTGATTCAGATAAGAACATAATATGAATTTTTCCTCACACTGAGTGAAGCACTGAAGGCAAGAATTTGTCAATGCATCCCTTGATGCTGAGCTAACCCTACATGCATATTTAAATCTGAAACGCATGACAGAATTACCTTCAATTCAACTATTGTAATTCCCCTCTAATGTTGTGCCTTAATTCTGTGATGCACTTAGTGCATTTATGCTATGATAGACTTACCTTGTGTGCAGCACCTTTATGTTGTGCCAGTTTCTTGGTTCCTTTACACACACCGGTCAGTGAGAGCTCCGCCAACCTCACCTGTCCGTCCCTGGCACAGCTCACCACGTGACAGTCACCACTGAACGGCATGAACTTGGCCTACAAGGTCAATTCAATCATTTGTTCAACTCTGGCCTTGTCATTATGAAATGTTAAGTTTCTTTCACTTTCACACAATTTAAATTATAATTTAGAATTAGTGTATTTTCAAACTATATCTCATGAACATATTTCAGGTTACAAGATTGCATGGTCTATTTAAATGATATAATGATTACAAAGTTTATAAAGTGAGATTGACCAAAATAATTTCTCTTTCTCATCCTTTCTTAGCTCTGAAACTATCTCCAATGGGAGTACTTTAGGGTACCTCACTACACCTAGACTTATACTTTTTAAGACACTAGGTAGATGGCCATTTATATGTATTGTTAAATTGTTCTTATCAATCGATTTGGTTGAATATTGTCATAGTTCAGAGGTTAAAGTATCAGGCTAGTGAACTGCAGATCATGACTTTGAATCCACTTGGAGCTTTTGTTCATATTTCCGGAATAAATTTCTGAAAACATAATTTTTTATCCAAAATTGACATTTTTTCACCTATTTGACTTGTATACTTCTCATTTGTCATGCTATTTATCACAATCACGTAATTTTCTGGTGATTTGAGAAACTATTTCAAGGTGTAGTGAGCCACCTTAATATTCACAAATTCAATGTAAAACGAGTGTCAAAAGCCAGCTATACCTGGAATACGTTGCCACGGTGACCGCTGTCATACACAAGTGAGGGCCTCTTTTTGATCCAGTTCCACAAAATTACATTCAGATCATCAGAGCCACTAGCCAGCAATGTACCTGTTGAATTTGAAAATTTCAAATACAATGTAGCATGTAAATGAACAAAACAATTACATCTAATTACACTAAAGATGGTCACCAAATTTACCATTAGATCTACCTTTAATTTTTGTACAAGATTTTTGAAGCCATAAACTAATATCAAGATAATATGGTTAAGAAAAATTCCATTTAATTTTGACAATAAAAGCTGAACATTTTCCTATACATTTTTATACAGAACTCTTCATCTCAAGGAGGTTAAAACAGTCTAAAAATGGCCATGACCATCGAGCCCTCTTAACACAAAACTAACACAACTATTTTTAATGCACATTGATAATTTCCCAAATACAGCACGATAAACCTTGTTCTTTAATACAATAACTATCTAACTATTGTGTCATACTCTTCGTAATACACATATCATTTTAGAAATATTTGGTGAACAGGTTTAATATACCGGTACAATTAATCATTTTCGAAGAAACAAAAGTATCAAGTTTCCCCAATGAAAATAAATCACAAAACTAACAATTAATCAAAACAGATGTACATGTACATATACAATCATTTTAAAATTCAGTTTGACATGATGCAAGAAACAAGGAAAACATGTGAGATATTAATGAGAGAGCCCTACCAATTCTGTTGAAGCTAAGAGCATTGACGCAGCCCTCATGGTACTCCATCTTATACTGAAGCTTCAGTCTCTGCACCATCTGTAAGCTCCCTTGTACCTTCTCCCGGAATATAGAGGGAGGCGTTCTATTGGAGAAACCCATCTGTCGGCTACTCAGGTCTTTTAAGGCAAACCAGGTGTGTTTGGGTTTGACTTGATTTTCTTCCTCCTCTTCTTCTTCTGACTCTGGCTGCTGATCTTTTGATTTCACAGATTCCTCGGGATCATCTATCTCCTCATCATCTGTAAATTCATCAGAATCAAGCTCACTGTCTGTCTCTATGTCTGCCATTCCGCTTTGATCTCCATCTGCCGTCTCCTCGTTCTGGTTGGTCTCATTCTCGTCACTCTCGGAGGATATCCTCTGGAAGCGGTACTTGCGTTTCTTAGCTGGGCGTTTTCTGAATGCTGCAACATCTGAGTCATCTTCGGAATCATCATCATCAGAATCTTTGTTTACCATGTCCACATCATTTTCTTCTCCATTTTTGGCTGATTCAACTACTTCACTACCTTGGGCTACTTCCTCTGGCATTTGTCTATTATTCTTTGGTTCACCTGCTGAGCCATTTTTTATGGCATCAGCCACTGCGTCAACTTTTCTGTTATTTTTATTTTCATTTTTCCGCTTTTCACTTTTCACATGCGCGTTACACTCAGAATTTGTCTTAGAATTGCTTCCACTGTCTGTCACACAGTCTGAGACCGACTCACTGAGATCGAGTTCTGAGATAGAACAATCCCTCAGACTTGGTGAGTGCTCAGTTCCGAGTCCACTGTCTTTGGCACTGTTGGACACAGGTGACCTCTCAACATCAATGCCACTATCTTCCAACTTGGGTAGGCTGAGATTTAACTCACTCGAGTTATTGGCCGTATGATCTGATCCATCGAGTTCAGCGTTAAATGAGCCATCAAGGAGACTGGTGTCGCAGCCCGACTCATCTGTTAGTATCTTGTGGTTTGTCAATATCGCCCCATTTTTAACTTGGTTGCTGGACAGAGAATCTTCTCTGTTTTTTCCCTTTTTGCTGTCTTCAAAACTCTCAGTTGCTTCAGCCATCTCACCCTACATCAAGAAGGACTCCAAAATATGCGATCAGTCTCAAAATTCATTGGAATAAATGTCAACTCTGCAAAATATAATGTCATAGTTTCTGTAGAATGCTTCGAATACAATTTTGGCTTGAAGCATGAAGACAAACAAAAAAGCTAAACTAAAATAAATTAAAAATTCTGTCTTGGGTCTAGAAAGCAAGCCTTCAATTCTTGTATGCTGTACAGTGTACAATTTTTATTTTTTTTTCTTGAAACAATCTTGATTGATTAATTATATTGATTTAGGATGACAAATAGGACAAACCATTAAGAATTAGAATACGCAAGACCAGAGTAGGTGTCATTTAAGGATTCTGGAGGGCATTAATTCAAAGTATTTATATCATCTAATCTGAGACGCACTCAAGAGATTGTGACGTACAATACATGGGGAATTATGGCGTAAACAATGAAACCTGATCGAGCACGAAAGCCCGCAGATATCACATAACGTACATGCAAAATAATATTAACATTACAGAGAAACATCCTTCTACTGCAATTTTATACTCTCAAAAAGCGAACAACACCTGTCATTAAAACCAAAACAATTCTAAACCATCAGCTGTCATTTGTTTTTACCGTTTTCATCTTTTCTGTTTTCACCCTGCTGTTCCGGAAACCTGTAATCTTATTGGTTGAAATTAGAAAATTCTTGAGTAGAAAATTGATACAAATATTTTAAAATGTTTTAATGGAGCATCAAACTGAACTTATTTTGATAAGTATTTTTAGGGACTAGTAAAATTCTAAATATTTTGCCGACAAAAACAAACTGCGGAACTTCACTTCCGCCGTGCACTTTGGGCTGTCAGACTCTTATTGCTGTTTTGTTTACATCGGACGTGTTGGGTGTTGCGACATGTCATCTGACATCTTCTGACATGGCAAAACTTTTCAGTTCACTGTTTAAAGATCTAAGAGCCCTTTCCCTCAGTAATATCGAGTTTTTTCAACATGGAACCAGCAGCACGCACGCAAAATTCCATCAGTCGTTTGTTATGTTATTTGAGCACCTTGACAGGTACGTAAGATCTATCAGACAGGTGATATGGACCTAGGCCAAAAGTTCTAATGTCTAGTGTATATATAAATTAAATGGTTATGCCATTATAAAATCAACATATAATCGATTTACATACATTACACAGATATTTATGACACGTCAAAAAAAAAAAAATACAATGATAATCATGATTATTATTTGATAAATGAAATCGTATGTGTTCAATGAAATTAATATATTCAATGTACTTTCAGAGGTATTCAGCCATCCATTGAACATATAGCCCCACTCCTCTCGAAGTACGACCTGTCCCCAGACACACAGGCCAATGGTTATCGCAGTCTTCTGAAGGTCGTCCACAAATGCTGCGGAAACCTTTTGAGACTGTCTCGGTACATCAATGTCAACCGAAGTTCACTGTTTTTCCGCGGCAACTTTTACAGCAAGGAACTGGAGGCATATGTGATATGTCTAGGACAGTTGAGAGCCACCTTGTACTATGCGCAGAAGCTTGTGGCGTACAGTGAAGAGGGTTCTCTGTTTGCGGATGAGGACAATCTGGAGGACCCCGTGGTGGAGAAATTGATGGAGGAGGTGGAGTGCCTGAGCCAGAACTGTTTCTATGGGCGATGTCTGGGCTTCCAGGTGTGTCATATTGTTCTTGATGATGAGATGCTTACTGCAGCATTTATCGATCTCTATTAATTAAAAAATGGTTCAAGATATCAAGGGCCACTCAGTTATTTTGTAAGGACGTGTAACTTACCACAGAAAGTGTAGGGTTATTAGCTTTGAATATCCTAGTGTTATTTTACAATTTTTTTTAAATTGATAACATAAATAGAAACTTGGTCATTTTAAGTTGCATCTGAAATGTAATTGATATCTTTAAATTAAGACTTCATTTGCAGAAATTGATAAGGGATGAACAGAGCAGAAATTGTCATTGTAGTATATTATTTACTTGTTAACATGGTTAAGTCTTTTTAAGACAATGTGAAACTGATAGATATTTGAATACATATATATATATTTTTTCAGTATTAGTCCTTAATGTTATGACTTTACATTTTAGTTCTGTGAGAGCATGCACCGACCCCTGACCACTGTAGCTGTTGCCATGGCATCCTTCAGTGAGGGGTACCTGGAGAAAACCCACTTCAAACAATTGACAGCCTCTGTGGTCAACAGCGGGAAGTATCTGATGAATCCAGAGCTGAGGGCAGAGCAGGTGAGAGAAAAAGATTCATACTGTGTACTGTATAATTCATGGTGGTCCAATTTTCCTAGATTCCGTGGGTACCCTTCACCCATGAATATAAGTCCTCAACAAATTATGAAACCTAGTATTCATTAATCATACAAGTGAATCCTCCAAATTTGAGCCCCTTAAACCTATGAAAAATTAACAATTTACGATTTGCCCCTACCTAGTAAAATAATTGTACTTGATTCATTGCTAGGCTATTAACTATTCTTTGTAAAGTATGAAACTACGGTGTACAGAAATTGAATGTTGATATTTCTTATCTTTGTAGATTGTGGGTGTCACAAGAACAGCAAATGTGGAGTTCTGTAAGAACTTCTGGGGTATAACAGAATCGGACATCATGCAGGTACAATTAGACTAACAGTAGATCACCTCCCTAAGTGTAAAAGTCAACATCACCATCTATTAGTAATAACATTATTTGAATTTCAGGCAGTGCCTTCTTTAGTTTGTCCAGCCATCAAGGTCAATGAGGTTATTCACCTGAAGCCAGAACAATTAGAACTCCCAGCTGTGAACTCGGACAACCCCAGGGAGATGGTTGTGATTACGCCTCCCTGCGCTCACACTGGGCCCGGGCCGGTCAAGGTCAGACTGATGTCATACGAGCCCAGGGAGGGGCAGGTACGTTGGTTTTACTAGCTCTACTGAACCAAAATCACTTAAAACTATTTCTCAGATGGGTGATGTGGTCCATGAGCTTCTTGTTGTCAAAGAATCACCAGCATATTTGTTTTTTTAATTATCCTTATGAAATTGTCATGATTATTTGTGAACAGCAGTGTGTAAGTCCACAACCTTTTTCTTTCCTTTATTCCAGGAGTTACGACACAGTCGCCAGAACCCCCGCCATCGCCTGCCAATGTCCAGCAGTCTGCTGATCCACTGTCACGGGGGAGGATTCGTCGCCCAGTCCTCTAAATCCCACGGCATCTACCTCAGACAGTGGGCCAAGGACCTCAACATCCCCATCCTGTCTATAGACTACTCCCTGGCCCCTGAACAACCCTTCCCCAGGGCCCTGGAGGAGTGCTTCTTTGCCTATGCATGGGCCCTCAAGAATTGTGCCAAATTAGGTAATGTTTAATGGCTAGTGCTTATAGGGAATTGTGTCAAATTAAATAACAGCACAATGTTCAATGTTTTACTTGAGTTAAAGCGGATTGTGCCCAAGTATGAATTGTGCCTAAGAGAGTAAAATTCCAGTTATGACATATTTTCAGTAAGGTTTTCCCTGTAGACTTTAAAAATTTCTAATTTTTAAGCAGATTGCATATACCTTGACCGCTTTATGTCATATGACCAAAAGTATCAAGCTACTCGTAAGAGTCGCAGAAGCACTATATATGAAGAATCAACTAAAAGTTGGGCCAGTATGACGTGCCACTTTTTGAACATGAATGACAAATTATCTCTATTATTGCAGTGTTTGTACTTTTAAAGGAAGCAAGCATTTTACTGTCAGAGTTTAGCAATGAAACGACGTACAGGCGAATCTCGATAACTCAAACTTTAGAGGACCATGATTAAATTTTGAGAGATCAAGAGTTCGAGAGATCGAAAGTTAAAAAACAATCTGGAAATTTTTGTTCTGGTCATTTTGGTTTTAAAATTATAGTAGCCAGAAGTTTATATTTATATAGAACATGGAAGGATGGTCTAACATGGTTTCACTTGTAGTTTTTGCTCCTTTACTTCAATTCAAATAATAACAAAACCTAGCTGTGTGGGTTTTTTTCACTTTTTAAGCATTTCATGTTTTCTTAATCACAGAATGTTTTAAATAAAGAGCGGTTAAATTTTCCGTTAATTTCACAAGTTGTTGAAACTAATAGGCTGGTTACGAATTGCCTAATATGTACCCTTGGAAGGAAGCAAGGGGTAGTGTCACTTACGTAATCAACCAATTAATACTACCACTAGCACCAGGCATTTACTTGATCATCAAGGTAAGTTGCTAGAGGAGCTATAATTTTATGCTTGTACACAGCCACCACTTCGAGTTATCAAGAGTGAAAAACAATTAAATACGTATAATGGGACCCAGGTTTTACTTCGAGAGATCAAAAAATTTGAGGGATCAGAGTTTGAGAGATCAAGGCTAGAGTAAATTTGCTTAGTTATACAGAGAAAAAAAATCGGGACCGTTTCACTTTGAGAGATCAAGTTAGAACTTCAAGAGATCGAAGTTCGAGTCATCCAGTGTCACCTGTATTTACAGAGTATTGAAAACATTTAACTAATTTACTGGATCAGTACTTAATTGACAGAAAAATGAATATTCTAATACCTTACATAATAAAAGAAAATTGTCATTTGGTTCTCTATGCAATGAAAGTAGGTTCATAATGAAAATATATAATATTGGTGACTTTGTGATAGAAATATGCATACCTGATGATACGTATTACATTTCATGGTAATCTTAACTAAACAGCTGTGTGATTTTCAGTAGAAGACACTATTCCATTTTACACCCAACTTATTTTTTTCTATTCAGCATAACAATTTTTTTTTATTTGCGGGATGATTGGATTCCACTATCTTTTAGGTAAATTTAAAACCGACTAAAGATATGATTATCACATTATATTACTTGATCACATATGCACATCCTAACAATTAGTTGACATAAAAAGAAATATTTTTTTGGTATTTTTTTTTCAAAGCATTTTGTAGAGGTAAAAGAAAACACACATTGGGATTCCAAGAAAGTGAGGATATTGACTTATCTTGCTCTAAGATGTTGCTTTTTTACCGAGCTTGTGTTATATAAAAAAAATTCTAAACTTAACTAGATTATGGATTTAAAATGTACCAGTTTGTTATAAGAACATAAGTTTCGATTTTTTCCCTCAGATACTCTAGACGTTCGTTAACGTTTGTATTTAAAAAACAAGACACTTTCATGAGACAAAAATGTTAATTGCATCTACGCTATTAACTTAATGTCCTAGCAAATTAAATAATTGCTGTATAATAGATGTCTGAATTTATCTTAACAGCTATATGTGCACATGAAAGTTAATTTATTTCAAATGTCATTACCATCTCTTTGTTATCAGAAAAAAGCAGTGACTGTCATGGTTTTCTTGGGGGTGTCAATTTTAACTGTAACCTTCCCAAATAGGCACTATTTATATTATGTTACCCCAATCTTCTTCTAAAAGTATTGAGCACTTATAAGTTAGTAATGTAAAAATCGTTATATGGTTAAATTAATGCGATAAACATATTTATAATTTTCTTTTTTTCAAATTACAAAGGGTTGGTTGGGTTGGCATTTTCAAACATTTTGTAGTTCCAAAAACATCTGTCTACTTTCGTTTCATGGTTACACAACCACTACAGACATGTATTCCTATTTCATTCTCTCACCAGAGGTCGTGCTACACAATCTTCGCTTACACCTCTCTCAACGTCAAAAAATAGTTTGTCAATCACATGATCAAAACAAGCATGGGGAGCACGTGATTTTATTGTTTCAATTCATCTGCAAATTCAGAAAAACAATTCTGAATTGGGAGCGTGCATAAACTGCTTATTCAAAACTTTAAAACAATTTTGTCAAACTAGGTCGTGATCAGATTTTAATTTTTACCTCTCCAAAATAAATCTCACAATAACTCAGAAATAAAAATATATTAAGGTATTAAAGATTTGAATTAAATTATTTATAATAATATTTATAGATAAAAGAAGTACCACGGTAACTACATCAATGTCAATTACATTTTGCCCACTGTTTCAGTTTATACAAGAATCTTGTACATTGGGCTTTGACAGGGGTGTAAGCAAAGCTTGTAAAGGACAACCTTTGATGAGAGAATGTTCCTATTCAAGAAAACATTGTATGCCACATTGTCTGTGATATGAAACAAAACAAAACTGTCTCCTACTTTAAATATTTTCCAAAAAGTTCGTATACAGTAGTTTAACCCTTGCGCTGCTTGTCCTTAGTCAAATGACCTTGACCTTTACCTATGTAACAAGAAACCTTAGTGCTCATTATTAGCTTCCAATGTATTTGCTTTTGAAGCATTATGTATCAGACCCCAAAAGTCACACAGATATTGTCCTGTTAGTAATCCATTATTACATGTAGTAGAACATGTAAGTAGAGTATACCTTTAACTTCAATCTCACTGATTATTTCCTTATTTTTATATCAATTTTTTACATGGTCCCATGAAAGGGGGGGGTGGGGTGGGGGGGAGGCCATTTCCATGTTAAGTCAATTTTTTGTATGTAAATTTCAGAAAAATCTTTGCTGCGCAAAAAAGTGGTTGTGGGGGGGGGGGGGGGGGGGGCTAATGATATCTCTATTAAAGTTCAGGAATTATTTCTCATAACTTAAACATATAGTTTGTTTCAACTGTTTAGGCTAATCGATCTTATTTATACATTAATCATGATTAGAACCAATGCAATGAAGGGTTGTAAACTGATCAGTATTTTGATAACGAACCATCATTTCAAAGGAGGATTTTTATCTGTAAAATGCAAATATTTTCCTGAATAAAACAATTTACTTTGTTGTCTTTAAAATTGTTCATATAATTGTCATAATTGATTAAGCTTTATTTGTTGGATCAAATTGTTGTGTGTTGCTAGGGAAATCAAATGTTGCTAAAGTATATTCTACATTGAATTTATATTATCATTGCCAATGGGAATTCAGCTAATTGGCAGTTTACTATTTGAATTATTTCCTTTTCTTAAAAATTGTGTTATTCTTGCAAAAAAAAAAAAAAAACAACTTGGAGAGTAACTTATATGGCTATAACAGCATAAATTCAGCCAAAAAGATTGCTAAGTCTTTTGTGTTCCAGAGCAACATAAACAATAAGCTTAAGTTAAAACATATTTTTTCTAGGAAAACAAGTTCGAATACAGTGGTACCCACAATATAGATATAAATACATTTGAATAGGGGGCCAAATTTGGCCCTTACCTTACCTTGTTCTTGGCTCTTATCCTACCTTGTTCTTTAATGATAAAACTTCTATTGGAGCTCTACAGAGCCCAAAAATGAATAATTAATGCATATATTCCCAAAAACTTGAAAACAAGCTTGCTAACCTCTTTCCAGTACTTTCAATACATATGTACTTTGATTTATGGTTATATAATACTGAGGTAATGCTGAAGATTTTGACCCGAGATGTAGGATAAACAGCTGAAACTCATTTGTTAGCTTTGTTTGTTACTTTCTATATTTTACATGCCAGCAATGTCTGCATGTTTTCTAGGTCTGGGATGGACGGACAGAATCTTGGCAAGATCTAATTCATTCAATATTGACGTACTTTCCTCGTTTACACGATATTTTACATGCTTATTTATCAAAAACACTGTTTCCATTTTACATGCTCTTGTAGGATGGACTGGAGAGACCCTGTGCCTGGCTGGAGACAGTGCTGGAGGGAATCTGATGATCTCCACGGCCATGAGGGCTGCCTCCTTTGGGATCCAGATCCCGGATGGGATCATGGCTGCCTACCCTGTGGTCTTGGTGAGGTACACCCCCTCCCCTGCACGTATCCTGGCTCTGATGGACCCCCTGCTTCCTGTGGGGATCATGATGAGGTGCCTGGCAGGTGAGTTCTGATTCCATGGTATGTAAGGGTGTCCCAAAACATACTGGGTATGTTACACCTTTTATCATCAATAACTTTTTTTTTACATATACCGGTACATGTACCTAAAGTCAGATTCCGTTAAAATAAACATTCTTTGAGAAAAAAATATGCATAAATATTGGAGGCACTTTCATGTACATGTGCAAGTCAGTCATATTTATCTCTGTTTATAATGTTTAGTACTGATTATGTAAAACTTCTGTGGAAGTTTTGTGTTCTTGGTAATGTAAGATATATTGTTATTTCGTCAGTGTACTAACACAGCTAAAGAAATATCAATGTAAAATGAACCGTGTATAATCCATTGTTGCCTTCTTTTAGCGTATGCAGGAATATCTCAGAAGTTTGAGAATTCCATTGAGGATGAGCCATTTGAAGTCATAGAGGCAGAGGAAGCACTTCATGAAGACGACATCTTTAACTACAAGATAAAAAATGGAGTCAAGGGGGACAACTTCTCCTCCATGACCAGCAGCTGCCATTCGATAGAATCGCTAGACAATTTAGACGAGCCGGATATTTCTGGAGTGTCGAAGCGCTGTCACTCAATTGAGTCTCTGGACACGATGGAAGAGCTGGATATTTCTAGTCAGCAGTCATCAGTGTTGGAGGGAATCTGTGCCGACTCGGACGATGACATCACAGTTCTAAAGCGAGTCCAGCACCCCTCAGAATCCATGGGAGAGATGGAGGAACTCACCCCCGACAACTCAGAGGAAGTTCTTCTCCTGAGTTCTGAGGAAGAAGAGGATTATGATATTGTAAAACCAGAGGAGGTTGTTGAACCACCACAAGAGGAGGTTAAGATGAATGACTGTAGACTGCGTGTGTCTATATCTGTTGGACATGTACACCAATCTCAAACTGATCAGAACCTCTCTGTGATGGACAGCGTGGCAGGATCTCTGACCAGGTCCAACATGTCCGACACCAAGCACCTGCTGATACAGGATGGATCAGTGAACCATGGCCAGGACCCGACAAAGCCAACCACGAACCATGCGAGTCGACCAATCAGACACAGTCCGTCTTGCCCAGAGATCAGCGATACTCTCAGATATGGCTTCTCAGGAAAATTTACTCCACAGTACACTAAGGAAAGTCACCGGAAGTTTAGTCCACTCCAAATGTTCCGTAAACTTCCCATTGTAAAGAACCCCTACATGTCTCCCTACCTGGCCCCTGATGAAATGTTGAAGTGCCTTCCTCCCATTAAACTAGTGGTAGGTAGAAACTTTGCATGTTCATTAAATAAGAAGTTATGAGAAGGAGGAACAGGGTTATACATCTGTTTGTAGAGTGAATTTTTAGCTTTTTGTTTTCTTTGTCCTAGGCCTTTATAGGAAAGGTAGTTATAATTTTTTTATTAGACCTTTTAAAAAATGTTTATTTTTTCTATTTTAGGCTTGTCACCTTGACCCCCTGCTGGATGATTCTGTGATGTTTGCCCGGAGGTTGCGTAGCCTTGGTAACCAGGTGGAGCTCCACCCAGTGGATGATCTTCCCCATGGCTTCCTGAACTTCTCCACGGCAAGCAGGGAGGCACGACTGGCCTCGGACGTCTGTGTGGACAAAATACGACAAATTCTTCAACTTTCAACATAACTGGGCATTGCTGTAATTTTTTGTAACAAATTGTGAAGCATTGATGGAATCCACATGAAAATTCTGTTTTGTAAAGAAATGCAGTGGAACAAAACAAAAAAACAGTGGGACAAATTACAATCATGGATGTTTTTTTAATTACTTATTACATAAATCTCAATTCATATTGATTACATGATTATTGCTCTCATTTGGAACACCTCTTAAAACAAGCAATGAAATACATGTATCATTTTGATATTTAAAATATATTTGGTTGATTTCATATTGGAAACTTAGTGATTTTGGTATGAACTCAAGAGTACCTGATGTGTTTTATGGTATTATGACATTAATTTACTGGTTTTATTGTTAAACAATATCCATTTTACTGTAGAGTTGATACAGCAGCTTGACCTGTTTTGTGATAAGATTCCCTTACTTATGCGGTGCTTATTTTTATAAACAATTGTTGTCTCTGTAATTGAGGAGTATAGAATTAGATTTTTTTAAAGCTATTATATTTCATTGATTATAATCATGCTATATTAAAAAGGAATGGGATTATATTGTGATCTGACAAAACAATGGCACCTTGTGTTCTTTTGATTCAGTCTCATGGATGTGAATATTTGGGCATTAACCCTATTGCATTGTCTGTAAGATAATTTTTTTGTTTTTGGAATATTTTCTTTAATATTACAATATAATAATTACTTCCCTAAAGTACAGTTGAACTTCGATATCTTGAACACCGATATCTCGAATACAATAGATATGTCGAAGTTATATTTAAGTCCCAACCACCTATTTTTTAAGAACAAAGTTAGACTGTATTGTAATTTTGGCTTTGTTGTCATAAAGAAACTACTTTTGTATGGTAGTTTCTCACAGAACAGAATTTCACAAGCTGTATTTTCTGTACTTTTAGCATATATTAGCCATGTATTAAAAGGAAAAACAGGTCTGTATTCTCCCCACTCAGTGAATTGTTCTGTGTCAGAAAATGGATGTTTTGAATTAGTAGACAATTTTACTGTCGTGAGATGTTTTATGATCTACAGTGCAATGTTATTTGATTTTTTAAATCTCACTATCATTCTGGAGAGAACAGATCATGTATCACCCAGAATAAATTTTATTTACCATATTTTAGTAGTTTTCAATGTATACATGATTTAAACTTTTAAATGACTCAATTTATTTTAATAGTCACTGCAGATGTAAAATATGAATGTAACGAAATCTTATAGGTTCAGTCTTCTCACTTGATCTGTTTTAAACTATTGTTTATCTTCCAAGCATACTTGCTCTATTTTGTGAATTACATGTACATGTATTTATGTATTATATACACCATTGTGAGTTGCCCCAGCAGCTGTTGATATTTTGTCAGCAATCATACTGTCTTAATGTGTTAACCCCTTAAATGCCAGCCCGAGGTTTGTGTTATAAAAAAATGAGCAGTTAAATTATTTTTTAAAATATTTACTGTAATGACCATTACCGTTTAAATTGTGATGCACAAGATGTTTGTTGAAAATAAATTAATTTTCCATGAAATGTTTTGTTTTGATTGAAGTTCATATGCCTTTCTCTCTCTCTCTCTCTCGTAAAGATAAATGGACTGTATGCTTTCAAACATACACATAGTTTAAGTAAATGTAGGCCTAATGATATTATTGGAACATCTTGAAGTACATGTAGTTGATGTGTAAAATTTCAGTGACATTAATTCTTGTTTTATATATATCCTCACTCCAGTCTACGGGGAAGTGTCTTATGATGGAATGCTTTGGATTTCAATGTGGATGAGAGTATATCATAATCAAAATACAAACACATATCATTTTTTTCCACATTTTGTTCACCTTTTTAAAGAAACGTAATGATTACATGTATCTATAAATTAAGTGAAAAAATGTAGAAGGGAAAAAAAGCTAAGTGAGAAAATTATTTTGTACTTTGCTGACATTTACTTCATAATTTTGTAAATGTAAGCTCTGATATTTTTACACATGAACGTTAAAATAAATAAAGAGCCATGAGAATAACCTATTTGAAATATCGCGGGAAATAAGTTTTACCTTTGAACTCTTACCTCCGGTCAAATATGAACTGTCATGGCGGAGAAATGCTGCGAATCTTTCTGCTAGTGTACACAATAACAAAACCGGGTTTGGGTAAGTCCTGTTTCCTTTACCTATAATCATGAGGTAGAAATAGAAAATTTATGTGATATGAGAGTAAGTAACAGACTTTGATATTCCGTTTTCTCTGAACATTTTATATATTTAGAATCAATAACAATTGGCGACTCAATGTCTAGCGCTGATGTTCAAGTAGGCCTATATTATATAGTATATATGTGAATCATTTGCCGAGTGTTTTAAATTCTCTGATAAATAAATTCACTGTGATATATGTATTATTTTATTGTTTAATAACTTTCCACTGTGTAGTAGAATTGTTGACAACAGATGAGTTCTGTACGTGGAGACAGGGCCTAGACACACGGGCACCTGCTATTCGGTAACACGCTGGTGTGTACACGATATAGGAGTGCATATTGCACATCACCCAGAACTTGTATTGCTATCATTTTTCAATATCAATTACTACATTAGAAACAATTTAACCAATTCCTGATAAAGTTGACAATATTATAATTGAGTTTCCCCAAAGGAAGCTTGAATCTATGCCAAGCAGAGTTTTTTTCTCATGAATTTCAGAAACCTAATTTTATTGTCCATGCAAAGTGATTGAAAACCAAATCGTTCCTTCCAGTCCTCGAATCAAAGAATAAAAAATCAAATTGATAGAACTTGTGAAGTACTAGTGTAGGGGTTAATATTTTACAAATTAAAGCTTTCAGAAATTTAAAACAAACTTCCTTGAATTTTTCTGTAAATCCATAATTTTTTTTTCTCAAAATTTTATTTAATATGTTTTAATAGCTCTACTTCTGGAAAGACATCTGCGTTCCATTTCTATAAATTAATTTTCTTATAGTTTTAATTAAGAGCCTCGATCAATATTATACAGTTTCTTGTTTGATCAGGAATACATGTATTAATCTCAAATTGAAAATAGTTTTAGTCAGAGTTCGATCTGCACATCAAAAACTACATGTGTTTTTTAATGTCTGTATATGTGCAGATGTATATGTGCAGAGAACCCAAAAGCAAGAATTTCAAAAGCAAAATGTTCCACAGTACATTGGTATTATCCATTTCTCAAAAATAGTTTAAAATGTATAAATGTATGGAACTGATTTTTGACTGTTTAAATACTGTGTTGACACTTGGGTCCAAGCTTTTAAAGGTTGGATTTCTGTTTGAACACTACAACTTGAACTTTGTATTTTAAGTCTGAAACCTTTTCTACATATCCAGGTATGGACCATACACAAAAGGACCTTTGTCATGTTTTTACTTTCATGCTTTCAAAAATCAATAAGATATTGGAATTTCAGGATTGCTTGAGGTTGCTTAACATGTGTTATTTTTTTCGCATTTTGATCGCCTTGACTTTTTTCTCATGCCCTGTTGCCAGACTTTGGGGACGGTTTAATTAATCTAAATTTATCATCCCTTAAACATTTCTTTTGACGATTTAGTCGCTGAAAAGAAAATCTATTATGTGTTTCACGACTGATGATTCAAATAGGCTCTTCGACAGGAACCGAGGGATCCTCGGAATAAAGCTCCAGAGCTGCACAATGATCGTCAAGTGTTTACCTTTCTCTTTAATACCCAGGTGTGGACTCGCTCATAGAACTCGGCCATTGTATCTGATTTATAAATTTATTTTCACCCAGGTCAATTCAAATTAGAGAAGCCCATAGTCCCGTCTTCATGTATGATCTGGCACGTCCGTGGGCTAATTCACTCCCGACTTGTTATTTTTGCCACATAGTCAGAAACAAGAAGGTGAAAGAATGGAGTATTCAGTATTTAAATCACATGTAATTGGGATCGTAATTGGGATCACTCACAAAGTGTAACAAGATATGTGTGCAGCACAAACAACTGCCAAATTAATATTTTATTACCGGGTTTTTGGTGAGCTGTTTTGGGTTGTGGCTGTCTCAGTCAGACTGTTACTGCTGTAGGTAAGGAAGAAATTTCATTTTTTTATTCATATAAAAAAAATCCTTAGGAAGAATATGCTATCATGAAAATTGTACCAGTAAATACTGATTGTTATAGAGTTAGGGAATAGTACACGGATTGTAGAGAGACAGTACAGAGGGTACCTGTAGTTGGTAAGGTTTGTCTTCAGTAAGAAAGAGATTTTTTATCAAGAAAACCAGAAACTTTAAGGCTTCCATTGTTACAGTTTGAAAGACTCCGAGATAAAGGGCTTTGATAATCGTGAATCATTGGATTGGAATGGTTTGTTCGTTGCATCTGAGACTGAGTACATGGTACCATGCCTGACATTGTTTGGTAAATCATTGTACTGAATTTTACCACCCACAGACTGTACTGGCAGAGGTTATATTGGAGCAGGTAATATTGGAAGAACCGATAGAGCAGCTGGGATGCAGTCGGCTTAGCTAGGATCTGCTGACAGTTTTCCTGTCAAAGTTGTCACAATATTTCGTCCACGGACGCAATGTCACAACTTTTGATATGCTGATGCCATGCGGGGATGTTGGTGATCAACCTATCAGAACAGAGCTAAATTAACAAAAAAAAAATCTTTTATCCTTCCGCATCAAATGTAATAAGTTTTTTCAGTTTGAAGGAGGAAATTATTATTCCTCAGATAAGGCCATGATGGATCTGATTGCTTAGGATTGTCGCAGCATTCTTTGATTGGTGTGGTTGAAGATATTTTGGGTTTTCTGCTTCTTGAAGGTTAGATATACAATTTATCCCTTGAGTGACCATTTGAGTTTAAGTCGATGAGTAAATTGAATTAATGTAGAAGGGTATTTTAAATTGTTTGAGTGGAAATGTACACGGTTATTTAAATAAGAGAAAACACGCAAAGGTCTCTACTCAGGAAAAAAAAATCGAGATAGCTTGTAGACTTGAAACACCTAATTAATGAGGCTGATGGAGAACAGGTTTTGACGGTGAAGGGTGCAGGGACGCTAGGCTGATAAGGGCGACAGTGAAGTCTCTGCTTTGTGGTACTGATAGATAAATTGGGGAGGGACCACGCCAGTCTGTCTCCACACAAGTGGTTCCTCCGTGCAGACCATTGTGTGAGTGTCACTTCCTGTTTTATTGCTTATAATCCACTCCACGTAAAAAACGACTCGCTCCTCTAGGGGGTCTTACACAATAGCTGAAGAAATCCATCACTCGCTGCACTGCATATACACTGCGTCTAACCTTTTAATGAATAAATTTGTAGGATTAAAAGGTAACGTGGATATTTCAATAGATTTTGTGATGAAGTCTTGCATTATGTGTAACATACACTGGGGGGTTGGCTCAAACTCCCCGGTATTCAACCTGGACTTTGCGACTCCCCCTGTCTTGTAATCCAAAGCACTCAGAGAAAATTGGGCATTTTTAAAATTGCTGGGCTCTGTAAAGTTTTTTTATGATAGGCCATGGAGGGACAAGTTAAGCAGGTGTGGGAGAGGTTTTCACTTCAAGCTTAAGGTAACAGGGCTCATAGATTTGACAGTCAGGTTTTTTGGCTAGAAGCTGAGCAGATATTTGTAACTCAGTCAACTTGTTGGAAAAATATAAATCGGAAACAAAAAGCTGTGTATTATGTTCACATGTGGTGCATTTAACCCAAACATTTTTGTTTTGCAGGTGTTTGTTACAGTAAATTAAACTTGAGTGGAATACAAATGTGGTTATAAGCACAATGGACATTTGATAAGTGTATTTTATAGCAATATAATGCCCATATCAATTCAGTTAAAAAAAAAAGAGATTCTTGGTTGAAGTCAAAGATTTTTCATAGGAATTTTTTGTTTTGTTTTTTTTTCTCACAAAAATTAGATGTGAACATTTAGGTGTAGATTTTCAGAGGGTTTTTGCAAGTCTTTGTATTGATATGAATATATCGGTACTTATAATATAGTGTAGATATGTTTGTGATATTGTAAGGACAACAGAATGAAACACGATTTTGGTTTTCAGTGGTTTAACACATTCAAAGCCATGCAGACTGAATGCAGAAAACAATGTTCTATAAAAACAACGAGGATCGTGATAATACAGTGACAGGGTCAAGGTTTTACCTCCTGCCTTTAATTAGATATATCAATTTATGTGTTTGATTTTATTTTTTTTATTTTTTTTTAGATGTAATTGCTTTAGTTGGACTGTCCTAAGAGTCCAAAGTCCAAAGGCTCTGATTCAGTGTGAATGAATTATTTGGTGGATGCCCATTTTCACAAGTCTGTTCTATTTTTATTTGCAGGGATCTCCCCTCTCGGTTTGGACAGGAACTTCACCATGAGTATTGAGGAGACGGACGAGTACCAGTGTGCCTGTCTCCCAGACTTCAACTGCCTGGAGGGTCAGAACTACTGCAACACCACCAAGGGGGTCGGGGTAAGTGCTGGTCGTTATCTTGAAGGGGGGGGGGGAGCAGAATGAGTGATACTTAGGGTGTCTTGCTTGTTAGCTGCCAAAACCAGGGGTACTGGGGGTAGGTACAGACTGGGGAGAAGAATGACTGATACTGAAGGTGTCTTAGGTTGTCATCTACAAAAAAAAAAATTCACATAGGGTAGAGAAAATTTCTGTAAATCAATATTGGGTAAGAAGCTAATATTGGTTATAAAAGAATGGAAGGGTGGAAATAAGAATTTTATTCCATATTCCTGTAATAAACTTATTGACAAGTGATTGAGAGAGAGAGAGAGAGAGAGAGAGAGAGAGAGAGAGAGAGAGAGAGAGGAGAGAGAGAGAGAGAGAGAGAGAGAGAGAGAGTTTCAGAGGCTGATAAAACCTTAAATCATACACAGTAATGTATAAAGCTTTTTTTCTTTCTGTGCAGTGTTTTTCCGTGAAAGAGCGGACCGACACAGGTGTGTTTGTACGGAAAGGCTGTGGCTATGACAACAAGAAGCACCTGATGAACTGTCAGGGCAAGCGGAACAACAATTGGACTCGGGGCCCCGACCTTGCGATCAGATGCTGCTCCCATCAGTTCTGTAACTTTGACAATGACCCTGAACTGAAGGCCACCAAAGGTAAACAAGTACATTTCGTACTGTCAAAATTCAGCAATTAAAAATGGAATACCTTGCTTATTTTTGCCATAAAGACTAAAGATTTTGATAAATGTTTATGTATGTATTTGGGTAAAGGGGTAATGAAGTGAGATAAGAATCTTCTTAAAATTACATAAAGTTTTCAAATTGTCTTTTTATTTCATCTTTTATATATTAAAAATAAGTAGAATATAGTTGGAAAATGGCCAATAAAAATCAATACACATGTATTTTGAAATACACATGAACTGGTATATTTGACTTTTGTTAATTAAAATGTTTCCTATGCATGTTTATGTAAAAAAAATAAAAAATAGTTAATACTTCCAAGTTGTTCTTTAAATTTTGTTTTTTGTTTTGGTTTTTATCGTTTGAATGAAGATATTTTAAATATACATGTATACTAAGGAAATGACCCTCTAATATGAAAGTGCTTGTCAATGAATTATTGTATATTGTACAATAAAAATATTCAAATAAATTCTGATATGTATTTTTGAAATTTGTTATATGTGAAACAATTTAGATTAAAAAGTATTATTAATCTTCCAACACTGATAGTTTATTTTAAGTCCAAGTTTTGATTTGACAGTGGAAGAAGAGTTGCCGATCAACATGTACATGGTGATGGCTGTACTGGTTCCCATTGGTGTGCTGATCATCGCTGTCGTTATCGTATTCTTTGTATTCAGACATCTCCAAAAACAGCGCCCCGAGAGTCAGGAGAACCTGAGGGTGAGAGAGGAACTCTTACCCCAGGAGTACGGAGGAATCAGGGTCACTCAGGTCGGGGATAGCACACTGCAGGTAAGAGGGACAGAATTGGCAGTAGGGCCAAACATATTCAAATAAATCTTAAGTATCTCCTGCTCAGCTGCTTTGGATCAAATGCAGCAGCATTTTATGCCATATTGAAAAGGGGAACAACTCAAATTTAAGTTAGATTTGAAAATTGAGATATACCCATGTGCAAAAATAAAATACCTGACTGCTTCGTTATAGTTTGATTTTTTGTGGCCAGATGAACCAAAGATTTATTCAGTTGGCTTAGTTGGCATAGTATCCCTAAATCACTGTTAGATGTATTCTGTACCTACACATTGTCTGTTTTTTTCTGTCAGGAGCTGATAGATGAGTCCTGTACGTCAGGAAGTGGGTCGGGGTTACCTTTCCTTGTCCAGGCGACAGTCGCTAGAAGTATCTCCCTTATAGAGTGTATAGGTGAGTGAAATGTGAAAAAAATAAAGCGACAAAATTTTTAAAAAGTATTATAACAGATAAGTAAAAATTTCTGTAAACGTACATAGTTAAGAATGGAGGTCACTGTCATCTCAGCTGACAAGAGACTGAATGTCAAAAGCCTAAGTATTTTAGATAAGAGAGGTTTTGCTGATGATGTATATTCAGTACTTAGTAATTTTCTGTTTCTGTTGACCAGGGAAGGGGCGTTATGGATCGGTGTGGCGTGGGAGGTACCACGATGAGAACTTGGCTGTCAAAATCTTCTCATCTCGAGACGAGGCGAGCTGGCTCAGAGAAACAGAGATTTACAACACATGTCTGCTCAGACATGAGGGAATTCTGGGATACTACGCCTCAGATATGACCAGCCGTAACTCTTGTACCCAGCTGTGGCTGATCATGCATTACCACGAGAATGGTTCCTTGTACGACTACCTCCAGTCCACCACACTGGACCACGAAGAAATGTTACGTCTGTGTCACTCGGCTGCGGCGGGGATTGTTCACCTTCACACCGAAATAGTGGGAAACCATGGGAAACCGGCCATCGCTCACCGCGACATCAAGTCAAAGAACATTTTAGTGAAGGGCAATGGGACCTGCTGTATAGGGGACCTGGGGCTGGCTGTGACACACACCCAGGAGAACAATAAGATAGACCTGGGTCGTAACAACAAGGTGGGAACCAAGCGCTACATGGCACCAGAACTGTTGGACGAGACCCTGAATCCGGAGTACTTTGAGGCATTCAAGCAGGTGGATGTGTACGCCTTTGGTTTGGTGATGTGGGAGATTGCAAGGAGATGTGTGGCGGAAGGTAAAAAGGGCTTTGTTTTAAATATACCACTTTAAAAGACTGTCACCAGAGCAAGATGTCTCTATTTTTATCTACATCATACATGTAATTTTATTTCAAAGAGAATTATGATCAGAGATTAGGCATGGCTTATTTTTGTCCTCTTCCCCAGTTACCTTGAAAAGAATTCCATATTTATTAATACACACACAGGTGTTTCATTGTCAGAAAGAGGTACTACAAACTCAACAAAGATATGTAAACTGTTGTCATTGTTATTTAAGTCCATTTTTTTTTTAAATTATGAATTATGCATGGACATTTTTTATGGGAATACCTTCAAAATTTATTATCATTTTCATCTGTCTGAATTAGAATAAAGAATGTCACAGAAAGTGACAGTAAGCACTACGTAGTTAGGAATTTCCTTTTTGCTTTGTTACAAGTTTGGTAGAATCTGCGCATCATTCTTTTGAACATTTTTATATCAATATCTTTATGTGTGCACCTTATAAAAGGTACAGTATGCAGTATTTTTTGTCAATTTCTTATTTGACGTGAGGGTGTGAACGTTTACTCTATATTATGTTGAAACCCTAAAAATAAGAGCAATTTTAAATTGTACACTTTAATTTAAAATTTGATTCATTAAGCAATGAGACATTAACATCATCAGTAGGGTAATGCTAATTCACCAAAAGAATTTCTGTGTTAACTTAATTTGAGGTACACATGTTCTGTAATTGAATTTTTATACTACCCTTTTTCAGGCATGGTAGATGATTATAAGCCGCCTTTCTGGGATGTGGTTCCGTCGGATCCATCCTTTGATGACATGAAGAAAGTTGTCGTTATTGACCAACAACGACCAGCCATTCCCAACCGATGGTCTGCAGACCCGGTAAGAGTTAGCACCCTTCTATTACCCATTCTGCTCATCGCATCTGTTGCATTTTGCAATTTTTCATAATATAACACCCAGATTTCATGAAAATTCTCTATTTCGGTTCTCTAAACTATTTATTATTTCTTGAAACTGTTAAACTATGGGTATCTAACAGATCATGATGTTTTCTAGTGGTTCTGTTTGTTTGTCCTCAGATATTGCTGCTGATGAGCAAAGTTATCCAGGAGTGTTGGACGTGTAACCCCAAAGCTCGTCTCACCATCCTCCGAATCAAAAAGACACTCAACCAGCTGCTCAACCAACCTCAGTGCAAAAAGGTCAAGGACACCAACAAATGCTGAGGACCGCGCCTAGAGGGATTGTGACATTGTGATTGGCTGCCAGCCAAACTCTGGCTTACCAGTTCCCCGTCTGAGATTAACAAAGATTTATTGGTCAGCTGACAAAAAGCCGGCTGTTATTACAGATATATGTAATATTTTGTTAATTTTTTAGGGTTCTGTAAAGTTTAAGAGAGAGTTTATATGAGTCTGGGCTTTTTTTTTAAAAACTGCTCATTTTTTTGGTAATTTTTGGTTATCAGCTGTTTTGTAAAAGGAGGGATTTCATCCAAAAGTTTTGTTACACTCCCAGAGTAGCAAATCGTGTCTTGTATAGGCGGTAAGCCTGACCGTCAGTCCTTCATTTACTGGACCAAGAACAGTTAAATGAAATCTTATGTTTACATTCCAGAAAACGTTGCTTTAGACTGATGTAATTAACTGTAAAGTCATGTACTTGCATGCTGCCATTGTTATTGTTATTCAGGAATATTTTGTCATTATCATTGTTGTATGTTCAGGCTGAGAGCATGGTACATCTACCAGTGTACAAAAACCTAGTCCAATTTACACATGTACCATGGATCACCAATATTCTGTCTTTATGTAGAGTTATCAAACGTTGTGCTGAAACTGTAAGTAATCTTCCAAACATTATGTATTTAATATAGTAGCTTTCACGAAGATTGTTTACATTGAAATTTCATCAGAATGCTTTTGGTATATATTATCATACAGCAGTAAATATATTGTACATATACCAAAAAACCTTTTTACCGTAATATTTTTACTTTTTGAAAATGTATTGACACAAATGTAAACATTACCATGGAAACAAACAGTTGTCAGTGAGTGGATTTCAAGAATCTCATTAAAAAATGTTGATGTTTTATTTATTGTAATCAATCCACTTGAAGTTAGATGTCTGGAATCCTCTCAGCCCTCATTCATTGAAAAACATCCAACTCAGGAATGTGAAATTTCTCCCTATGAAATATGATTGTTTGTTTATAAATTATGGATCTGTAAATTGTTCTATGGTCATGGACTTCCACCTGAAAAAACTACCATCCATCTAAAACTACCTACCAAGGAGAAGGATAATTCTGATCCATTGGGCATTTGTAATCTTGGGTTTTCTTTCATTAGGTTGTAAATAAACAGGTGATATGTTATTGCAATTATTATAGAGTTTAACAACATATAAGTTAAAAAGCATATATTAATACATGTATAAAAATTGGAATTGGCATGTTTAGAAGATCCCATTCTGATCCTGAAATTCGATGTGATGTTTCATGAGTTTGAGATGAGGTGATGCAAAACATCTAGTTTGAATTAGATTGTATTGTAATGGCACACCTGTATAAATGCTGCCTTAATTCTTGTCAGTATTTAAAGTTGTAGACATTGGTCATTCATGGTTTTACTGAGGCGTGGGAGTATTTACCGATCTGTAAGATGTGAGAGGTTGAATCTGAGAGAGATGCGAGATGCTGTTTGTGATGTGAATTCTGGATGTTAGGACTGTGTACACGAACCATTTCACTGATATTAAGTCTGTATGAAGTCCCATGTAGACACCTGCTACATTAGTGCTATAGATCTGTAGACTGTATTTGACTTTCCTGTAGACTCTAGCCAAGTGCCTACCACCTATTTTTGAATAGTTTGATATCTTCAACCTCGTTAACCTCACGTACAAGTAATTTATAGTTCAATATACTGTTACTTAAACATTTATTCATAACGTGATGTACAGAAACTTTTAACACATGGTGTCGTTCATTGTTTTTCACTCACAGACACCAAAATTTAACTGTTATAATTTGACTGGTTCCCACCAAGTATATCCAAATATTTTTATACACTCATTGTCCAATTTCTGTGTAGACAGAGCAGTATTAATTGTGTTTGAACTTCAATGTCGTCTCTGCAAGCCAAGGAAGACAAACCAGTTCTCACCATTTGTAAAGAATAGTAGTTGGTTGTTCCTTGGCGGGCAAAGGTTGGTAACGGCATACATGTGGTGTCCTCACAGTAGATGAGGGATTAACATCATTCATTAAGAAGTGACTGTATGTACTTAATCTTTCACAATTGGTTGTAATAAATTAAGTAAGTCAATGATGTAATTTTTTACATTGTACCGTACAAGGTTGTTTTCCTCCGAACATATTCATGTACGTCTATGAACTACACAAGCGTCATCTTTGATTTTGTCTGTTGTCAGTTCAAATAAACAAGGAATAAATTTTTATGTTTCTTATGAAAGTTTGTTTTTCTTTAGTTCTTCAATTTTATGCGTTGGACTTAAAATGACTGATCTGGTAGAATTGGTAAGATGGCATCTACTATGACCCAAATGATTTTAAACAGTTAAAGTTCTTTTCATGCTCCCGATTTGAGGATGAATGTTTTGGCCTGCCTGTCCGCTTGCATGGCTATGTATTCGACAGTTGTAAATTCCACATCCCCATTTAGCCACCTTTGGGAACTTTAAGATACAGTGTTCATTGGCGGGGGGGGGGGGGGGGGGTAACTGTCATAGGAGTTTTTGAACTCTTAATTCCTAAATCTATGTTACAGGCAATGTCTGTCACATTTCATAGCCACTCAAGGTATGCAATTTTATAATGTTTAAGCTATCGTTTGTAAAATAAGTGTAAAGACTGAGCTTTGTACTAATAGCGACAGCCTGGCTGCAGTAATGTAGCCCTGTCTGACTATTCCTGAAAAAAAAACGATTTGGAACAGGGCTACACTTTTGCAAGTGCTTAGCTGATGTAGACTCCGTATCGTGTCTCGAGCCTTATAATTGTTCTTCATTTGTTCTACACTTATGTGATGAGTTTTCAATCTTGTCTAGTTTTGGACTGTTGAAATTTGCCAATGACAGAAAACGACTTTAAAATAAACTTTTTAAAAATCCCAAAAAGTGTCATCACCGATTCTATTCATTTTTATTTTAACTATGAAGAAACTGTTCCTTCAACGATTTTACGAATGTGTTATCATGGAAATCGGGGAAGCAATAAAAGGGGGGGGGGCATCCGTTAGCAGGTTCAGTTCATCCTAGCCGTTTGACCCGTAAATAATGATCGATTGCTTTTTGTAAAAAAGAAAAAAAAGTATGCTTCCCTATGGAACGCCTGGACTGTCTTATCATGGCAAAAATAAATTTGTTATGTGCTTATATTATTATGTAGCGTGCTTTAATCGTTATGTGATGTCCTTGTATCATTATGTGGTGTGCTTTTATCATTATGTGGTGTACTCCTTCTATTATGTGATGTGCATTCATTATTATGGCGTGTGCATTTGGTATTATGTGATGTGCATTTGGCATTATGTGATGTGAATTTGACAGTATGTGATGTGCATTCATCCTTATGTGATGTGCAGTTTTCATTATGGCATGTGCATATATCATTATGGCATGTGCTTTTCTAAGTATGTGATGTGGTTCCGTCTTTACCGAATGTACTTTTAAAGATCATTATGCGATATGCTTTTTTCTTTACGCGATGTACTTTTTTATTCATTACGTCATGTACAAACATCCTTTTGTTATGTACAAACATCATTATGTGGTGTGCAAACTTCGTTATGATGATGTGATGACGTCACACTATCCGGGTCATTTGGAAAAATGGACGACATTAAACTAATTTTAAAAAACATTGATCTCCCAAATTTAGCAAATAACTTTGCGGAGGCAAATGTAAACAACGTTGATATTTGCAAAAGTTTAAGCGATGTAGATCTATCGAGGCTTGGAATCGCCACGATCGGCGATAGGATACGTTTTAGGGAAGAGCTTAGACGCAGTAAGTATGCTCACGTGCTCGTGTCTAGAAGACGAATTAATTTGATTTAAAGTTATAATTAATTAATGAAGTTTGAAGCATACATATTAACCTATAGATTAATGTTTACCAATTGCTTGACCAAAAACCTTGCGGGTTTTCACACATTTTATTGTAGAAAATGTTTTGAGAAATAGAAAGTGGATTGAGTTGTTTCCCTTTGCTGGACAAACGAAAAGGTCAAAGGGGGGGGGGGGCAATCTTTCCGATTATTTCCCTTCTTTGTGCTACCAAATATTTTGGCGTCCTTTGAAATTTCTTTAAATCTATTTTATTCCTCTAAATTACAAGTCTACATTTAGAAACCCATGCCCCACCCCACCCCCAAAGATGGACATAACTTTTGTAATATGGGTCTTGCCCTGCTACAGCTTGGGTTTTTCGGATGGGAGGTTGACTTGCACACGATGAGGAAGAAAAAATTCATACATGACTGTGCCCTGGTTTATTTCAATAACTATTTAATTAAAATTAAGCTGTTTTACAGGCATATAGCATTGTTTTGGAAAGGGGGGGGGGGCAGACTCATCCAAAAAATCTTGACAAGCAAAGTATACCTTAACTTTAATTTCACTTTTTATTTCCTTATTTTCAATTCAATTTTTTACATGGTCCCATAAAAAGGGGGGGGGGGCAACTCTATATTAATTCATTTTTTTGTATGTAAATTTCAGAAAAACCAAAGTGGCACCCCCCCTCCCGATGCTACGTACCTGGTTTTTACAATACTCACAGACTTGAAATTAATATATTCTTTTAACCAAACTGAAGAATGACTTGGCAAAAAACGATCACACCGGAAATCAACCTTTCTATCAAATTGAAAGTATAAATGGCATTGGATTAAAAATCATTTAAATTCGCGATAATTGACACTAAACAACAACAAAGAAGTTTAATTTCATTTACACAACTATGGCAGACTGCATGTCACAGTAGTATGTACAATTTAGATAATTTTATTTTAATACAGACCTATTCAATTTACCTGTATTTTGAGATGGCCCATAAAAAGAACCAGATGATAGATTTTCTTAAAATTTCACAAATTTAGAAGAGTGGGTATATTTTACTTTTGGTTAAAAATAAAGGGTTTTGCTCTTGTAGTTTTTACAAACATAGGTTTAAATATATTGTTTCAACTGTGTTTAATCTTAATAAAACTATTATAGTACGTGTGATTTAAAGTTTTAAACAATAAATATAAGCATTACCGGTACATATTGATTGTTCTGTATACAAAGCGATTTTAAATTGATCATTGAGATACATGTATGTCATTTATGTGAAAAATTCAACATGTTACCACTCATGCATCTGATCTGCATGGGGTTAAGGTCACTTCATCATCAATGGGACGGCGGGGGGTTGGGGTTCCAATCCCTACATGTGGTTAATATACACATGTAATAAAAAGTATCTCAATTGTTTTGTACAACAATGTTTCACTTTTTACAGTATCACTTCCATCTCAGAACAATCAGCATAACCAGCATGAAATACGAGCTTTATTCAGACCAGTGAGGGGTACATCTACATCAGGAAGAATTAAAAAGCAGAAGAAAAGAAGAACATGGACCTGTGAATTTATTTGTCTGAGTGAAACAGATGCGATGAAAGTCCCAACAAGAGAGGAAAAACTTGCACTAGTTAAAGCGGGACTTGGCTCCAAAAAGATCCAATTTAATGCAGATGATACAGAGGAGCTATTTCAGCAGAAATTGATTGGTGAGGATGGGTTCAGTAAGCTGAGTGACTGTGGTGGGTTTGAAATAATGAGATGTATAAGTAATTGTAGAAACCTAGAAGTTATTTCTTGTAGAAGAACCCCAGAAGTTATGAAGTCCTTTGTGGGATGTCAAAGTAAACTTTACATCAGACCCATACAACGTGCATTGTCTCTTGAGGCCGACAATTCTTTGTTAACAGAAGCTTCTGCTACCATTACAGAAAAATGTTGTCACTGTGAACAAATAATACCAATAGATGAACTCAGAGACCATGTTTACACTTGTGTGCGAGAAAAGGAACTCTGTTCAGATCAGATTATGAATATTGTGATAGAGTGCTCCTCGCCCCATGAATCTCAATATTATTCAGATGATCTCCCTGATCCTGAATTTGACATTTATAATGCTGCCCTTACAGCTACAAATAATACTGATCAATTAACTAATTCTGCAATCCCAGTACCTAGATCCAATGAGACAGTACCAGTTTTAGAGCCACCAGTTATTCCATCCAGTTCAATTGCATCAACAGCAGAAAACTCAGCGGAAACGTCGAGAACGGAAGCTAGGACAGAATCATACATACAGGAACCTAATAACTGTCATAGGAGTTTTTGAACTCTTAATTCCTAAATCTATGTTACAGGCAATGTCTGTCACATTTCATAGCCACTCAAGGTATGCAATTTTATAATGTTTAAGCTATCGTTTGTAAAATAAGTGTAAAGACTGAGCTTTGTACTAATAGCGACAGCCTGGCTGCAGTAATGTAGCCCTGTCTGACTATTCCTGAAAAAAAAACGATTTGGAACAGGGCTACACTTTTGCAAGTGCTTAGCTGATGTAGACTCCGTATCGTGTCTCGAGCCTTATAATTGTTCTTCATTTGTTCTACACTTATGTGATGAGTTTTCAATCTTGTCTAGTTTTGGACTGTTGAAATTTGCCAATGACAGAAAACGACTTTAAAATAAACTTTTTAAAAATCCCAAAAAGTGTCATCACCGATTCTATTCATTTTTATTTTAACTATGAAGAAACTGTTCCTTCAACGATTTTACGAATGTGTTATCATGGAAATCGGGGAAGCAATAAAAGGGGGGGGGGCATCCGTTAGCAGGTTCAGTTCATCCTAGCCGTTTGACCCGTAAATAATGATCGATTGCTTTTTGTAAAAAAGAAAAAAAAGTATGCTTCCCTATGGAACGCCTGGACTGTCTTATCATGGCAAAAATAAATTTGTTATGTGCTTATATTATTATGTAGCGTGCTTTAATCGTTATGTGATGTCCTTGTATCATTATGTGGTGTGCTTTTATCATTATGTGGTGTACTCCTTCTATTATGTGATGTGCATTCATTATTATGGCGTGTGCATTTGGTATTATGTGATGTGCATTTGGCATTATGTGATGTGAATTTGACAGTATGTGATGTGCATTCATCCTTATGTGATGTGCAGTTTTCATTATGGCATGTGCATATATCATTATGGCATGTGCTTTTCTAAGTATGTGATGTGGTTCCGTCTTTACCGAATGTACTTTTAAAGATCATTATGCGATATGCTTTTTTCTTTACGCGATGTACTTTTTTATTCATTACGTCATGTACAAACATCCTTTTGTTATGTACAAACATCATTATGTGGTGTGCAAACTTCGTTATGATGATGTGATGACGTCACACTATCCGGGTCATTTGGAAAAATGGACGACATTAAACTAATTTTAAAAAACATTGATCTCCCAAATTTAGCAAATAACTTTGCGGAGGCAAATGTAAACAACGTTGATATTTGCAAAAGTTTAAGCGATGTAGATCTATCGAGGCTTGGAATCGCCACGATCGGCGATAGGATACGTTTTAGGGAAGAGCTTAGACGCAGTAAGTATGCTCACGTGCTCGTGTCTAGAAGACGAATTAATTTGATTTAAAGTTATAATTAATTAATGAAGTTTGAAGCATACATATTAACCTATAGATTAATGTTTACCAATTGCTTGACCAAAAACCTTGCGGGTTTTCACACATTTTATTGTAGAAAATGTTTTGAGAAATAGAAAGTGGATTGAGTTGTTTCCCTTTGCTGGACAAACGAAAAGGTCAAAGGGGGGGGGGGGCAATCTTTCCGATTATTTCCCTTCTTTGTGCTACCAAATATTTTGGCGTCCTTTGAAATTTCTTTAAATCTATTTTATTCCTCTAAATTACAAGTCTACATTTAGAAACCCATGCCCCACCCCACCCCCAAAGATGGACATAACTTTTGTAATATGGGTCTTGCCCTGCTACAGCTTGGGTTTTTCGGATGGGAGGTTGACTTGCACACGATGAGGAAGAAAAAATTCATACATGACTGTGCCCTGGTTTATTTCAATAACTATTTAATTAAAATTAAGCTGTTTTACAGGCATATAGCATTGTTTTGGAAAGGGGGGGGGGGCAGACTCATCCAAAAAATCTTGACAAGCAAAGTATACCTTAACTTTAATTTCACTTTTTATTTCCTTATTTTCAATTCAATTTTTTACATGGTCCCATAAAAAGGGGGGGGGGGCAACTCTATATTAATTCATTTTTTTGTATGTAAATTTCAGAAAAACCAAAGTGGCACCCCCCCTCCCGATGCTACGTACCTGGTTTTTACAATACTCACAGACTTGAAATTAATATATTCTTTTAACCAAACTGAAGAATGACTTGGCAAAAAACGATCACACCGGAAATCAACCTTTCTATCAAATTGAAAGTATAAATGGCATTGGATTAAAAATCATTTAAATTCGCGATAATTGACACTAAACAACAACAAAGAAGTTTAATTTCATTTACACAACTATGGCAGACTGCATGTCACAGTAGTATGTACAATTTAGATAATTTTATTTTAATACAGACCTATTCAATTTACCTGTATTTTGAGATGGCCCATAAAAAGAACCAGATGATAGATTTTCTTAAAATTTCACAAATTTAGAAGAGTGGGTATATTTTACTTTTGGTTAAAAATAAAGGGTTTTGCTCTTGTAGTTTTTACAAACATAGGTTTAAATATATTGTTTCAACTGTGTTTAATCTTAATAAAACTATTATAGTACGTGTGATTTAAAGTTTTAAACAATAAATATAAGCATTACCGGTACATATTGATTGTTCTGTATACAAAGCGATTTTAAATTGATCATTGAGATACATGTATGTCATTTATGTGAAAAATTCAACATGTTACCACTCATGCATCTGATCTGCATGGGGTTAAGGTCACTTCATCATCAATGGGACGGCGGGGGGTTGGGGTTCCAATCCCTACATGTGGTTAATATACACATGTAATAAAAAGTATCTCAATTGTTTTGTACAACAATGTTTCACTTTTTACAGTATCACTTCCATCTCAGAACAATCAGCATAACCAGCATGAAATACGAGCTTTATTCAGACCAGTGAGGGGTACATCTACATCAGGAAGAATTAAAAAGCAGAAGAAAAGAAGAACATGGACCTGTGAATTTATTTGTCTGAGTGAAACAGATGCGATGAAAGTCCCAACAAGAGAGGAAAAACTTGCACTAGTTAAAGCGGGACTTGGCTCCAAAAAGATCCAATTTAATGCAGATGATACAGAGGAGCTATTTCAGCAGAAATTGATTGGTGAGGATGGGTTCAGTAAGCTGAGTGACTGTGGTGGGTTTGAAATAATGAGATGTATAAGTAATTGTAGAAACCTAGAAGTTATTTCTTGTAGAAGAACCCCAGAAGTTATGAAGTCCTTTGTGGGATGTCAAAGTAAACTTTACATCAGACCCATACAACGTGCATTGTCTCTTGAGGCCGACAATTCTTTGTTAACAGAAGCTTCTGCTACCATTACAGAAAAATGTTGTCACTGTGAACAAATAATACCAATAGATGAACTCAGAGACCATGTTTACACTTGTGTGCGAGAAAAGGAACTCTGTTCAGATCAGATTATGAATATTGTGATAGAGTGCTCCTCGCCCCATGAATCTCAATATTATTCAGATGATCTCCCTGATCCTGAATTTGACATTTATAATGCTGCCCTTACAGCTACAAATAATACTGATCAATTAACTAATTCTGCAATCCCAGTACCTAGATCCAATGAGACAGTACCAGTTTTAGAGCCACCAGTTATTCCATCCAGTTCAATTGCATCAACAGCAGAAAACTCAGCGGAAACGTCGAGAACGGAAGCTAGGACAGAATCATACATACAGGAACCTAATGCAGACTTGGTGGGATCAACAGGAAATTCGGATTCATGGAAATATGAAACTATTTCAAATATAATTAAATTTTGCTCAGAAAAAAAGATTGAGGATCCTATTGAAATTTTGAAAATTGCGCAAGATAAAATTATTAAAGGCAGAAAACTGGAACTAGAATCTGAAAGTGGAACAATAGAAGGAGCGACCAATTTTATTTTGGTGGACAGAGAGAACCTGTTAGAGACAGCATTTGTTGAAATAAAAGAGATTGTTGATCTCAGAAATACATTGGAAGTCCAATTTTATGAAGAAGTAAGATAATTATTATTTTGTTACTGGGGATTTTAATGACTCTTCTATCTCTATTTAATATTTCACAATAATGTTACCTATGCTTATTTGAATGTTTTCAAATCCCCTTTACACTGTGCATGATTTTAATAAATGTCTAGATGCAATTTTACAAATAGATGTACTTATAGCTTACAAAACTTATGGTCCCAACTGTAAAATATTAATATACTTCATAGAAAATAGAAATCCTTCATATGATATGTAAAATTAACATTATTCTAGAATTTAGGTACATTCGTACCGTTTTACCAGTTTTACAGTAGTGTACAATTAAGCATAGATGTATAAAAAAACCACATGCATATATATCTTGTTTACAGAATGCTGTTGACCTTGGTGGGCCTCGCAGAGAATTTTTTACATTGGTATTGAGGCAGATACAAGAACATTACTTTGATCCTGTTCGGGAATACTCAGACAATTATGAAATAGTTGGAAAGATATTGGGTAAGAGATTACATGTGTTGACTAAAGTGAGGGGTATGTATGATAGCAGACAAAAATTTCTGAATTTGTGCATAGAAAAAGCATATACTGAATTATTTTTGCCCCATGTTTATTTTTGTCCTTCTTTACATATACTTGCATTCAGTTTCGCCCGTTTTGAATTCACCTAAGAACAGTTAACATTGTTATTTGAAGGAGATACATGTATATAAAATAAAGTTGAGACATTTGAATTGCCCATGCAGTCTTAATTTTACTTTTTACATGGGCGAAAGAGGCAAAAGTACTAAACAGGGGCAAATTTTTTCCCTATATCATATGAAGTATACATGTATATATATATTTTTTTATATATATTTAACAATAGTGAATTGTTTTGAACTTGTAATCAGCTTGACAGTCGATTGGAAATGTGAAAAGATGTATGTTTGCATTTTTTCAAGCTTTAAGTATGCTCCAAAGTGGACCTTTGCCAAGAGTGCTATCAGCCAGTTTAGTTGAGGAGGTGTTTAACAATTCTTCACCAAGGGCATTTGTGCATGATTTACGAAGAGGACTGGATGCATTATGTTTATATGAGGTAACATTGATTGACAATCAAAACCACTCGTCCCTAATGATATAATCTCATTGTGTTTACCAGTAAGGCCTAAGAAAAAAAATTGTTGGTTTCCGCTTTCCCGACCGACCCTAGCTTTTACCCCCGGACTCAAAACTTTTTTGAAGGATTTTTGATGGAAAATCGTTTATTTTCGTTTTTATCCGATTTGGAAAAAAATTACTCAAAATTTTGGTCACAAAAACGCTTGAAGCAGTTACTCTTCTCAAATCAGTGTAACTCAAACATTTTGTTTCAAAATGGCTGTATGTTTCCATATGTGTTGTAGATTTTAATAATGCTCTCATCGTCGGCAAATATCATTTTTGTGTTTTCTTAAGACCAGCTTAATAGTCAAAAATGATATTAAAAGTATTTCTCATTTTATACCATTCAGCAGTGTCAGTGTATCTAACCGGCATTTATGGATACTCTAATATTAAAGGAAAAAAAAAATTGAAAAAATAAAAAAAAATTCCGACTGACCGACCCTACTTTTTTTCAGCATGAAAGAGGAAACAAACTATTTTTTTTTGTTAGGCCTAACTGTAATTTTGGCAGTTATAAATGAATAACGAAAGAGCTGTGCTTAATGAGGAAACGATACTAGATGTATTAATTTTAGTGAAAGATGATAATAATTTATTGTTTGTTAGGATTTCATCAACATATGATTTTATGGACCTTTATTCCAAAATATAGCCAAATGTCTCCTGGTCCACACACACACACACACACACACATTATCTTTTTGCCTATAAACTTAGAAAGAAAATAAAATTCCATATATTTATACCCCCGCTCCATAGGAGAAGGGGGTATACTGTTTTACCCTTGTGTGTCTGTCTGTCCTTCTGTCTGTCCGTCCATAACAAAACTTTCTGTCGCATTTATCTCAGCAACTATTTATCGCAGATCTATGCCAACTTTCTGTAAAATGTCGACTTTGCTTATTTTGCATATTCACATCAGAGCGGGGTATCACTAGTGAGCATTGGCTCACAGATATCTTGTTTAAATTAAAATGTGAATACTGTTTAATACCTGGTACTTTTTTACATCTTTTTAAAGAGCTCTTCTTCTAAAGGACAATATTTTTCACTCGAAAATGGCCACAGCTCAAGATCTCATAAAAGTTAAAATTATATATACATGTATTAGTAACTAGTGTTTTTTAAGGGTCCTCCACACCCTTGGGAAAAGTTCTGCACAGATTTACTGAACTCCTAAATTACTTAAAAATATAGATTTCTAGCATGTGTTTGACTCAAAAATGACAGAAAGCCATTTTAATTTTGGGAGAAAAACCAACTTTAAAAATTTATCACTAAATTTCAGTAAATTCATGGAAAAATTTTCCTACAGTATTCAAACACAAAACATGCAGTAGTTTGCAGCTGCAACCATTGTGCTATAGAGATGGATAACAAAATTGGCAATTATATAACACAGTTTCACAAAGGGTCAAATTCGCATTTTGTGGTGTCCTGTCATAAAAAGTAGAAGCCACGGGTAGCGAGGATTCTTAAAGCTGAACACCGCTTGTAAAACTTAAAGCTGAACACCGCTCGTAAAAAGGCACTGTTTGCCATATTTTTCCATCATCACCGCTTCCCTACAACCCCTATATGAGCTGCACACCTCTTAACAGTTTTTAGAAATTTCACTGTAGAAGTCTCACCTGTGCTGTGTTAATCGGTCGTGGTGAAATTTTACACACTTTTTTAAAGCCAAGAGAATACCAGCATCAAATAAACAGGTCAATGCATTATTGCAAACAGAATACGCATATAAAATGAGAAGAAATTGCATAAAACCCAAAGACCATGAAATGAATACTACACGTCGGCCACAAGTTTCAGGTTTGCAATCGGCTGTAACAAAATTGAAGAGTTTATATACCTGTGTGAAAGTGCCTGTTCATGAGCAGTGTTCAGCATTAAGAAGTATTTGCTATTTTGAATGGTCAGTTTGTCATTACACTTCCACTTGTTTTTAACAGCTGGCTTGTCATCTTCCAACATTTATCCATCTTTTTACACCTCGGGATCGATAGAAAATTACATTAAAGCTGCTTACAAGCACAATTAAACCACAGTTTTCTCCAGAAGGAAGTAATAGAAGACAAAAAGAAAGCAAAATTTATGCAAAATATGTGAAATATTTGAGAGAGGCTGCAAGTAAGTACAAATACAAGATATTTGATGTACCGTAGGAGTACATGTATTACTGGTACATGTATATTGTATAGGGGGAAATATTTGCCCTTGTTTGATTTACTACCGGTGTTTGCACTCATTTACAGTGAACTACATGGAAGCGTTTAATAGGTGTTAACTCCAGAACTTCTAACTTTTCTTATTTACCCATTAAACATATTCTCTCTCTCTCTCTCTCCTTCTCTCTCTCTCAACTCCGCCTTCTACGATCCGATTGGACAAGGGTCAGTCAAAACATTATGTTGAAACTTTTTTGGAGTTGCCGCCTATTAAGCGTTTCTACGTAGTTCGCTATACAGTCAGAATGTTAAAAACAAGCAACTGTTTGCAGTTAATATACATGTATTAGTAAAACCATGAATATAACATATATATACATGTCGCTCTCGAGCGCTAGCAACTTTTACTGGAATACGCATGCTCGACTTCAAGGTAGGGCATTGTGGGAATACTACTGTAGATAAACTGTACCATGTCAATTTCGTTTTTATCATCTACATATGTTCTGAAATTTTGTATTTTGATGTAAATGCCAAAAAGTAACAGTATCTTAGGTCTTATAATACATTAAACAATTTAAAAAAAAAAACAGCTTTTTTTAACAACCTTCAATCTTGGAAAACAACATCGGATATTTTTTCCGAGCTTGTCTGAAAGGCCTGAGAATATACGATTGCTCCAAAACAGTACCAGTGGTTCTACTGATCCCGTATTTTTTTTTATCAGAAAATTGGAAGTATTTTCAGTAAATACAGAATGATTAAAGCACAGTTAATGAGTTATCCCATTGCCGATGTCAAACCCACTCTAAATTCACCACCCCACCCAAAACACAACTACAGTGCATTCCTACTAATATTTAATCGATTCAAAAAATTAAACCAATGGTTTAGAAGTCTTCTTTTGTGTTTTATTATGGCTACAGCACTAGCTTACCAATCTTTTTAAAAGACAAGCTTGTGATCTCTTTAATGTTGAACTTCAACTGCCTTTAAGGTAAGTTATTAGGTCCCAGGTCTGTAGGCACCCTACAGTGATCACTTCGCCCTTCCATCCATCAGAGATCTCTTGTTGGGAGCATATCATCTCTCCCCTTGGCCAAATCTTACTTATACTTCATCCACAGAAAGCCTTTGGGTAGAGGATGTGCAATTACCTTAAACCATGTTTCTAGGTCTAAGGTTAAGGTCATGGCAGAATTATATGCAAAAAAGCTGAAACTTGTATGGAAGCATCATCATGTACCCAAGTGTAGATTCAAGTTTGTTCAAATTGTGACCCCCAGGGGTAGGGTGGGGCCACAATGGGGGTTTGTATTTTACATAGGGATTTATAGAAAAAAATCAAAATTCTCTTCAAGTCTTATCATCCTTTTCTCTATTACATTATGTATTTGAGTGGGACCATTTGAGATGTTCACTATTTCAATAATATCTACTTTGTTTTGCTCTACTGAGCTGTAGCCTTAAAGCAGCTTTTCTCATCTAAAGTTGTCTTGCGTCTGTAGTCATTAGCACTGTATGGTGTTATCTTTATCATACTAGTTATTGTTGTATGGTGCAGTTATTTACAGTTATTTAACTGCTTTCCAGTAGGAAATAAATTTCATTTTATTAGAATTTTGTAAATAACAAAACCCATGTTCTTGTTTTTTAGGTGGTAGACGTGGGGATGTTACTCTTGCAAAAATTCTTCGGTTTTGCACTGGATCAGAAGAGGAACCACCACTTGGTTACCAGATTCAGCCAACAATGGAATTTGTCGAAAGACAATCATTCCTGCCAACAGGAAATACATGCATCAACAAAATGCAATTAACCATACCTGTAAATGAGGAGCCAACAGAAGATGCACTGTTCAACTTTTTTGACTTTGCGTTTTGCAATTCGTACTTTGGTTTACAATGATTAAGTGAGCTTTTCAGACCACGCAATGTTGTCCGCCTGTCCATGGCAACTTTTTATACACACTCTCTGTAGGAGAGGGGGTATACTGTTTTACCCTTGTGTGTCTGTCTGTCTGTTTGTCCTTCAGTCTGTCTATAACAGAAATTTCGGTTGCATTTTTCTCAGCAACTATTCATTGCAGGGGCTTGAAATTTTAACGCACTATTTGTTTAGGCATGCCATATGTTGGGATCTAGTTTTGTACCAATCTTACATCAACTTCCTGTTAAATGACAACATTTTTTATTTTAAGCCAAAATTTTCAAACAAATTTTCCTCAAAGATTACACAGCAACTTTTCATTGCAGATGCTTAACCTTAACACAGGCTTTGATAAGGCATGTTATATGATGGAATTCGTTTTTGTACCAATTGGACATCAATTTCCTGTTAAATGATGACTTTGTGTATACGTTTAGCCCACCGGTAAATTTTATTTTTGTCAAAGATTTCTCAGCAACTTCCGGTATTCATCGCAGATGCGTGAAATATTAAGACATTCAAGTTTGTTTAGGCATGCCATATGGAGTGAATTAGTTTTTTATCATAAGTCAACTTTCTGTTAAATGTTGACTTTTCTTTTTTTGCATATACACATCAGATCGGGGGTATTACTAGTGAGCATTGGTTCACGGATATCTTGTTCATTTTCAAAGATTACTTGTTTTATAGCCTTCCACATAAAAAATGAAACTGAATATTATAAAAGCTTGATTATTAAAGGCATGCAGGTCTCTTTAAAATTACCAAAATTTTGCAATTTTGATCCCTGCCGCTAAGGTATAGATAAGTTGAGATTCCTCAGATTCTTGAACCCCACCCCAAGCCCATTTTTACAGTTTTAATTTTAATAAAAACATTAATATTTGTATGAACTGTGTCATGTTAAAGTTTGTCCTTGGACTGTGTCATGTTAAAATTGGTTCTTAGACTTCTTGTTTTGAATAGAAACTTAAATATTTGTATGAACTCTGTCATGATAAAGTTGGTCCTCGGACTTTTTGTTTCAAATAGAAACTTTACTATTTGTATGAACTCTTGTCATGTTAAGTTGGTCCTTGGACTGTGTAATGTTAAGTTTGTCCTTGGACTTCTTGTTTTGAATAGATACTTTAATATCTGTTTTGAACTCTGTCATGATAAAGTTGGTCCTCTGACTTTTTGTTTCAAATAGAAACTTTAATATTTGTATGAACTCTTGTCATGTTAAGTTGGTCCTTGGACTGTGTCATGTTAAGTATGTCATTGGACTGTGTCATGTTAAGTTGGTCCTTGGACTGTGTCATGTTAAAGTTGGTTCTTGGAATTCTTGTTTTGAATAGATATACTTTAAGATTTGTATGAACTGTCTCATAAGTTTGCTCATGAACTTCTTGTTTTGAATAGAAACTTTATCAGGATTTCTAAACATTGACTTAAATGAAAGTTTGTGTGGTAAATGTATATTTTGTTAAAGGAATATCAGCAAAAAGTTAAATATCTTAAAGTTTTGTACTGATGACATGTTTGTCAAATTGTTTCCTGTACATTTCTGATTTTTAGCTCACCAAGACGAAGTGTGGGGGGGGGGGGGGGGGGGGGGGTGTTGGGGGGAGCTTATGCTACACACCTGACTACGTTGTTTAATGTTTTTGGTGCAGCTCCTATATCTAAGTCATTACTTGTCCTACCTTCACCAAACTTGCATGGATGGTACATCTTAACCTACTTAAATACTTTATAGACTTAAAATATCATATTAGAATATGTCAGGCTTCACAGGATTTGATCACGTGACCAACCAACTTCGTATCCGGTGAACATTTTAAATTGCTGTTTATTTCTCTCTTATATATATATATATATATATATATATATATATATATATATATATATATATATACAATGTGTATATATATATATATATGTGCACACACAATGGTATTTAATCATATTATGAATATTTTATCATATAACATAACTTTTTGGTATAATATGATTCAGTTTTGTATTTTATCATTATGAAATTGTATAATATGATCTGTTATTATATGATTGTATCAGATTGTTTGATATTTTACAAGTATATAATATAATTAGGCATGCCAAGCCAATTTTAAAATGGTATTATGAGATTAAAATCTTTGTATATTTCAATTCTGTTACCTGCTATTAAGCTTAAAAATTCATTGTTTTTGAAAAATTCCAACATTATATATTTTTAAAATATTTTTGAAGTTTGCACTTTTAACATATACAATTGAATTTTTACATATAAAATGTCACCTCCATTTTCATACCTTTAAACCACTGAAATTTTTTTTTTGTTAACACAAAACTCAAGAGAATTGATAAAAGAACAATGTCCAGTGTGAAATTTTCATTAAACATACAATTTTATTAATTATAATTAACAATGAAATGAAAATTGTTAGTTTATTTTGGTCGATCAGCTAGATCTCTGGCCCCCATGCAATGTCTGTAAATAGAATTAAAAAAATATTAATTTATGTGATATTTGCATATCAATAAAATGAATAAATAAACAAGATATCTCAGTAATACTATTTACTAATACATAATTACCTGTTTAGAAATGAATCAGAACAGTATACAGAAGTCTTAACTCGGGAACCATGAAATCTCTGCTAACATGTCTGAAACCAAGCAAAAGTAAATTTTGTAAGATATTTTAAATTTTTAACAAATTGTATGATTAATGGACTGATGAAATGTATTGCTTTAATAAATTGAAATGTTTAAGTTTTATTTTCAGTGATGAAGAGTAAATGCAATTCTCATAATTATCATACAGTGTATTATTAATACTAGCACCAATATAGAAATGTGAAGTCTGAATTGAAAAAAAAAACAACCCACAACTATAAGAACAAAACAAAGAAGACAAGCCTGCAACTTCTATCAGTTTTCAATAGTACATATGATAAATAATTAAAAACAAAATGTTTTTTAGTAAAAAAGAAATAAAATTTTAGTATTCCATGAAGTATGAAGTTCACAACTGTAAAGGTCTTTTCCAAAACTTTCAACAACAGAAAAACAACCGAAATGCCATACATTCAACTGATACCTCTGGTATAATCTCTAAATCACCCTTTTTATAATCATCCAAAAGTTTGTAAGTGTACACACACTTTGTAATTCCATCTTCTGCCACATCATTATCATACACAATGTTATAGAAGTTCACAAAACCTGGCACAACACTTATAACCCTTCCTATGTAATTGCCATTTGAAAATCTATGTTTAACCCTTTTCCCAACCAATAATGGAGTCCTAATTCTTTGTGGTTCAGTATCTGGGCCATGATAAGCAGCATCTATAAGCTTCAGCAAGTTTTCTCTCAATACAGAAATAGGATGCTTTTTACCTTTAGAGCTAAACTTAAATACCTCTTTGTTTTCATGTTTTTGCTTCAACATCTTTTGTCTAAATCGAAGTTGAGCCTCAAGTGCTTTCCTTTTCTCATTCTCCTTCTCAATCTCACCAAGTGCTGCATCAACTCTTTCCCTCGACTGCCAAAGCCCATAATATGCTATTTCATTTGTTTGTTTTTCCCGCTGTGCAAGTAAATTTTGCTCCTTTTTAGCAAGAGCAACCTTTTTTTCTTCTAAAAGCTGTCTTCGCTTTAAAACAATATCATGGCACCGCTCTTTAAATTGTGCTCTAAGCTCCCTTCCTTCCGAAATACCCTTACTTATCATCTCGTGTTTTTCTTGATCTGGTAAAGAATCTAACCATTTGGATGTTTTGTTAAATGAAAACATGATGAATGCCTCATTTGTTATGGTTGATGCGTTTGGGCGAAAACTTATAAAGTTGTCTAACATTCCAAACACTCTCTCACTCATTTTATTGTGTGGAACAACAGATTTGCTTTGATCTTTGAGTTTATCAGAAGGGTTATTGTATGCTCCTCCAGGTAAATGTTCTCTTAAGGCGCCAGAAACAAGTTTATGGAAGCCACAAAACAGCAATTGGGCAAGCTGAATAGCAATATGATCAAATTCATCATTTGGTTTCACTAGTTCTTCATAAAGTTTGTCTTTAACAATTAAACTCTCTTCAAATGGGTACTCATCTCCATTCACAAATCCTGATGCATCTGTGCTCTGTCTTTCAAGGTATACAGTAAGGCTTTCAAAATATGTGTTAAGATCTAAAATATTGAGGTTCTTTTCAATAATTCTCCAAAACGGTGCAGTTATCAATTTTGATATTAATCCCAACACCTTGCAGGCAGCAAGGAAAACTGGATTCTTAATTAAATGAGCAATTATCTTGTGCAGATTGTTTGTAACTCCATGAACATTGTTTAGAAATGTACTGATTGTCTCTCTGTGGTAGTAAACTACCTCAGCAATAAAAAAGATTACATTGAACCTGTTTCCCCGGAATGGAATAAATAATACTTTTTTATCCCTTGAACTGCAATAAACTTTGAATTCTGCAAATGCACCACATTTCTCATCGCCTCCACAAGAGAAACATTTTGAGCAACATCTCATTAAAGTTAATGTTTTAGCCTCGCTTTTTGAAAAATAACATTCACTTTCCTGGTCAGTTTCAGGATCTTCAACAACATTAGATTCAGAATTTCCTTGTTCATCTTCAAACTTTTTGAGAATAGGTGATGTGCACTCTGCCATATTTACAAGTAGATGAAGTGCACAAAAGAAGTTATTAACTTTGCTGCACATGAGTTTTTGTTCATTACTGAGTACTTCCCAGTCCTTTTTAACAATAGACAAAATTTCCGATTTATACTGCTGCAAAAGTTCTGTGAATGATATGTTTACTTTAGCCCTATCAGACATGAAACTTTGGATGTTGCTTATGATTGTATGACCAACTGATACATCTTCATTGATTATCATTTCCTCACAAGCAGATGATATGTCGTTGAGAATTTCTTTGAAAGTGTCCAGTGTTGTTGAGGCTGCTTTATTATGCATGTCTCTTAGTCCCAGGCAAAAGACCTCTTTTTCTTCATTGCTTGCAAGGAATGTTTGGTAAGTCTTGCCTTTCTTTCTCGTTTCATCTCCATACAAACAAAGGTTTTTCTGTTGTCCCAGTTTCACACCAATGTGTTTTTGTCCGATTGCTACCTTTTCACACACAATGTTGTCTACTGTTTGTCTTGATGGCAATTTATTAGCTACTTTGTTTCCTAACTTTAAAACGCTTTCAATAACTGATGGGATGTTTTTAGTGGCAACATTAAGAGAGGTCAATTTCATTATACATTCTCTAACCTTGGGGGTGTATGATCCAGAATCTTCATCAAATATTTTCATTTCAACATCATCATCCAATAAATTCAACAAATAATCTCTTTCCTGTTCCAGTGCTTTTATATCACTTTTCAACTTCAATAATTCTTTTGCAGAGTCATCATTACCCTCTGGTTTTGTCTCGTGAGGAACAGATTGTAGTTTTGTAAGCTCAGTCTGCATAGTTTTATATTCAGACAACAATTCCTTACATCTTTCTTTTTCTTTTGTAAGCAAATATGAGCAATCTCTCTCCAGTTTTTGATACTTTTTAGCCGTTTTTATTTTTAATTCATCTCGTTTTCTTTTTCTCATTAGTAGTAAATTCTCATACCTAAGTTTTCTTGTTTTTGCTTTCCATTCATCAACCTCTTTTTTTCTTTTTTTTTCTTTTTCTGTTATTTCTTTTAATTTATTTTGCTGTAAATGTTTTGACGCCTCTATTTCTTCTTCACAGAGAAGTTCTCTATGCTTAATTTTTTCATTTTGTTCTTTTAATGTGTTGCTCAAAGACATCAATGTTAAATTAACTGCTTCAGACTCGAATTGTGCCATAATTGGCTTTTTAACACCTCGTGTTACTGTCCCTACAGGAATTTCAAAATTTAAAGCTTCAAAATCGGTTCTGTATTTCCCCTTTTTTTTCTTTAAGTTTTCATTTGTGCGTCTTAATTTCCTTACTAAAGCATCTGCATTAATAATTTCATTTTCTCCTATATAGTCTTTAAAAATTTGGTCAATTTTACATAGAGGAACATTGTCATTTTTCATTTTTTCAAACATGTTTACGGCATCTTTATTGGTTATGAGTGGCATTTTTTTTGGGGGGGGGGGGGGTGTTATTTAACAGATATCATTACAGTCATCCAGAATTGTCATTTTTCCTCCTCGATTTTCAATTAAAGCCCTATTTATTTCAAAAATGCTGCTTGGGATATCTAATAGTCCAATGAGTTTCTTTTCACGTTTGAAAAAAATTTCGTCCGTGATATCTTCTATCAAAGTTTCAATGAACTCTGTTTCCTGATACAGGTAGTCTTCTACCTTTATTTCAAAAATATCTCTAGCTTTTAGATAGTTGTTATCATCATAAATCTCTTTAACAAATTTGTCAAAAATGCTCAGTAATTTTCTGGCATTATCTGAACATGTTTTGCTGGCTAAACGGCCATCCAAAATTTTCCTGACAAAGGAAAGTTTAGGAACACAAAACCCCGCTCTTTGCCTTTCAAGTACCTCACAAAGATGAGAACTCTTTGACATACTCTTGATCTGTTGAAAGTAGTAAATGAATGCCATTACAATATGTAAATCGCCTACCATAATCAATTCAATATACATTTCGAATTTCCTCTGTTGACATATCGAAATTAACGTTAAAATCTTATTATCTGATCGAAGATAATCCGTAATAAGAACAATTTCAATAATATGGTTTCAAAATAACTTTAAATACAAGCATAAACTACGCTATATATCTTTGAAAATGAAATAAAAGGTGAAAATCAGTGTGAAATATGGGAGCCGCCATTTTTGAACGGAAACGAGGCTATCAACACACCACATATTATTTCGACAAAATATACATATTGTCGTGCATTCTTTCATCATTTCTTATAATAATTAACGACATAAAGTATGATATATTTTACCTATCATAGTTAAAAGGTTGCCTTTGCATTTAAAAAGACAAAACACACTTACCGCTCTCTTTCAGCTTATTTTTCTTTGATAAAAACACGTGTTTCTCCAGAAGTAGAGAGAAAGGCATGCGCTTGGATCATTTCGTAAACTGGTTCCTTTAACATTCGGAATATATCGTACGTTTTCTTCGAGTTGTAAGCCGTAAAAGACAACAACCCTCATGCCTAAAATACGCATGACGTCAGAGACATATAAAAAATAGAGAAGATCGAGTTACGGCCCTTTGCTTTGGCATGCCTAATATAATGCAATGTATTTTAAATTCTATCGTTTGATACCAAACAATAAAAATCATCTGATACAATATACGTGATACAGAAGAGTATCACATAATAAAATATCATATTGTATGATGACATTATACATTTTCGTATGATATAATAAAGGCGATCTCATAAAGGTGACCCTTCATCTCGGTGAGCTATGTAAAGTTTGATTACCTATGTTTATTTTTTCAAACCAAGAAGGAATGACATTTTTTTCTATCAAAAAGCAGTATAATAAAAACAAATCTCAAATCTTTGTTCATCTTACTAATTTTATTGACCATCATGAAGAGTCATTGTAGTAGAGTCATGAATGGTAACTAAATAGCCCTTTTTTGTCATGATAAAAATCTGGTCATTCTTAGTCAATGGGCCAAGCAGATTAGGAAAAAAGATACACTAGTCTTGCAGACAGTGGCAAGTGAATTTACATTGTATATCATATTGTTAAGCTGTTGTTTCTTTCGACAATTTCCACAGCCTTTTGGAAAATATCAATTCCATAGTTAGCAGAATGCCAATTAAATGGACAATGTTGTTGCAATTCTTGTAGAGTGTCATTTGTTACTGCATATGAAGGCGGATCAAACACAGGCCTGGGATTAACATTGTGAAGATATTGAACATCAGTATTATCTTCAATACCATACTGTTCCCAATCTAAATCTAAAACATCAATTGGATTATTGATAATGCCGGCTGCAAACAAATGCAATGGCGAGGTCTTAACAGTGCGTAATCTATGATTAGCCCATGCTTCTTTCCATATTTGAAGCTTTTCGTCTATCTTTTTCAGATACACATAATGTAAACAAAACATATGTATGTCATTCAAAATATCAAGCAGTTGTACGTCTTCCATATAGTAAAAAAGTTCATAGTAGTAGCAGAGAACTCCTTCATACACATCCCTCCACAGCCTCTCAATTCTTTGGTTGTGGACACTTTTTCCAGTTATCATGCTTCCTCTGTTTGGTCCTCGAGTTCTGACCATATATTCAGCGACAGCTTTGTTCTCAAGTCCTTTATCAGAGCGAACTCTTAAAGGCAAGCCATAGCTTCGAGTAGCACTTTGGAAACAACTGAAAATTGTTTCAGACTTATTGTTGTCTGTACAGTTAAGGAATGTGACAAACCTACTGAAGCCATCGATACCACCAACGATTATGAAATTCCATCTGATCAATTTGTGGTTTGTATCTATATGCCAAAGATGATTGACACCTTCGACATTGTAAACTCTTCTTTGTAATCTTCCTTTTATCCTGCTTTTTATGTTATCCCCATTTGTTCTATGTAAGCTCTCTCGCAGTCTTGCTCTTGTTACCTGTTTTAAAAACATCCAATTGTTTAACATGATATGAAACAGAATTCGAAGATTAAAAGAATTGGTATGTACAGCTGTTCCAGATCATGTCGTACAATTATTCAAGGAATAAGGAATCATTCTTTGAGTATTATGAGGTGATAATTTCGGTCGGGGCGTGGTCAAATCCAATAAAGCCCAGGGCTTTATGATGGATTTGACTACGCTCCGACCGAAATTATCACCTCATAATATTCAAAGAATGATTCCGTATTACTTATATTTATATTATTTCCAATTTGTACACTTTAAAACAACATTATTTTAAAACCACTATTTTTTATGTAGCACATGCTATGTATTACAATACCGTTTTTCGATTATGCTATAAGACACGCCCATTTGTGTCATTCATGTTTTGTGAAGTTATTGGGTTTTGGGGTTCAAAATTGATTCGTAATGTTATCACAGACAAAGACAGTTAAAAATGTAAACATTAATATATATATAAGTGGATTTTGTTTAATACAAAAGCTTTCTTTGTTGATTCATTCGGGCTTTGAAGGTAGCGAAATCATGTTAAAATGTCATTGGTTCGTGTAAGGAAACATTTGCAAAATGTAAATATAAAATAGTGAACTTTTTTTTTCAGTGTTAGATTCATATCAAAAAGCATATTTGCAAATTTAAATATTGAAAAAAGAGGAATTTCTCTTACCTGGACACCTTTTTGCCGAAGAATTTCTCTGACCATTGTTTCTCCACATTTCGGGAACTCTGTAGCAATTTCAGAAACTATTTGATCCAGCTCATGATCTAATATATCGTTATATTTTGATACAGAAAGATTGCATCGTCTCATCCTTCTGTATATTGTGCTCTCTGACACATTTAACATTTGAGAAATTTCAATGATTTTGAACTTAGATTCCAGCAAAAAGTCCAACACATCTTCTGGTATCAAGTACCCAGAATTTCTTTGTATCAAAAGATTGCTTCCATGGTGAATACAAGCCACTCTCAATTTCATCATGGCTGATCTATCAGCAACTCCTAAAATTTGCATTTCAACTTTTGAGAGTTTTGATACAATATCAGGTGTTACCTTTTCTTCTTGAAACTTTCTTGTTAAAGAGCCCAATCCGAGTTTTTCTAGAATAGTTTCCATGTCTAATTTCCAAAGACTACTAATCTTTATTTTCAAATAATGCAAAACGTACATCATATACGCAAAAATAGATGCACTATATGTAATAATCAAAGCACAGCAAATAATGCCAAATGTACACCCCACAATGACGAAAGTGCACCACAAAATGACATACATGTAAGCACACCACATGATGATATAGTCACACCAAAATATGACAATAGCACACCACATAAAGGAATAAGCACACTACATAATGATATAAATACACTACATTACGATAAAAGCACAACACGTAATAATATATGCACACTGCATAATAATAAAAGCACACTGCATAATGATTAAAGCACAACGCATAATGATATAAGCACACTACATAATGATAGAAGCACACTACATAACGATAAAAACACACCACATAATGATATAAGCACACCGTATAATGATTTAAGCACATCACGTAATGATGAAAGCACACCACATAACGATGTAAGCAGATAACGAATTTATTTTTGCCATAATAAGACAGTCCAGGCGTTCCATACTTCCCTGATCAAACTTTGTACCGTCCATGTTTCATATTTAAGTACGGTAAGACTCCCATATTTGTCCTCCTCCAAAACAAATCCCGTTTAAGTACCGCGAGCACAGTTCAATGTCAATTTCATATTCTGTTTTAAAGCAAAATTTGTGTTAAACTGTTTGATTAATAAATGATTATCACAATTTGCATCAATGGTAGTAAGTATACAAAAGAACTCCCTTGTGACTGGCTTACACCTCTTGGTTAACAGCGGATTCCTGGCCATTAGTTCTCTTCTGTCAGGGGAGAAATAAAATATGAAGGCCGGAAGATGGAGTTCTCTGTTACATTGTTCAATGTATGTTTATATTGCTAGATATAAGAAGACTCTTAGTATAATTATCCTGTTATATTGGAATTGATAGCTGGGATTTAAACTGATTATATCAAGCTCTTAATGCGGGATAATGGCTGGCCTCACTGACTTTATTCAAAGGTTTATAGAGATGTTCCTAAAGGTGAAAGTCCCGAAGCTTTCAATTTCTGATGAAGGTTTAATTTACCAGACTTTCATTGTTGTGTCAGGTTCGGTATTGCGGTAGTTTTATGCTCGTCGCTGCAATGACGTTGCATTTCTAGTTGTATTCCCTATATTCATAAGAAATACCCATTAAAGTTAATGACTGTCGCCAACATTAGGTTTTTCTCTTCAGTCGAACGACGTGTAAAGCAAATCTAAACCGAGTCATTCTTTTACATACAGTATATAGTTGTTCTCAACATTATATATCATATACTGAAATCGTTTAGTATGATTATCTAAATAACAAAAGCCTAACTATTGAAAGCATTCTCCTTTTTGTTGCTGATGGTTAATTATAATTATCAAATTTCTCGTCTCTGGATTTTTTGCCTTCCAAATCTGTATGCAATCCTTGCTCTGTTTGATTCTGGACTGTTTCTTACCTATCCTCTTTTTCCTATTAATAAGTTTTGTTTTTTGATACTCTACAAGTATTCTAAGCATTTTATTACGGATATTAAAAGTCAGGAAATTCATTTTTCATATGAATGTACAAAAATCATAAATAAATAAATGTAATGCAACTTTGGAATGACTAGATGAAGCATGGCATTGCTAAACATAGTTATTTGGTAACGTGATTTGTCTGGCATAGTGGAAAACATAGTCCAGCCAATTTCACTTAGTTTTAGTCCGATGCGGACTTAATCGACTCATTGAGTTCGTCACTGCGCTTGTTCAATTCTCGTACGTCATCGATGAGATTGCGTAGTTCTCGCTGTCGGATCTCGTTCTGTTTAAACGTCTTACGCAGCACGGATCGGCGCTTCCGCTCCAAAACCTCGGACTCGTCATGCACCGGCGTAGCATTATTAAAAACAATGGATGGCATGTCTACGACGATTTGTTTCCTCTGGGGATGAGATATTGTATCGCCATATATAGAAAACCCCTCTCCCTCCACCGGCGGCGTGACGTCATAGTCTCGGAATCCCTGACCGTTTAACGTCAGGTCGTCCGAAAATCTATTGATGTTTTGTTCTACCGGATGTTTCCGCGGAGACATGTCCCCTCCTCCCTCAGGATGGGATAATCTGGCTTTACCCTCTAACATAGTCAAACGTTTCTTTTTGTCGTGCTGAAAGCTGACGGGTTCCTGCCCCAGTCTGTCCTCCGGTAAATCGAACGAATCCTCGTCGTCTGAAGCGTTTGTAGGTGTATTCGTGGGAAGATAGTATATGCAGTATAACTCCTTCAGTTTGTCCAAATTTATTCTGTCTTTATCACTTAAACTTTCAAACTTAATTGCGTGAGCACGCAAGTCCAGCTCATCAGAGTCTGGTCTCACTAGTCGCCGTAGACGCGCTCCGTTATTACCCTTGTAAACGGCCTTGAATGGATTGACTTCTGGTTGATCTCTGCCCTCTCGTGACGGTACGGGCCGCCGTTTGTGGATCGGGGAACCATCCAACACCAGTTCTTTGCTCTTTGCGATTGACTTGCGTCCTATGTTAGGGATACTCGATGTCGGCTGGACGATTGTTTGCGGTATCCTCTGGAGATTTGATCGTATATTGTCATCCAGCAATCGCTGGGACGCCATAGCCTTGTCTGAAAGCTGTGGACTTCTGGACAGTTTGTAAGTTTGTGGTTCTAGGATCTGTTTTCCCTCTAGCGGGGATATATGTGGAGGAGATTTCTTTGGTCTCATTTTCTGGAAATGTTCAATGGTGGTCACAAGAGATCGACGGGTGTCCGGCGGGTACTCCTTCGGCCTACTCCGCGCAAGCGCATTGTCTTTACCATACTGACGCATGCGCAACCTGTCTAGTGCGTTGGCTAGGTGGTTTTGTTCCTGTAGAATAAGTTCCTCCCGTAGAGTGGAGAGCTTCTTTAGATAGTCCGCGTGGTGCTGGTAAGACGACCTGTTATCCTCGAACCAGCTGGGCATGGTCCGGGAGCGCCGATGGTCCATGCTGGTTCGCTCCATCAGTCTACAACAACAAAAGAAAAATTATATCATGATTTTAAAAATATATTACAGTATAACTGCGCAGTTTGCCTATTCTGGTTCGTTCTATCAGCCTACAACAAGAGAATTGATACTAGTATAGTCTATTATCCGCCCATACTAGTACATCCCATCATTCTACATCAAGTTTACAACCACAAAGATGACATTAGTACATTCCAAAGCCCCCTTATGCGAGTATGTTCTATTAGTTTACAGCTACAGTCCCCCATAATACTGTTGTTCTGCTAAAAAGATAATCATGACATAGGTATGGTCCATAGTCTGTACATGCTACTGTGTTCCATCGGTCTGTAACAACAACTGTAATATTAGTCCAAATAAGAGTAAAACCATGCCAGTGAATTCCATCAAGCCCCAAACGTTTTTAGCGGTCTATTACAGAGATGTCAAAATTTGACAGAAATTTTGGCGCACTTTACATTCTTGTAAAGATCCATTGCCCAACAAGAAGAACAAAAATGAATAAGTTTTTTTTGTTTATCAATAATGAAGGTTTAAAGTAAAATCAATACTTCCCGCAAGATTAAAGCTAAAAATGGAAATTTTAAACACCTACCAAAAGTTAAAATTCAGAGGAAAATCTAACATAAAATCCCCACACAAAAGATATACGAATGTACAGGTATGTACAGGTATGTCATGATTCAGAGAATGTGTGTTCTCTAGCTGGATTTCAAACTTTTACTACAACAACCACTTCAGTCCTGTTCCGACCATTTGTTTGATAAACGGGCCCGTCTTGTAAGAGAAACATCTTCAACGGACTCAACCATTTGTCAAACACAAGAGACAAAACAGAGAAATCAATACAGAAATTGCAAGGTCGTGTTCAATACAATTACATACTTAAGACATACTGAAAATTACCACAGGACAAAACATTTATATAATTCAATATATGCCACAAACCTGGGCAGGTGAATATCCGATTCCGATGAAAACCGGAAGCATTCTCTATTTCTCATGTTCCTGCTAGAAAATCGAGAAACTTTGGGCCTCGCAAAGAATTGAAGGTTTACTCTAAATTGAATCTCCAGAATTCGGTAGAACAATAAAGGTAACACAAAAAAGGTTCATTATAATCCGAGTCCTACGCAGCGGCACATAAATCTCGCCCAAGTATCTGCTCCAGAAACACTTCTAACTTTAAATGTTTAGACAACAGGGGAAAAAGAAAATGAAAACACATGCATACATCTAGATCGATCACAGATATTGAAATGAAGTATTTAATGTTTATTCTGTAAGAGAGGTTAAAAGGTTTTTTCTTGGTTCGCCCGCTCCTTTATTTCCTATTGCCACTTAATTACACATACTCAGCACGGTTTCCTTGGCAGTCAAAGTTTAATTACTGCGACAGGTGAGCAATATAAAACCGGACATTCCAAATATCCAACAGCTCCACCACAGGACCATAGAGACGTTCTAAACTACCATTCAGTTATTACAGCATGCTTTCAGATCCAATGAACTGTTCTAATCTTTGTTGCAGCAGTCGTTTTTAACCAAAGACCTGGCCGGTTTCTATCTAGCAGTTGATGGTCGTTAGTTATAACGGTTCACTCGAATCTACGACCGAATTATACCGGGATCCTTCAGCTCGAACAGTCACTGGATGTTTAAGGAAATAAAAGCAAATTCTATAGCAGGTGCAGTAACGTGTATTCGAGAGCTTAATTAAAGTTCTCTGATCTGTTCATATTTACATTTCTTTCTACTTTCAGCTCTCAAACGATATTTGTGACAAGTTCCAAGCAGTAATTTATAATAGTCATCACTGCGAGTAGATTTTTGCATCATTAAGGACTGCGACACAGCAATCTCGCCCAATAAATAAAAAAGGGGGAAAATGATATTGCAAACGGAGAGATGTTATCAAAGTAAAGTGGAAAGGGAGGGGGGTGTTGCAGACTTCTAGGTCTTTCGCTGGGTCTATTGACCGATCTAATAATTGTTTTGTGTCGCCGTATCGGATGCCTGGAGACTAACGATCCTGCACCGGAAGTTAGGTAACACTGGATACCTTAACAATGCCATGACCGACAATACGTCCTGAAAACACGTAACATATCGGTCCTTAACTAGATCTTAACTAGATGTTGCTTCGATCAGGCCGCGCTCCCAGACAAATAAGAACCGAAATTGGAAATAGCACCACTTATCTGAAAATCCTTGAATGTTCAATAAATTTAACCAAACTGCACATTGCACACCGGAAGTGGGTCAAAGAATTTAATTGTTCTGCAGTATTCAAAACTTTTCTTTTTATTGAAAATGAATAATCGTATCGCGATTTGAACCACATAATACACATACATAAAGCAATCAAGTTAATCAGGGCGAAATTCCAAAACGTTTAATTCCCTTCATTTTCAGCTTTAAAAATCAAATGCATAAAATTCGAAGAATTGTAGGATTTATCATTTGCATGTACAAAGTAAACTGAAACGCAAGCGTCCGTCGTTTATTAAAATTGTACTGTATCTAAAAACATAACCGCTTAAAACTTGAGATCTAACTAGGCGAGCGAGCGAGAGCATGTCTGGATAAACGGGCCGAGGTTTAGGATTCCGTATCCCAGGAGCATTCAGAATTATTTAATCATATGGTATGGTACAAAATTATATGGTATGGTACAAAATTTGGCATTGAACCCCCTTCCTTAAATAAACAAAAAAAATCTCTCTCGAACCCTTCCCCTTCTCGTAAAAAAAAATGGATCCGCGCCCAGATAGCTTACCGCATCAGTAACAGCTTGTCCTCCATGGACAGGGACACTGGAAACAGGTCCAAAACTTTACGCTCCTCTGACATGTTCTCTTGAAGGACCCTCCACACGGCGAAGTAGAGAGACACAAACTAAATCACAGGATCTCACAATGGAGAAAGACCCGTGTAAATAGACTTAATTGAGAGACACGGGCCCTCACAATTTAATATCGTGCTCAATACAGGAAAGGACAACATTCACAAAGGTATTAAATCATATGTCAAAACAACTCTGATGTGTGAAGAGGAAAAATTTAAAGGACTTTGTATATTTGATAAATATTTTGGGTGTTATTTAAACTACTGATATCTCGATTAGAACGGAGTGACAGCGATTGGAGGAGTAGGGGGACTTCAATGGACCTAAGCCCGGCAGAATCCCCCAACAATCAACGAGGATCCCATGGGATCTCTAAAACTCACATTATCCCACCATTACCAGGTATCTTTATATCATAAATAAGACACTTTTCAGGGAAATTAAAAGAAATGGCATGGAGGAATTTTTATTTGATTTTAGTGTACAAACCCGACATCTTGCTGGGGTGGCACCTTTTATACAGAGCCAATCCATAGATTCTGTTATGTAAGAAAAAATCCAGTCCTTAACCTCTACGATCTAGAACCTCCTTTGGGGGGAGAGAAGTGGGCCAACTCAGACCTCAAATAGGAATCCAAGCGACATCAAATGACAGGGGTACAAGGGACACGGCTACAGAAGGCGGGCCAATAATCCGCTGGTGTAATTTACACATGACAATTTAGTCCAGCTGGTTCAATTCAAAGACTTCAGTATTCTAAAAGGGATTTGGTGTTCAAATACACCATTTAGAACTTTTAAATTCGATACCAACAGTTGCATAACAAATTGGCAGACACTAGAGTTTATTCAGATGTCAAACTTTGATATTTAATTAACTCGTGTAATTCAAATCTGAAAACAGATGAATACTTAGTAAGTTACAGTGTGCAAGGCTTCCATGATAATACGGCTTATATAAAAATAAGCAATTCAATGATATTTGTTTGATGAAGGAGGTCAAGAAATATCTTTAATCCAAGTAGAAAAGCAGCAAACAACATTACGTTAAGTTATAGACACAAAATTGCATTTACATGCAATGAAAAAATAAGGGTAATTTAAGTTCAAAATGAGGACAAATATAATCAGAGAAGGCATGCGATCCGACTTTTAACAAAATCACAAGATGTTTGTTACTTTTTAAAAAAAAAAACCAGTCCCTATTCAAAGAGTGACATAAAACAATTTTTAATCCATACATGTATCTTACCTTTTGTGTGGTAAAATACTAAAACCCAGAACCACTGAACAATACAGAGACTAGCATAAACAGATGTAGAAATGATTGCCGTGACATCAGCCAGGTATGTGATTAGAGTGAACACACCTGTACTTACCTGAGGCAGGGGGCCACTTACTGACAGACCACATCAGTACTACAACAGCCAGGATCATCCCATGGTATCGATTTGTCAAATGTAAATAACACACAAAGATTACGAACCTCTTCAAATTGTAAACGACTGCTCTTCAACTACAAATACTCAAATTAAAGTTCAAACACGACTTATCGATTGAAGATAACTGGACCATTGCCGGATGTCTAGAATGTTACACAAAATTAACTTCTCTTATTTACTGTCTTCTTCAAAGATGTCATAATTCTCACTCTTCGCCTCAACAAATACTTGATAAATCTCTCTTGATTTTTATGGAACTTGAAATCAATTGTTTTGGTACCCAATAGAAAAACATTCATTTTATATTTTAATATCGTTTAAACATCCATTTCATTCCTTTTTATGACAACGCTTCAATTAAAGATTTGTGAATTCTTAAGCATGCTTTGAATAAGCGGAAAGGTGAGATTTGCGCTTTTTATAGAATTATGTATGAAAACGGCAGCAATTTTACGGCTATCACACTCATACCATCACCATTATCGGTTAAATCTACATATATACTGGATTTTCATTTCGTACAACAGCGTTTTATTAATGAATTAAACGATAGATAAGAGTTGCCTACGTAGAGTGGAATTGGTTTCTCAACTTTTGTAATTGTCATACGAGAGTTACTCCTGCAGCGCTGAGTAGACTTTTTAGTCTGAATGTAAAACTAAGGTTTGCATGGAATTTTATTTAAGATTTCAACCTTAAAAGATTTGACTTGGTTTTTCAAAAGAGAAAATGAATTTAAAAGGTACTTCAGAAGCATATCTTCTCCGATCAAAAGTCACAAATATGAAATTGGAATCCATTGAAAAATTGGAAAGAACTCCGTGCAAAAAGCATGCAATGACGTCACATGATTGAAAAATATTCCTACAGGAGATGTGTTGACAAAGACAAGATACTGCGCGCTCAAACTGTGAATACATTCACGAATATACCAGACACCTGATTCAGAATGATAAACCAACTTTCTTTTTTTTGCTGTTGTAATTAAGTTCCCCATGTTTCCCGTCTGACAACAGGTTTCGAATTAGTCTTTTATGGAATCATACATCATTAAATATAAATAAATCAAATCAACGGACAATTTATCTACAAGATATTCAGGGAATCAATATCCAATCCATTCACGTTTACTAAAATCCTTCACCATACCTTACGCTGACTTATTTGAAAAAAATTGATCTGATTTTAAAATCTGACGGACAAATTTAGTCCGGGAAAACGCACGCCGCGCCGAGAGTTCCTGCCAAGGCGGACCGTGGGTCGGCGACCTCTGACACTGACCTGGATTGATTGAGTTGATAAGAATTAGGCAGAGACTAGAAAAGTACCGCGACCTTTTATCAAATAAATGTTACTCAAATATAATGATCGGCAACCCTCTGTCTCTCCAAGAATTCGTTTGTTAACTGAACAAAATAAATATTTATTCAATGTATCTGTAAATACTTTGGGATACACGAACAACTTTGTAGATACAAGGGTCTTTTATGCATTAATTAATTTACTAATAAATTTTTCATTTTGGTGCTTAACTTCAACTTTTATCGTTAATTTATACCAATTGTACATGTCCATTAAGTATCAACAATTATTAATTGAAGAATATTTAATGTACAATATGCATGTATTGTGAACAGTTTGAAAATTGGTTTTACTTAATTCATTATACATGTTTGTCCTCATAACTTGAAGGAAATATACATGTATGTAAAAAAAAAAAAAAAGAAGTTCATATAAACTTAACGACCCCTTAGAATCACTCAAAACTTTCTATGTCGATGTATAGCTATTCAGATTCCATCATTTGCATCGTTGTGAACACTCAAACATTGCTAACGTATGTCACAGCATGGTGTCAAAAACAGAAACCAGGGCGTTGAAATATGAGGAACTTCATTTTGGCTCATAAAACAAAAACAAAACCCCTGATCGATTTTACATGTAGTTGCGATTTCTCAGCGGGATCTGACGGGCAGGTGTAGTTGGAACAAGATAAAGGCTCAAAATGAGGCTACGAGTTACCTGTGGATTTATGCAGGTATATGACACTAGGGCTGTATATGGTCTGTACATATATTGGTACTAAGCTGCCCAACCACTGCAAATGGGGACCAAAAGAAAAGTACCTAATCTTAGACAATGACATTCAAATGTCTTATCGTCCATAGCATACACCTCAATACGAGTGCAAGCGCCTAGTTAGCATATCTTAACATGGATTACCATATCATAAAATCGTGTACAAAAAGCTCACTCCAAATTCTATGGAAGAAAATAAAACATGTGATTTCAAAAAGTAGAACGCCTTGGATTTCAGAAGCGAAGAATTCATTAGATGAGATCTCTACAGGACAATTAAAATCCAGATCACCTTAATTAGTTCACTGATGGGGTGTCACTTACCCGAGGCCCTCAACCTCTATCCCCACGCCGTCCAGACTGATGATGATGTCCTGCTGGTCGCAGTGGTCGGACAGGGAAGACTTTTCCCGGACGTTGGAGCGGGCATACATCCGGCGCCGGGACAGTTTGTCCAGGAGGTCGTACCCACTGACCATCTTCAGGTCCCGCTTGTCAGGGATGTCCACCTGGCGGGGGTGCTGACCACATTGGGCAAGGTACATCTCGATCTGTCCCGTTAAGCAGTGTCTACTTTATCCGTCATTGCGAGAAAATGAACAATTAAATTAGCGAAAAGTCAAAGTGAACTCGCGGATATTTCTCTTTGAAATCCAGTTCTTCTTGACATTTTCCGCATAAACAAATATTAAACTATTGATAATCTCCAGAAGCAATGTTTTGTGTATGTTTAAAGAGTTTACAGGTAATTATAAACACATGACAGGCTACTGCTATTGTAGTCGGTCATTGCTGATCGTCGCCCATTGTCCTTAACACCAACTCCCGGATTGTTTTCCTTTCGCTTTATCATGTCTTCACACAATATAGCTTCTATAACGAGGACCCACAAATACTTAATCCTGAGAGTGTTAATAGTTCAACAGTTAAAAAGTTTGCAAATATAGATATAGATTAACTCCGAGAGTCGAACGCACAGAAACACAAAGAAACTCAGAAAACCGACCTCTTATGAGTAGGTAATGGCAGCTGCTGAGTAAACAACCTGAACGGACCCTTCTCCGTAAGTAACGTCTATTGCGGCTATTCCATGTTTGACTTTGGCCACTAAGGGTGCGTTGGATTACTGGATATTCTATGGTTCTACATCCGACAGACCGCTCTGATAATCAAACACTCCCCGCCTGAGTTCTCCTTTTGATTTGTCTACGGTTCCAACAATACCAACCATCCAGAGTTGAAATTTTATACAGCTAGCGAATCGCTGTCCCGTATTAAAGGATATCGGCATTAATCTTATTCTGAGAGATTATCAAAGAGTTCCTCTCCGGATCATTGGATGCTTTGGACTGAACACTCGTGTCGGGAGAGAGCGTCTTTTGTATACTGCCTTATTCAGCGAAAGTAAAGACAACCTACACAGTCCAGGTCTTATATTTCATAACAAGAATCAAGAATACACGCGCTCCCTATATTTTTCAATTTCAATAAAAATGGCATTTAAAAAGCAAATATTTAGATTAATGACACTACCTGACATATAGATGTGATATTGAAAATATAAAAAATGCTGGAATGATGAAGTTCATCAAAATACCAAAATCAGACAGATGTGGTTAGCATCGCGATTGTGACTGCGGATTTCAAAACATTATGTGGAATTATCCGCCTTACCATATGCATAACTTTAAAGCTCTTGAGAAACTGATCAATACATTGTCAAAAACGAACAAAACAGAATAATAATCCTGTTTATAGTTTGGGTAAAATGAATGGCATGTTGAATGGAAAATTGGTTTCCTCGGAGTTATAAGTTCGTTATTTTCTGTGCGGGGGTCATGCCTTGAAACATTCGGCAGAACTTGAAACAGAAAATTGAAAGCTCTCCTTAAATCCATATAATGCGACCGGTTAATAAACACAAAACTCATAAGAAGAAAAGAAAATTTCTATTTTTTTTCCAAAATTTCGTGCACTTCCTCTAATTGGAAATTGAAAGGAAGTATTTTGGTCTTTTCTATACTAACATATGCCATTTAAGCATCAACAAAGTGTATAATTACCGAAATTAGCCTATTTGATGAGTGTGGTACAGGGTGCATTGATTATACCTAAACTGCAGGGTTAGACACAAACACACAAATATACTGTACATATTTAACCTTTTGGTTAACTCCGCAGTAAAATAAATGAGATAGAGAGAACGATGCAAACCCAGTCAAAATTGCTGGATTAGAAAAAAAATATGCCTAAATCAGATGTGATAAAATTATTATATGTCCACAAACCAATGATCAATCAGAGTGGCTCAAATATCTCGTCTGCTCATGTTTTGCACAGCCTGGATGATGGCAATCTCATTCTGGACCATACGTGCATAAGTGCACAAAAATGACGTCATAGATAAAGTGACGTAATAGATTTCTAAAAACCATTTTGGCAGGAATAAGTCGAAATGGAATTATATGGTTGAAAAGTGAAATAGTCTTGTTTTAAAGATGTAAGAAAATTTGTTTTTCCATGATGTTATTAGAAATTCGTACAAAACGTTAAATATATAAAGTCCTCGACAGAATTAGATACTTTTTGTGTGTTGTGACTGACTGTTTATAGGAACTGTTGTGGGTTGTTGCAGTCTACAAAAGGCGATTTATACTCTGTCCCAAGATATTTTGGATTCACGTTTGGACAATTTTTAATAAAAATACACTTACCTGTGAAAGAAGTGCAATTGAAATAGTTGAAAGGGATATTTTCCAAGATAATTTCATTGACACATTATCATCTTTCACTCGGAAAAATTCACAGGAAGGAAAACAGATTCCTTACGGAGATTTATAATGGGGAATGTTTACATCTTTTCTCCATTCGGAATACACTCGGAATACATCGCGCAATATTTCAACGTTATCATCCGGGCCTGCTGCAATGCAAAATCTCCGTAGACATCACATTTTTCAGCATTGTATTGAAACCTGATAAGCTAACAGGGGCGTTTTGACTGAGAAATCTTGGAAATTTTTCATACTTTTGAATGAACATCGTTTGGATCCTGAGGTATTTATAAATATCAAAAAATTAAGCCAAACGTGAATCCAAAATATCTTGGGACAGAGTATAGTATATGTTTGAGGTGGTGAGGCCAACAAAAATTTCTTCCGAAAGCCAGACGATGAAACTCGAACGTAGTAAAATAAGATGGTGGTTTTAAAGGAGGAAGAAATACGGAATAAACTCGTGGAGATGATGATAGGAATTTTAGGTCTTTCAGGCGAAGAAAGACTTATAAATACAATTCGCCGTTTTTAAATATTTTGAGATATTTTCTGATATCGAAAAAAAAAAAGAATTCTTGATATCAATAATTGTTTCGTTGAATATTCTTTTCATTAATGATTAATTCTTCATATCAAAAATAGATTTAATGATTTCAGAAAATTTATTTTTTGATATGAAAAAATATGAAATATAAAAAAAAAAATTTTGATTTGAGAAAAAAATTACATCATTGCTCGTTTGTTTCAGCCATTATTTTTAATCTCATTAAAATAAAGTACTAGTAAGTATCCTGTGACAAGGATATGTAGACCTATTTCAGTCAGGTCAAATGGACATTTGAACTGTATACCACCGTAGGTTATTTATAAATTTCTCACAAACCGTGTAAAACTTAGACAGAAATGAAGACAGAGTGACACCGACAAGGAACGACAAGGTGGCCAAATTAAAGAAAAATAGTCAGGCAGACAGAAGACCAATAAAGCCGTTATGGCAAAGAAAGGCAGGTTTGCTTAGTAAACCATTTTGCACTCTTGCGATAATGAAATAAAGATAACTATTATATAAAATGCGGCTCTGAAAGGAAAATGTCCCAATGCAGTTGTAAAAACAGAAGTACATTGCTTTGTGACAACTTTAAAGCGATAAAGTGCCCGCACAAAAACTCTTTCCGTGTTCTGAACAGGTACAGAAAATTAAATAAACATTTCTTTGCAGGTAAATGGCCTCCTTGAATCACTGCGATATTTATTAATTATAGGGTATATTGGAGAACCATGTAAATGAGTCAATTTAACTTCCTAGGTCGATGATTTCACACAACACAAATCTATATCAATTTTTGGAATATTCTGTGTTGTATGGAATTCTTGTACCATTACAATGCTGCTGTTTGACAAATGAATAAAATGAAAACCAATTTATTCAATACTTTTTCTCTGGCTCTGAATAAAACTGCAGATGAAACCCCTAACATAGCGTTTTGACTGCGAGTATCCAGTTTTCAGTGAAACATTTCCACTTTATTATTCAAAATTTACTCATGTTAAGAACAAAAATTCCTTATAATTAAATAAATAAATCATAGATACTTTGCAATAAAAAAATATAAGTATTGTGAATTGAATCAAGAATCTGTGACGTCTTTGTTATATCAATTTGATGACATCCGCTTCAATCTCACCAAGACTCTTCTCATTATAAAAAGTATATTTTTCAAACACACTTCAGACTCACGAAGAATAAATCAGCATAAATACATTATTATGTAAAGGGTTATCCAATTTGGGTAATTAAGATAACATTACCTCGCTTCCGGTCCCCGTGTCGGAGTGATATCCGGAAGTGAGAGTTCCTGGAAGGAGCACATGAATAAGTTCCGTTCTCTCATGTTTCTGCCGTACTAATTAGCAGTGTGTATCATAAGTTCCGTGCACTACGCCCGGCGCTGACTGACAGACTGATCTCTTCGTTGACCAGAAACTGTCCTTTTTTACCCAGTCCCCGACTAGGTGCCCTCTCATTGATTGTCTTATCTTTTCATAAACGATTATAAAAAATCCTCTGAGAATTCATTTAAAGCCTGCATATTAAAATCTGAATCCTTTCTCGTTCAATTGAGCAATCCTAGTTTTAACAGAAGCTCGAGTTGACACAGACAGATTTTTAAACCCTTTTTTTCTTCTTTGATAAGTCTTCTATAATGTCGGTTCTTATGTAAAGTTCATGTTGCTGACACTCTTTAAATGAGACTCTAGCAAATTAAACAGGCAGTGTTTACCGGAGATTGAATCACGCAACAAATAAATTACTCCACTATTGCTCGCTTCGCACCAACGTTACACAGTAAGAGAGGGACGGCCGCACGGAGAGGGGAGAGTTGCTAGTTAGGGAACAAGCACTATCAAGATTAAAGAGTCTAGCGGCCACTGTCTCGCATAGAAAAATTGGAAAAGTTTTTACCCCCACTTCGATCTCATAATTAACAACCAACCGATAGTACGGGCCTCAAAAAGTGAAACCTTCATTCCCCGATAAATTGTTACGATTGTTGCAATTTATGTCATCGAGTGCACCTTCATAAACAAGCAACCGTCTGATTGTCTTCTGCTCCGGGCGGGAGAAAGACCCGTATGTTATGAAACCATCCTCATTAACTGTCAAATCACGGGGGGACTTCTTGGCAAACATTATTATTTGAAAGAATTGTTGTAAGCATTTTCGTAAACTTTGTAATTTAAACATCTGAAATGGCAATTTTAAATTGTCTACAGGTGTCATAAAATGTAAATTGCCTGCCGCGATATATATATAGAAATCAGAGAGACTTTAGATGACTTGAACCCCGCCCTAATAAGATCTAAGACATTTCTAAAAGAAAAACCAAAAGGTCCGGTCCAACTGAAAACTTCAAAAGTGTAAAAGAAGTAGATTGTGTTTCAAATAGAAAAAAAAGCTTAAATCTGATGCGTCATACAATCAACAACTCAATGGCTAGCACCAACAGATATGCCATGGAACTTTATTTACGAAAAATAACACCAGTGATGTCAAAACCATGACACGATTGCAAACCAAACGGCCTATTTGACATTACTCTGTCAACGCAAGATACACCAACAACGAATACTACAGCATATTAGCTGAACATGTATGTAATGCATTTAGAGTACAGGCGGTAAATACCACAGTAATACCAAATCATAGTGGCACCTCGTACGTAAATACTGAAGTATCGTAGTAACAACACGTACGTAGATACTAAAGGACTATAGTGGCATCCAGTGGCGTAGCTACCTTTTAATTTACTGTATTCAAAAAAAGGTAAGGGTCTGGCCTTTAAAATATGACATTTTTTAAGTATTATGATTCCAATAAATATGAACAAAAGTTGCTGAATTCGAGACAAACATTATTTACCTGGTACTCTTCGAATATTTTCTTTAAAATTTCAAGACACCCGATGCTCTTTTACAATTTTACAAACTGTATGTGTAAGGGAAATGTTGAATTTTAAAAGAATGTGTAATTATATATGAAACACTGATACCCCACCGGAAACCAACTGCATATGACTAAAGATAATAGGTGTTTTGAAACAAGTCTATTATTCAAACCGTAACATACTTACCTAAATGACAAATTTTTGATCAAGTTTATCACAATGTATTGTGCCTTTGTCAAAATTTTAATCACCCGGCCGACTGCCGACTTTAAATTACATGTAAGTATTAATCCTTAGTGCTGCATGAAGGACTGGTGTCACTTTCTTTTGTGGTGACATGCAAGTATTAATCCTTAGTGCAGCATGAAGGACTGGTGTCACTTTCTCTTGTGGTGACCGTGTCGTGATCGTCTTTGCCTTCATTGTGTAACTGTTGTGCTTTTAAAAACGATTTTAAATTGCTTTGTACTGACATACTTTTTACATTTAGATTTCTTACATAGTAAACTCAAAACCGGATGCATAAAAAGCATGAATTAATGTAAAGTATGGAATGACGATATTTTCCGGAATCGTAGTAATTGCGTGGTTAACGATGAGAACTGAATACTAAATATGCAGATTATAATTCAGTGGACTCTCAATACCATTTGTTTACGTGCAAACAATAGGAAACTCAAATCATAAGACCTATGCTTTGCACACTTTTGTGTATTCATTTGCGTTTTTGCGTAAAGGGCGCTACGCCACTGGCATCACTCATGTAAATGCTAAGGTACTATAGTAGCACAAGGTACGTAAATGATAAAGGACCACAGTGGCACCTCTCATTTAAATACTAAAGTACCATAGTAGTACCACGCACGTAAATACTAAAGGACCATAGTGACACCACGTACGTAAATACTAAAGTACCATATTGGTACCACGTACGTAAATACGAGGGTCAATCAAAAAATACGAAGACTTTTGTCATAGCTATGTTACTTAACGTCATATCATTACTAAATTTGGTAGACATAATTTAGCAACAGTTTCAAACAGTTTCCAAGAAAAAAAGTTAATAAATTCCTTTATTTCTAAGAATTATTTAGAATCTAATCCTGCAAAAATGAGGTCACGGCGCACGATCAAAATTTGTGTAATGTCAACAATAATCCATATAATGTTGAAAGTAATATCTCTATAAATTGGGCTTAAAAATAAATGATATTGAAACCTCAAATTAAGTTTTGTCTTGGTATTCAAAGTTCCAAACAATGACAGGATATACTGTTTTGTCGAACAGATATTAGTAACTAAAGACAGATAGTCCTCTTTAAAATTGAATAAAATCATCAACGTCGCCGGACGTCACGGCGCAACGAGAGGTACAAACAAAATGGATTTAACCCAGGAAAAAGCCGACGCAAGCTGTGAAAATGCTAAATGGTGCAAAAAATAAGTCAACAATTATTTGCAAGTTTGTGTTTAACTGTAATAAATTTTGTGGGGGTGGTGATAATTGTATTTTGAATATAAAACAGTCCGAAAGAAAGTAGAATATCTGTAAATATTTGGTAAAAAAAAAAAAGTAACGTCAACCGACTTCTAGGGTTATCCTTGCTGTAAACTAAGAGATACACGGTTAGAAAATGAAAACTTTGAAGAACTAACTTATGATTCTCGAACAGATGTGTGCAAGTTAGATGTTAAGTGGTTCAGTGCCATTTTAAATTGTAAGGAGAAAGGCACAAGAGACTAAGCGTGATATGAAGATGGGGTATATCTATAACCTGTGCGTGTTTAATTTTGACGTCGTGTTTTGAACGTTACCGTGCGCCGTGGTGACAAAACATGTTGTTTTTAAAAAGGGGTAACAAAAATACCGTTTCATCAAATGGATTAAAACTTCGTATATCAATAACATTAGTGTTGGTGCACAGATTAATCTTTTAAGTATGACTCTCTTTAAAAATATATGATAGACAGCCACACTGTCTTCGTATTTTTTGATTGACCCTCGTACTATAGGACCATAGTGACACCACGTACGTAAATATTAAAGTACCATATTGGTACCACGTACATAAATAATAAAGTACCATAGTGCCACTACGTACGTAAAAACTTAAGTAACACAGTAGTACCACGTTCGTAAATAATAAAATACCATAGTGGCACCACGTACGTAAATATTAAAGTTCCATAGTGGTACCACATACGTCAATACTAAAGTACCACAGTGGTACCACGTACGTAAATAATAAAGTACTATAGTGGCACCACGTTGGTAAATAACAAGGTACCATTGTGGCACCATGTACGTAAATACTAAAACATCATAGTGGCACCACGTACGCAAATAATAAAGTACCATAGAAGTACCACGTACGTAAAAACTTGAGTACCATTGAATACCACTTAAGTAAATATTAAAGTGCCATAGTGGAACCACGTACGTAAATACTAAAGTACCATAATCGTACAACCTAAGTATATTGTAAAGTACCATAGTGGAACCACTCACGTTAATTCTAAAGTACCACAGTGGCACCACGTACTTAAATGATAAAGTACTATAGTGGCACCACGTTCGTAAATAATAAAGAACCATGGTGGCACCATGTACGTAAATACTGAAGTGCCCTATTGGTACCACGTATGTAAATACTCAAGTACCATGATGGTACCATGTGCATAAATACTAAAATACCATAGTGGTACCATGTACGTAAATATAAAAGAACTATAATGTCACCACGTACACTCCCGATATGGCAACGGCGGGTTCATTAGCTATAGAAATATACACTTATTCATCAAGTGGCACTACCATTTGTAATGGTAGCGGATTGAAGACTGAAGGCTCAATATTTACAAAGTCAGAGTTGTATTTGCGCCATCTTCATTTGTTATGGTAGCACCTGGCGGACTGGCTTAATGGCGTATTGGCGTTTGTTGCGGTATAGAGAGGCGGTGGGTTTACAATCAATGTCGGGATATTACAGAGTAAACGATGATAAGAACTTGACAAATATTTGTACAAGCTCATCCTAACGGGGGCTTATAACACGGTCAACATATTGATTGGAAAAGGCTTAAAAACATGGAATATACTTTACTCTTTCTGAAAACAGTCATTAGTGCATTCTATGCTTTTTGTTCCGTTGAGACAGAACCATCAATTTTCTTTCATATTGAGTGCACAGTATTATTCTATCTGTTTGTCTACCTGTTTGTCTATCGGAGTTTTGAAACCCTGAAAGCTCGTCCTTCCGATCAATTTCATGGTCCAACCTTTTCTATCGCTATTTGGAAACAGTAAGTACAGCAAACGTGAAGTACATGCATTATCGATACTGGAGGAAGCTTATTTTTAAAAATAAACAATTTGTACCTACTATTCCATGTAATTTAAGTAAATACGAGAAAGAAAAGAGATTGCATATGCACGAGGACAATCAATATATCAGTGGTAATCTTTACCCCGCCCCACATCTCCCGTAAACAACATCTAAATTACGATTCCTGGAACAATGTAAAGTTACAGTTGGTCCGTTATACGCTTAAAGGGGCATGGTCACGATTTTGGTAAAAAATTATTTTTCCGATTTTATTGTATACAATGCTTCAGTGAGGCATTCTTAATAAGCAGCTAAAATTTGAGTGTCATTTGTTGAGACATAAGCAAGTTACAGAGCCTACAATTCTTTGCTATGTAAACAAAGTTTTTGTTTACATTTTGAACGTTGAAGAGAAAATGCCAGTTTTAGACCTTAAATTTATGTTTTAAACGTTAGGAACTATTTATTTATGCTTAAAATGATAAAGAAGATAGATATATCAGGTTGAAAAAGATTTTTTTAGTGGTATACTGAACATATGTAATCAAAAACAGGGCACGAGCCTTGTTTACATGACAAAGGCTTGTGGGCACTGTATCTTGCTTATAACTTTACAACCGCCTATAAAATTGTGAATAATCATTACAAATGCATTCCTAAAGCATTGCAAATAACAAAAACAGAAAATGAATTTTGAACAAAATCGTGACCATGCCCCTTTAACCTTTTAAGTTACAATTTCATGGATGATTTATGATAATTATGTCAAACAAGAGTTATACAAAATATTCTTACTACATGTAAAAAACAACCATATACGTAATTTAAATGATTCTAGTTGTGAAATAATAATCTTAGACAAACTGACAAATTAGACTTTGGAACATTGTCTTTGATATTTTTAAACATTCTTGAAATCAAATAAAAAGTTCTTCAGGGGAGTGTCTGGTGTATTGCATATCGATAATCGTAAATTTAATTACAGACGAGCATGTTTTCCCCTGGGAATAGGAGCTTTTTACAGATTTCGCTAGATTACAGAGCAACGATTTTGAAAAGACAAAACTTTGAACATTATTGATTATCTAAAGAATGGGAAAATCTTTTAAAATAAAACCAACGTAAAACCTCGTGATTTTTGGCACTGACCATCCGATGGAAGCTACTGTCTTGTTAAACTGTTGTTTATGATACCTGTATACCACACACGGTACGTTACCTGTTGCTTTTATCCATTGTTCCATTCATAACAGTCGTGTCCAAATCATCCGTCAAGTAAGGGCGGAAGGGTATACTCAGGACAGCATCATTTCTTTACCAGACTAACGCCAGATCACACCCGACAAAAACTGAAGCCTATTTTGTCTTTCGATTGTCATTTTAAGGTTGTTCTTTTATAGAATTCGAAAGTTTTGTCATTCTTTTGTTGTCTGTACATTCCATGGCGCAATCTGTGGCTGTTCAGAACTCATTATAATGCCAGCTTATATTTGTCTCGGAAAATCTTTGGTTTATCAAGTAAAAGATCTACCCGATAATTAATATGTTTGTTTTAGTCACCCTAAAACAGGGCTATTTTTGATTTTGTTATCTAATAAGGCATGATCAAATTTCCAAAATGAATTTTAACGTGAAATTATAAGACAGGGCCGGGGATCATTACCGCATGTCTTTGTGTTAAATGTCTTAGTTACAAATTGTATGTATCCGGTATACGGTATTTATTCAACAACTAAGACACCTAAGACAGAGTAATCCACAAGAGACGGTCATATCCGTGATGTTTTATGCACCCTAAATCTGTTCTATAGCCATTGCTACGAACGCACAATAAACTGTATGTACATTAACGTACATGAAAACTTTAACTCCATGCGCGGACTTAAAAACTTTCCTAGGGGTGGGAGACCGAAGGATATTATACTTTCGGTAATTTTACTGCGTAAATTTAAGAAATATTTGAAACACCAACCCCTTCCCACCCCAGATCCATGAACTTGGTTCCAATTAAGATTTCTGATTCACTTTGCATTTTTTAAATTCCACTTGCACAATATATAAGTTTTCAAACAAATCGCATGTCAAGAGAGCATTTAATAATATTCTGAGAACACTTAACATTAAAAACCCAAATACACACATCATTTACGCAGAAGTTAAACATGCCATCAGGTTTAACGATGTTTAAAAAGTAACTTTACAGTATAATTTTTCTTGCAAGTTGACATAATTTATCTTGCATGTAGGGAGTAGAAATATGCCACAATAGCAATCAAATCAATATCATTTCAAATGTTGACCACATGTGACTTTCAACTTGCTAGATGCTACTTTTTTATGTTGACATGCGATATAAATATGTTAACATACTTGCAAGTCAACATAAGTAATTTGCATGTTGACATAAATAACTTGATTGTCAACATACTAATCTCGCATGTCAACATAGATAAGATGCATGTCAATATAGATACCGGTAATTAAAGTTAGATGTTAACAAATCTTTTTTCGCATGTCAACATATATAAGTTGCATGTCGACATAAATAAGTAGAATGCAGCATGTTGGAAGTCACATGCGGGAGATATTTGATATTTTTTATTTTTTCATAATTCATGTTTGACCGCAATTTTCTTGCATGTCAACATAACTATGTTGCATTTTAACATAACTATCTTGCAGGTCAACATATTTATCTTGCATGTCGACATATTCTATAGGACAATAACTAACACCCAAGGGGCAGAATTATGCAACAAACGGTTCTACAAAATGTACGTACTGTATTGAAACTCGGCACACATTTCTTCACAGGTTTTGTCCTGTCCGTACATTATAAGAGAGATAACTCACGTTGGGTTAAATTGTGAATGATAAGAATCGATGGGAAAAGAAAGAAAGACAACTCCAATTCGGTTTCTTGTTGACGAATATCAAACTTAAAACAAATAGAGCGATATGATGTCTGACTCGATTTCTTTTATCCGCCTTCGTAACATCTGTACAGGTATTAGCCAATAAGTATTAAGTAGACGTATGTTAAAATCTGTCTTTCTGCTAGGTATGGAAGTTTGATATTACCACGTACGATTTTTAAAAAGAAAAGAAAAATATCTTTTAAAAGAATTTTTTTACAGTGTCATTTAGTAATCATGCTGTGCTTGAAGGTGAAAAACCAGTTTTCAAAAATGTGAATAATCCAAAGAAGTAGTAGGTGGGGGTTGGCATGGACAAGATAAGCATACGGTAGATTTTTAGCTCACCCGGACATCCCAACTGACGCACTGCTTGTCACCCAAGTAGCTCGGAGGTTTTTAACGTCTGTTTTACATTGTGTATGATCAGTATTTTATGATTTAATTGTAATAAATAGCGATAATCATTTAGTTATTAACTTTAGAATATCAATTCGTCGATTTGTCTACGGTGAACGCCGTAGGCTCCTCAGCCTTATGCGCTCTAATATTTCATTATATCTACACAACCCTATCATTGATTTACCTGTCTCGTCGTCTTATTTTCCAAAATGAAGACGTGTTTTTCGTTAGGACTACTTTTTCTTCCCCTGGCTTATTGTGAGAAACAATTTTGACTATTTTTAAGAAACGTAAATAACTTATATCTTTTTATTTTCAATTATTATTATTTGAATATTAATGAACTTTTAAAATTATTGCTCAGCATTTCATTTTAAGGTGCGTTGGATAACAGAGGGACAAACTTTCTGGTAGCGTTTCTGGACAATTTCCATAAACCTACGCAAGACATTAGCCCAGAGCTGTTCATCACCACTGCCAGTACAAAGCCAGTGCACGTTCATGTTACCTCTCCGGGTTCTACCCACCCTAGTATCTCCCAGTCCTTCGTGGTCACTAAGGGTGTCGTCCATAAAGTGGAGGTTGACCCCCATTTCCGGTTGAACCACACCCAGCTGACACATAAAGTCATCAAGATCTCGGCCAGCGACGAGATCGTGGTTTACGGCGTGAACAGGGAGGCGGCATCTGATGACGGGTACCTGGCTCTACCCACCAACGTCCTGGGTAAGGAGTACTATACCATCTCCTACTCCCCCGCATACTACTACTGTGTGTTTGGAGTCATTGCGGGACACGACAACACACAGGTCTCCATTCAGCTTCCAAATCATGACGGCATTGAGGTGACTTATAAACACCATGTTTACCACAAAAACGATTGGATAAACGTCACAATGAACAAGTTCCAAGCTCTTCAAATAAGTGCGGTTGGGGATCTTACAGGAAGTCACGTGATTTCAAATTACCCGGTAGGTGTCATTAGCGGAAATAAGAAAGCAGTTGTTGGAAACACCGGCGGATCACGTGACCATTTGACAGAGATGTTAATGCCTGTACAGTCGTGGGGCAAGAATTTCGCCACGGTGCCCGTCCCTCAGAGAACAGTGGGCGACATCTTCCGTTTTGTGGCTAGTAAAGACAATACAAAGGTCACCGTGACAAGTAAGGTCAACGGAACCGTCGTCCACCAAAACTTCACCATCCATCATGCAGGGGACTACGTTCAGAAGAAGTTCAGTTCTTCCATGTACTCGCACATTCAGGCCAGCGATCCAATCGCCGTGTTCCAGTTCTCTCAGACCCAGGCCTCGGCCCACGAGAATATAGACCCCTCAATGATCACTGTCCCTCCCATTGAGCAGTACGGCACGGACTACACGTTCACCACCCCCGAGTACTCCAAGGGCCAGTACCAGAACCAGTTCATGTTTATCGTCGACAGTCGCCACAAGGGAGGTCTTCTCCTTGACGGACACCATCTACCTCATAACCAACACTACGTCCATATCCCCGGCACCCACCTGGTTGGAGGCTACGTGAACATAACAGTGGGCACCCACACGGTATCCCACAAAAATCCGAACATGACCATTGGGGGGATCCTGTTTGGAAGGGCTCACGTAGAATCGTACGGCTTTCCTGTTGGATTCCTTGTTAAACCAATCAACCCAGTCACCGTAAGACCCACCGTTTACATAATTTGTTTTTAATAATTGTGTAATGTTTTCAACTCAGGGCGATCTTGATTATATGACTCTATCAACTACACATTATGTTTTATATGACTCTATCAACTACACATTATGTTTTATATGACTCTATCAACTACACATTATGTTTTATATGACTCTATCAACTACACATTATGTTTTATATGACTCTATCAACTACACATTATGTTTTATATGACTCTATCAACTACACATTATGTTTTATATGACTCTATCAACTACACATTATGTTTTATATGACTCTATCAACTACACATTATGTTTCATATGTCTCTATCAACTACACATTATGTTTCATATGACTCTATCAACTACACATTATGTTTCATATGACTCTATCAACTACACATTATGTTTTATATGACTCTATCAACTACACATTATGTTTTATATGACTCTATCAACTACACATTATGTTTTATATGACTCTATCAACTACACATTATGTTTTATATGACTCTATCAACTACACATTATGTTTTATATGACTCTATCAACTACACATTATGTTTTATATGACTCTATCAACTACACATTATGTTTTATATGACTCTATCAACTACACATTATGTTTTATATGACTCTATCAACTACACATTATGTTTTATATGACTCTATCACTACACATTATGTTTTATATGACTCTATCAACTACACATTATGTTTTATATGACTCTATCAACTACACATTATGTTTTATATGACTCTATCAACTACACATTATGTTTTATATGACTCTATCAACTACACATTATGTTTTATATGACTCTATCAACTACACATTATGTTTTATATGACTCTATCAACTACACATTATGTTTTATATGACTCTATCACTACACATTATGTTTTATATGACTCTATCAACTACACATTATGTTTTATATGACTCTATCAACTACACATTATGTTTTATATGACTCTATCAACTACACGTTATGTTTTATATGACTCTATCAACTACACATTATGTTTTATATGACTCTATCAACTACACATTATGTTTTATATGACTCTATCACTACACATTATGTTTTATATGACTCTATCAACTACACATTATGTTTTATATGACTCTATCAACTACACATTATGTTTTATATGACTCTATCAACTACACATTATGTTTTATATGACTCTATCAACTACACGTTATGTTTTATATGACTCTATCAACTACACATTATGTTTTATATGACTCTATCAACTACACATTATGTTTTATATGACTCTATCAACTACACATTATGTTTTATATGACTCTATCAACTACACATTATGTTTTATATGACTCTATCACTACACATTATGTTTTATATGACTCTATCAACTACACATTATGTTTTATATGACTCTATCAACTACACATTATGTTTTATATGACTCTATCAACTACACATTATGTTTTATATGACTCTATCAACTACACATTATGTTTTATATGACTCTATCAACTACACGTTATGTTTTATATGACTCTATCAACTACACATTATGTTTTATATGACTCTATCAACTACACAGTATGTTTTATATGACTCTATCAACTACTCGTTTTGTTTCTGGCATGTTTTACAATTAAACGTCAGGTGTGTAGGATGTTTACCTCAAGTGCTTCCATTCCCTTTATGAATTATAAATACCGTATATCCAGTAATTTTCGCGGCGATCAAATTTACTAATTTAGATTTATATCCTTTATGATTTCCTATAAGAAACTTTATAAATCGCAAAAGATGACGCAAATAAAAAAAAAATGTTACAGATTTTCCTCAAATTCGCAAATTTTTATGACACGTGAAAAATCCAGATATTCGGTATGCTACAAAAATGTAATACACCAAAGCATGTCTCAATGACCATTTGATGTGATTCTAGCATGTCCAGGTCACCGCTCCACCCACAACCCCGCCAACCACACCCCAAACAACCACACCCCAACCTACCACACCCATGCCTACCACCATCGCTCCAGTGTGTGACGCTCCCCCGATGACCAGGGGCGATGAAGTGGACAATGACTGTGATGGCCGTGTGGACGAAGAGAACTGCGACGGCACAGGTAAAACGGGGGTGAAAATATGGTGAATTCGGTGATGAATGATGGAAAATGTATATATCTGTCAATGAGTGGTGAAAATATGAGTTATAAAATATTGAATGATGAACAGATATGTGGTATATTAGGTGAAGGGTGATGAAAATATATGAAGTATCAGGTAATGTGTGATGAAAATATGATATATCAGGCAATAAGTGGTGAACAAAGCATGTATTAGGTATTTAGTGATGGAAATATTGTGTAATGGGTTATGAGTGATGAAAATATTATGTAATGGGTTATGAGTGATGAAAATATTGTGTAATGGGTTGTGAGTGAAGAAGAAATGATGTATTAAATAATGAGTGATGAAAATCATTCAGGTTGTGAGTGAAGACATGAATTTTCTCTGTATAATTGGTGAATGATGATTAATAACGATAGATTTTGTATGTTGCTCTTATAGATACCGATGGAGATGGACATATCGACGAAGACTGCAATAATGAAGAATTACGTAAGTACCGACAGAGAAACCAACAGTCTGTGCAATCATATTATTGAGTTTTAGTGAGATATAAGGAATCTGGATGTTGTTTAATTATCCACTGGATCTTAAAATTTTTAAATATAATTTTTAGTCATAAACACTATAAGGTATAAAGTTAAAATATTTTCCTACATCTTTAAATACAAAACTCTTTCTTAGTAATACCAGTACATTATATCCTAGGTCCTTAGTAATATCAGTACATTATATCCTCGGTCCTTAGTAATATCAGTACATTATATCCTCGGTCCCAAGTAATATCAGTACAGTATATCCTCGGTCCTTACTAATATCAGTACATTATATCCTCGGTCCTTAGTAATATCAGTACATTATATCCTCGGCCCTTAGTAATATCAGTACATTATATCCTCGGCCCTAAGTAATATCAGTACATTATATCCTCGGTCCTTAGTAATATCAGTACATTATATCCTCGGTCCTTAGTAATATCAGTACATTATATCCTCGGTCCTTAGTAATATCAGTACATTATATCCTCGGTCCTTAGTAATATCAGCACATTATATCCTCGGTCCTTAGTAATATCAGTACATTATATCCTCGGTCCTTAGTAATATCAGTACATTATATCCTCGGTCCTTAGTAATATCAGTACATTATATCCTCGGCCCCTGGTAATATCAGTACATTATATCCTCGGCCCTTAGTAATATCAGTACATTATATCCTCGGTCCTTAGTAATATCAGTACATTATTTCCTCGGTTCTTAGTAATATCAGTACATTATATCCTCGGTCCTTAGTAATATCAGTACATTATATCCTCGGCCCCTGGTAATATCAGTACATTATATCCTAGGTCTTAAGTAATATCAGTACATTATATCATCGGTTCTTAGTAATATCAGTACATTATATCCTCGGTCCCTAATAATATCAGTACAATTTATCCTCGGCCCCTGGTAATATCAGTACATTATATCCTCGGCCCTTAGTAATATCAGTACATTATATCCTCGGTCCTTAGTAATATCAGTAGTCCCTGGTAATATCAGTACATTATATCCTCGGCCCCTAGTAATATCAGTAGTCCCTGGTGATATCAGTACATTATATCCTCGGTCCTTAGTAATATCAGTACATTATTTCCTCGGTTCTTAGTAATATCAGAACATTATATCCTCGGTCCTTAATAATATCAGTACATTATATCCTCGGTCCTTAGTAATATCAGTACATTATATCCTCGGTCCCTAATAATATTAGTACATTATATCCTCAGCCCGTAGTAATATCAGTACATTATATCCTCGGCCCTTAGTAATATCAGTATATTATATCCTCGGTCCTTAGTAATATCAGTACATTATATCCTCGGCCCCTAGTAATATCTGTGCATTATATCCTCGGTCCTTTGTACTATCAGTACATTATATCCTCGGCCCCTAGTAATATCAGTAGTCCCTGGTAATATCAGTACATTATATCCTCGGCCCCTAGTAATATCAGTAGTCCCTGGTGATATCAGTACATTATATCCTCGGCCCTTAGTAACATCAGTACATTATATCCTCGGTCCTTAGTAATATCAGTACATTATATCCTCGGTCCTTAGTAATATCAGTTCATTATATCCTCGGTCCTTAGTAATATCAGTACATTATATCCTCGGTCCTTAGTAATATCAGTACACTATATCCTCGGCCCCTAGTAATATCAGTACATTATATCCTCGGTCCCAAGTAATATCAGTACAGTATATCCTCGGTCCTTAGTAATATCAGTACATTATATCCTCGGTCCTTAGTAATATCAGTACATTATATCCTCGGTCCTTAGTAATATCAGTACATTATATCCTCGGCCCTAAGTAATATCAGTACATTATATCCTATGTCCTTAGTAATATCAGTACATTATATCCTCGGTCCTTAGTAATATCAGTACATTATATCCTCGGTCTTTAGTAATATCAGCACATTATATCCTCGGCCCCTAGTAATATCAGTACATTATATCCTCTGTCCTTAGTAATATCAGTACATTATATCCTCGGTCCTTAGTAATATCAGTACATTATATCCTCGGTCCTTAGTAATATCAGTACAGTATATCCTCGGTCCGTAGTAATATCAGTACATTATATCCTCGGCCCCTGGTAATATCAGTACATTATATCCTCGGCCCTTAGTAATATCAGTACATTATATCCTCGGCCCCTAGTAATATCAGTACATTATATCCTCGGCCCCTGGTAATATCAGTACATTATATCCTCGGCCCCTGGTAATATCAGTACATTATATCCTCGGCCCCTAGTAATATCAGTACATTATATCTTCGGTCCTTAGTAATATCAGTACATTATATCCTCGGTCCCTAGTATCATCAGTATATTATATCCTCGGCCCCTGGTAATATCAGTACATTACATCCTCGGCCCTTAGTAATATCAGTACATTATATCCTCGGCCCCTGGTAATATCAGTACATTATATCCTCGGTCCCTAGTAATATCAGTACATTATATCCTCGGTCCCTAGTAATATCAGTACATTATATCCTCGGCCCCTGGTAATATCAGTACATTATATCCTCGGTCCTTAGTAATATCAGTACATTATATCCTCGGTACTTAGTAATATCAGTACATTATATCCTCGGTCCCTAGTAATATCAGTACATTATATCCTCCGCCCCTAGTAATATCAGTACATTATATCCTCAGCCCTTAGTAATATCAGTACATTATATCCTCGGTCCTTAGTAATATCAGTACATTATATCCTCGGCCCCTGGTAATATCAGTACATTATATCCTCGGTCCTTAGTAATATCAGTACATTATATCCTCGGCCCTTAGTAATATCAGTACATTATATCCTCGGTCCTTAGTAATATCAGTACATTATATCCTCGGTCCTTAGTAATATTAGTACATTATATCCTCGGTCCTTTGTAATTTCAGTACATTGTATCTTCGGCCCCTAGTAATATTAGTACATTAGAAGTTCTATACTAGTATCCTCGATCACCAAGCACTCCACACGAATGGGGGACAATTTTTCGACTGATTATGGATTATATTCCTTTACTTTCAGAGATCATTGGTAGAAGATGAGACCTTGCATGTTGACGATGAAATAGCAGACATTGTACATAATGTTCAGATTAATAAAGAAGAAATCGGTGCCTGTTGTTGTCTGTGTCATGGTGCGACATTCAATCTTTCGGACTATTTTTAATTATTGTGTAAATTAACTTTTTCGGACTTTGTGTTAATTGCTACAAAAACTTTACATCTATTTCGACAACTGTTTTATAAACGTTATAAATTCTGCGCAGCATTAACCCCACCTGAGGCACAATCAGTGATGGACAGCTAATCTTTTAATTGACTTCTGTTTATGTTTATTGACACTTGAGCTTCTTTCATCTTATTAATCCTTTTATGTACATGCTGCTAAAATGTCCCGAGTTTCTCAATAGCTGTTTGATAATTGATTTACTTACATCTGTACTTCTTATGTTAATCCTTTATTGTGTTTTTCCATTGTTCGTTATATATTATTCTGAATTGTAAATTATAGTCAGTTGGAATCAGACATTCGGTGCTGATGCATACCAAACTCGCGTAAAAGTATATTTCATGTAAAATCTATATTAAAGTTTGAAAACTAAAACGCGTGTTGGCTTGTTGGAGGTTTCATGAGGCTGGGTCCAACAACAAGAGAATAAGCTCACGGTTGGCCCAGTGTTAGTCCTATACGGGAGAGAGCGCCCCGTAATATCTGTATTGTATTAACGGGGTCCCTAATCTTATATTTTCGTTGTGAATTCACACTTGCTGTAAAATTAAACTGCTTAAAATACATGTATAATTAGATTTACAAAGGCTACTGAGTTTTGAAATAATTAAACAATCAAATGGTTCGTAATGTGAATAATGGGGATATGAAGATTGCGACATTGAAGAAAAATTAAATATTTTTTTTGCAATAATCGATACCTTCATAACCCGCATGAATTATCAAAGAAAGCATTTTATTGTTTATATTTACATTTTTCATTTTAACAAATTGAATGTAAAAAAGTAAATAAAATTCACTAAATTAATGTAAATTCACATCAGTACGTTATCTGAAAGAAGCGGCCAAATCGTCTCTCATGGAAATTTGAGTCTGACATCATCATGATTATTTCGTGCAGTTCGTGATTTTTTTTTTTTTTTTTGGTTGCTGTAGGTTTCGACCAATCGATAAACGGGGCGTGTAGATTTCAGTCCTGTCATTTTCAGTCGCTGTAGGTGTCGACAAATAAATAAACGTGGCGTGTAGATTTCAGTCTGGGTGTATATATAGCGCTATAAATGAACTATAAGTTTCCGTAAGAAATAGATAGAATCAATTACAAAAAAAAGGTTTTTAAAACTGATGTATCCCATTAAAATAATTTTCTATAAAACTTAACTTGTAATTTGAAAAACACCTTTGCACTATTAATGATAATACAATCCTGTATTAGAATTAAGTACATGTACTAGTAATTGTCCTTCGAAACTTGGTCACCAAGATAGCCATCTCCTGTGATATAACTAAAGTACTTTCCTTATCTGTATTCATTCATTCATTCAATATGACGAATCTAATCTGGGTGGTTCTTCTTGTGCTGGTTCCCCTGGTCCATGGTAAGCTGGTTATTTTTTTATGTGATAAGAATTTATCACAGAAAGGTTATCAATCAATACTGCAAATTAGTGTCTTTATTTTCAAGGCCTTGATTTTACAATTTACCAGTGAATACCTGGTCCATGACGATTTCTTCTACGAAAAGCCTCTCAGTTAAAGGGTCTAATACACGATTTGAGCTCCAAATTTTCATATTTTTTTTCTATTTTTCATGTCTAGAATGGTGAATATGGGTATTCGTTAATTCTTTCTCAAAATTTGCAAGCAAGATACAAAGTTTGAAATTCTTTGATTTGTGAACAAAGCTCAAGTTTTGTTATTGTTTACATATGTGTTGTATTGGTATAAGTTTGAATTAATTAAAGAGTCTTAATTAATTAAGGAGTCTTCTCGTTTTCAAACATACTTCTTATATAATTTTGATAAGAAAATCATGAAATTTTGACCCAGGGAGACAGATCATATAACCAAATGATTCTATCAATTTAAGGTAGTCCATCCATAACTAAGGTGAATTTAACGATTTTGATTGGTCTATACTACATGGAATACATATTTTGAAGCTTTTATGAGGCTGACATAAACCAAACTTGGGTGTATGTATGTAGTCAATTAAATGAACTTTTTGCACTGAAAACTTTTTTAAAGAGTTGTCTGCCGGTAAGGAAAATTTAAAAAAATAATTTCCTTAAAATATGTATGGTAAACTATGAATTATTTTAGCATATTCGAAGATGGAGAAAGCTTTTGCAACTTTTTACCAAAAGAAATGTGAGAAAATAACTTGTACTTAAGAAATATATTTAAAAATGCATTTTTCCCATAGACTTCAATGTTAACTTCAACATATGATAAATTGATTAATTTTTTTAAAAAAGATTTCAAATGTGAAAAATTATTATTTAATAAACTCCTTAAAACCACACAAAAATTTTAGTGATCAAACTTGCAATCTATTAGATATGAAATATGATAGTTATGGATGGACAACCTTAATCAAATTTGGCCTCCTTGGTTGCCATTAAGGCCAGGTCAAGGTCACTAACTTTTTTTTCGCAACTCTTTGCAGTTATGTAGATATCTGTTTACCATATGAAGATTCTATTCTTCAATGAAATGATAGAATATCAGAATGTCTAGCAGCTTATACTAGTACTACATAATTGGAATAAATATGTAAACTAAACTTGATATTGCATAGCCCGCATTTCCTCTAATTTTCTTTAATTTTAAAGACATTTTGATTATTCTTATGCTTCAAATATCAAAAAATATTTCTGATTTTTACATATATTGAAGACTTTATATACAGATATAGATTGACAGAAAAGCTAATATATTGACCATTTGATAAGAGAGAAACTGAATTTAATGATTTTTTTCACACTTGTTAATCAATGTATAGAATGGGCGCTTATAGCCTATAAAAATGAAATTTGATAGGCAAATCATATTAAAAAACATATTCCGAAACCCAAGAATCCTATCATTAGCTCACATTAGTTAAAAAATCCTACATTAATGTTATTGTTTTAAAAATGTTAAAACAAACACATTAATCTACAGCAATTCTGAATTGCGAAACGTGAGATATTTTCCTACGCCAATATTCCGCCAAAAATAACGTCCTTGTTAGATTCTAAACATTGATTACTATTTCTATGCTAAGTTGTACAAAAGCCAGAAAAGATTCCTTCATTAAATGGTGCTTTCTTTTGTTGATTATGTTATTTATGAACAAATTGAATCAGTCTATCTTGTTTACTACTAATTTGTCACATATATGGCAATTTCCTTTACATTATTTGTATACAAATTTTGCTTGCTTAACAATAAGTTCTTACCTCTGTATCTCCTTGTAACTTGAATTCTAACATTTAAATTTTGGCCAGTCATTCAAAATGCACAAGTAAACAATTTCAACCATAAACATTAAAGCATAAAATTGTCATCTCAAGTCCCTTTGATATAAGCAAATAAAAGATTAACAGGAAGCTTTTCCCGTCGGTTTTACAATTAATCAGTGATTGACTGGTTCAAGTCAATCTCTTTTCACGATAAACCCTTTCAGTTAAAAATAACATACAAGAGATAAACAGATTTTTTCCCGGCGATAAAAGTTTGCGACAGCGAAAATCCAATTTTTAATAGGGCCGGTTCGGGAGGGTAACAGTTGAAATTGACACCTCCCGAAAACCATTATCGACCGACGCGAAGCGGAGGTTGACAATGGTTTTCGAGGGATGTCAGTTTCAACTGTTGCCCTCCCAAACAGGCACTACTCATTTTATCATACTGAATGTCTTAATTTAAACAAGAGGCCCATGGGGCCACATCGCTCACCTGAGCAACAATGGGCGTTCAAAAGATATTGTGCCATATGGTCCCTCGGTAGAAAAACAAAAAATAAATATTGTAAAGTATTCGAATTTTACACTTTTTTTGTATACATGTAATCTTTGACATTGTACCTTCATGAAATACTATTTTTTACCAGAATAAGAAATTTCTACGCAAGATATAAAACTAAACATTTGGTAGAGGTATACTGTTAAGTTGTTAACTTCCAAATCCCTATATTTTCGTTCTGCCCCCCCCCCCCCCCCCACTTTGTAAAACGAGCAAAATATATGAGAGCATATAGGTACATTTTTTTCATCAACTACTCAGTACTTACTAGTTATTGTATTAAAAAAAAACTTGTTTTTTATTTTAAAAACCCTACATGTATAGATGTGAAGAAGAAAATTGTACCTCAATGTGCTCAATTCCTCAAATTAAAAACATTCAAAATTTTTATTTGTCTTCTCCATTATAATTAAATGACTGTTATTTACTTCGCGTACAAACCAGGATAATTTTCCGCTGTGATATTCTTAGGAATAGCGATAATTACTTTATCCCCGCAACAAAAATGTCTCAGATATATGGAAACTGATTTAAAGATGTCGTTTTTATTTACTCGTGTCTGAAAAACTATCAAAATTGATGTAGATTTCACATTATTTATTGTATAAAGAAAGGGCCCCAGAGAGTAGATATATACAGAATACTAGTATCATTCTTTTATTTTGTTTGTACAAGTATTTAACATACTCTAATTCATAGAGATTTTCTAATGTTCAACCAAAATTTCAGCGTCAGTTGTAGAATTATAAGCAAGATACAGAGCTCACAGTTCGCCTAGGTTTGATTCATATTTTGTTCACATGAGTTTATTACATTCAGCTTATGATTTTTAACTTGGTATTTCCTATTCAGCATTTAAAATGGAAAAAAAGAATGGCCTAAGATTTTATATTCTTTTATTCACTCAAGACCAGTTCACTGGTATTTGAGGTTCAAAATCAGTTTATACAAATGTACACAAACACAGTGAAGGATCACATGTACAGTAGGAGTAATAATGACGAAAAAATGTTAAGTTTACAATACAATAAGATGTTAAAGTTGGTTTCTGAACGAACAGACTTTGAAAATTTTCTTAATAAATATTGACAAATTTTTTACTTTTTTAAGCTTTAGTTTTTAAGATCTGTGTGCAAACATAGAATTGTGAGCAAATCTCTGTATCTTGCTTATAATTTGAAGCTTAACACTCAAATATGGTTAGTAAATAGAAATTGAAAACAATTAAACACAAGTAACATTCACTATAACAAATAAAGAACACAATTTATTTTTTCGAAATGAATCATATATATGCATGTATAAACCTACATATTTCCGTCAGCAATCTCAAACTTTATTTAAACTGAATAAACTCGAGAAAATGCCGAGCATCGCAACAAAACCTATTGCATTAATCTACCATTACGCAAAAGATAATGCCGATCGAATTACCGATAGAATGAATTGTATTTCATTATTTTTTGATACATCAGATTTTGCTTAATTTGCGCAGGTAAACAGTTAACTGTTTGATTTACCAAAGTCTCTGTTTGATTTGATACGTAAAAATCACGAAATAATACAGACGATAGTTCCCAGGTTACAAGCAGAAATAATGAAAACGAAACGAAAATCGGAACAAGCTTACACCAACGTCATGTGTGAAAACTGTCAACGCATTGAACTATTTAGCCTCAATTTACTTCACAAAATCGGCAACAATATATTTTGCATGTTTCAAAAATTTCCCTTCATACGTGAACTGTTGCACAACAAGCAAATTTATCATAGTCAGATCGACCCTTTTTCGTATAATGTCATGGCTGCTTTAAACAAAGAACCTCGTTTTAGAAGTATGGAATACGAGTCTAGGTAAAATGGGTATGCAAACCCGGACCGTGGCAAAATAAAAGCCAAGGCGAACGACAACCGTCAAATTCCAAATACGCATTATTTTGCAGCAATATTTACAGCGAATACAAATAAACTAGTCCATCAAATATCCT